>NC_142796.1:26665144-27007644 GCF_049724085.1 Artemia sp. Qi Xiang Cuo
AACCACTGTAGATACGTAAGAACGTTGCAACATCTAGTACCCTGAGATCATAAGATTGTCAAAGACTCCTCCTTGAATGGATCAGATGTCTATCTCAAAATTTTGATCAAATGACTTCGGGAAAAAGGGCGTGAAACTTTACGGTCATTTAGTAATGACACTAAAACCTCTGACTTCTGATCAAATGAGCCCTCTCCCGGTCTTCTAGGATAAATGGTTCAATAATATTACCCCTGGGGAAATAAAAGCAAACAAATAAAGATGCATCCTGGATCTTTATTCGGGCCAAAAATGTAAAATTCTACATTTTTGTATATAGGAGCTTAGATCATCTACATTAGTTTTCTCTGATATGCTGAATCTGATGATGTGATTTTCAATGAGATCACCTGACTTTTTGGAATACTTTCCCATTTTACAGTCCAAAGCCCAGCAATATGTACTTTTCTTTTTCAGACAGTTCCTGACAGTTATTTCTGTGAGCGTTTTGAAGTATCTGGCGAAAACGAAATTCGACCATTTCCTACTAAAAGGGAGGATCTCACATATAGTTTCACTTTTTGTCACAGCTCTTTAAGAATGACTCATATTTTACTACCATCATGTTGCTTCAATAGACCAGAAATGTCTTTCCATTTACAAAATTCTGTCTCGATGCAAGCCCTTTTCCCAGCAGTTTCCCTAACCCTGAGCACTGACAATAGTACCAGTTGCTTGCATTGAAGTCTCTTCATTTTTCTTCCGGATTTTCACCGCAAAAAAGTCCAAAGTTTGCTGTCTTTACACAATGTTTGATTACGGATTCAAACAACAAAAAAGATAAACTGACGAGCTGATGTCTGGTTTTTGACAGAACCCCCTAGTCAAAGATAATGACAGCATAAGACAGCAGAGAGGAATTGCTTTCCAAACAAGGCTTTCTACTATCAGCATATCTAGGGTTATCCAGGAAGGGGACAGAGAAGCAACATCTTAAAAGAAGGTTATTGAAAAGTAACTGTAAAAAGTAACAGTAAGATCAGTAACACCGATGTTTAAGGGCTCTAAAAAAAACCCGGCGGTGAGCAATATAAGCGACCGGTCATTCAGTCTCGCTAGTTCAATACAGCACATCGATAAAATACAAAACAGCTGTCAAATAGAAGTTACAAGGTCTTTTTTCCAAACCTAGGGAGCATGCCCCCTGTTCACCCTTTAATTGGCACCACTGTGGCCATTTAAGCTTCATTCGGGTGAATACAAGTAAACTTTTGAAAATAAAATAATAATAATAAACAAATCACGAGGGGGCATAAGGACTTTAAAAATGCCTAGGTAGGACATGATCAAAATTGGTTGAGAACCACTGCTCTAGAAGAAGTCACGTATCTTTGATCTACTTGTACTACGAGGTTGGTTGAAACAGATGTGCCAAAAAAAATATTAGATTCCCATCTGTCCAGAGTTAGCCTAAGAAATTCAGGAGTCATTCTTAAAGAGCTGTGACAAAAAGTCAAACTTTAGCGTAAGAGTGGGTATTAAGGAGGGGCATCCCCTTTTACATGCATAATAATTTTTGTTCGGTTTACGTTTCGATGTTGCTCCGTGCTTTTAGTTGAAAATACTAGTTTTTTCTTATTGAATTTCAAATCGTTTTTCAAAAGAATGCCTGGAAATCCCCTCCCCCCGTATAGAATTTCTCCTAGAAAATTTCTCCAGACACTTTACTCCTTATGGAAAACCCTCCCCATGGTAAATACCCCCTCCATCCCCAATAAACTCCGTATATTTCCCAATAACAAATACTATATGAGAGAAATGGGCAAATTGCGTAACTTAGTACTCACAGCCCTCTCTCCAGGGACTATGAGGCAGGGCCGTATCCATGATTTTTGTTCGAGGGGGGGGGGGGGTTACCTGATTTTTTTTTTCCCGTGGACTTTGTCTAACATCCTCGGGCAACATTACGTTAGCTCAAGACCGTTCGTCCGCCCCTTGCCAATGGGGACGCGTCCTTTAGGTACACTTTCGTATCTTCAAGGGTTTTTTTTTTTTAGTAACGCAAAAACAAAACAAGTATTTACACACAGTTAAATGCTACATGCTAATATTTTTTTTTTTAGACCGCAAAAACACAACACAAAAAGAAGCCAAATAGTAGTGTATATATTTTTTATTTTATTTTTTTTAGCTAAAAGTAAGGGCGAATATCTATAAAACGAAATCCAGGCGACGATTTTTCTTCCCTGCAAAATTGTCGATGATCTTGTCCGGGCAGATGTCAACGTCCTATGGACTGCAAGGAGGGCTAAGCCACTCAATCGTTCTTCTTCCAGAAAAGCTCTTTAGGCTCTTTTCTAGGCCAGAAAAACTCTTTGACCACATGGGGACAAACAACAAATTGCGACTGGTTCATCGTGTCCAGCAACTGCGCCGCTTTTGCAGAAGTTTCTGCATTTCCGTTCTCTTCAAGAGCTTCCAGGAATCGCAAGATTGGTCGGTACTGTTCAAGAAAACGCACGACTGAATCGTGGCGCTCCACCCATCTTGTTTTGCAGAGTCCGGTTAAAGTATGTTTCCTCGAATCCGGTAGTATTTCGTTGATCTTCTCTTTTAAATTCTGTGTCCTGAGTGGGGAAGTATGGTAAAAACTGCAGACTTGTGACAAGACACTGAAGAAATGCTTAAACGCCAGAATAGAGCATACAGAAGAGATGATCAAGTTGAGACTGTGCGCACTACAATGGACGTAAAGCGCCTTCGGATACTTTTCACGTATAACAGCCTGGACACCCTTAAGTTGCCCACTCATCGCTGCTGCACCGTCATATCCCTGACCAACCATCTTTTTCAGATTAAGACCAAGGCTTTCGAAAAATCGCCGGATTGACGAAGCCAGACCTTGCCCAGTGATATCAGAAACTGGGGTAAAACCAAGGAAGTCTTCATGCAGGTTCCCTTTGAAATTGTAGTGGACGCAAACAGACAGCTGCTCCTATTCGAAACGTCCGCCGTTTCATCGGCAAGGACCGAAAAGCATGGACTTGCGTTTACTCTTTCCACAATAGACTGCTGAAGAAGCTCCCCGGATGCGGCGATAATACCCTTCTGGATGATGGGAGAAAGATATGTGGCATTTAGTTGCCCACTTATCGCTGCTGCACCGTCATATCCCTGACCAACCATCTTGTTCAGATTAAGACCAAGGTTTTCGAGAAATCGCAGGATTGATGAAGCCAGACCTTGCCCAGTCAAATCAGAAACTGGGGTAAAACCAAGGAAGTCCTCATGCAGGTTCCCTTTGAATGTGTAGCGGACGCAAACAGACAGGTGCTCCTATTCGAAACGTCCGCCGTTTCATCGACAAGGACCGAAAAGCATGGACTTGCGTTTACTCTTTCCACAATAGACTGCTGAAGAAGCTCCCCGGATGCGGCGATAATACCATTCTGGATGATGGGAGAAAGATGTGTGGCATTTCCGACCGCAGAAAGAAAATGGTTCTTCAGAACATCGTCACCGTGTCTCGCCCTCAGCTGCAGTAGTGCTCGAAAGTTGCCATCATTGTGGGAAGGTTCTGGATCCGAGACCAAAATGGGACCGGAATCGTTAGTACCCCGAAGGGCAAGCTGTTGCCGCCCATAAAATATCCCCGTCTCAACAATTGGTCGCAAATTCTGGCGATTTTCTTGAACCTGCGCTTTCCTCGCCGCGTCTAGTTGGTGCGCGATATTGTCCTGCCTTTTCTCCGAAACAGAAATGAAGTTTTCAGCCGATACGATGCAGTTTCTAGGAAACTGCTTGTTGGTGAGCTGTGAAGCACTCTATCACATCTTTCCAGTTCCTGAATGGTTTGGTAACTAGATTCCCCAAGCACTGGTGGCAGCCTTTGCCAGCTGTCTCTGACGAGAACAGAACGCAAAATCTGAAAAAAGTATCGTCCTCAGACGGAGAGTAGGATAACCAACTGAAACGAGCGAGCCAAGTTAACTGAAACTTCAGCTTCCGTTTTTCGGATACTTGAAAAATCTAGGAGATATCTGGAGTCCAAAGGCTCTTCAGCAAACGAAGTTTAGAATTTGCATCGAGACTGGATGATTTGTTGACAAAACGACCGATGTCATTTGCAAACAACGACAGAGACTGGATTGGTGCAGGTGCGTCTAGGTTGGTTCCAGGGTCCGTGATTCAGAAGCTTCAACGATGGCTCTAGTGCCCTTCAGATCCACATGTGTAGATGAATGTTCCGCAGACGTCCTGCTAACGCCACTGTCAGAAACATCAATGGTCCGCTTGGGCGCAAAAAAAAACAACGTAATGTCACACTTCCTCTTCCTCTTCCAAGTCCGAAATTGAACTGAACTGACAATCTTGCACTCTTATAACATTTACCTCGAGCCCCCATTAATCCTAATTTACTATGCAAGGTCTAACCTTGCATAATAAGGCGAACATGGGGTTACCTAATTGTGTAAGCTGATCACAACCTTTTACCCACAAAATTGCAATAGGATTTTTGTATGCCACAAAATGCAATAGGATAATAGCGCATATTATCCCTAATTTACTATGCAAGGTCAGGTGAACATGGGGTTACCTACGGTTACCTAATTGCGTAAGCTGATAAGCACTGTTTACCGACAAAATGCAATAGGATTTAGTGTGGGAGCATAATTTTTTTCTGGTGAGGTTTTGTCTTTACAGGTATTTTTTAGACTAATTTCCGACTCGGTCAAAAATTTAGGGGGGGGGGGGTTCAAATCGGGTAACCCCCCCTGGATACGGCCTTGGTATGAGGGGTCATATTATCCCCAAAGACATAGGTGTCGGACCTTTCAACTACACTGGATCAGATGTCTATCTCAAAATTTTGATCAAATGACTTTGGGAAAAAGAGGCGTGAACCTTTTTGGTCATTTAATAATGACACTAAAACCTCTGACTTCTGATCAAATGAGCCCTCTCCCAGTCTTCGAGGATAAATGGTTCAATAATATTACCCCTGGGGAAATAAAAGCAAACAAATAAAGATGCATCCTGGATCTTTATTCGGGCCAAAAATGTAAAATTCTACATTTTTGTATATAGGAGCTTAGATCATCTCCATTAGCTTTCTCTGATATGCTGAATCTGATGATGTGATTTTCCATAAGATCACTTGACTTTTTAAAATACTTTCCCATTTTACAGTCCAAAGCACAGCAATACGTACTTTTACCCATAAAAGCCCCCTATTGCTTTTTTTTGCATGGGGTTTGTGTTTTCAATAAACAGTACTTTTTTCAAAATTCAACAGATACATAAAACTATGAGTTGGTTTATTTCGCTAGGTTTACATTTATAAATCGCATATGCAACAAGGCAATATTTTTGCTTGCTTTTCAACCTTGTTCTTTATTTCCATCAGAAGTCTTTTTTTCATTTTTTAATTAGCAATTACACAAATGAGACACATCACTCTTTAAAAACTTGATGCTATTATACTGACTTTTGTGATTTAATTCACCGATTTTTCCAAACATGCAATAATCATTCTTTTTTATTCTATTGGAAGCAAACATTTCGGAAGCCGAGATAAAGACCAATTTTCATTCTAAAATTTTACATTTATTTAACAGTTAAATTAAGCATAAATTTAAACATTGTATTGCATAAAAAAAAACAAGTTTTTTAAACTGAAAGTAAGAAGCAACATTAAAACTTAAAACGAACAGAAATGATTACGTATATGAAGGGGTCGCCTCCTCAACACCTCGCTCTTTACACTAAAGTTTTTAGTACTTTTAAAAAAGTTTCTCATTGTTCTACTCAAACGATCCTTGTGTTTCAGAAATAGTTCTTAAAATATTCAGACGAAATACAAACGTTAGCATCAAGAGCGAGGTGTTGAGGATGGGACAACCCCCTTCATATACATAATCATTTCTGTTCGTTTTAAGTTTTGATGTTGCTCCTTTTTTTTCAGTTGAAAAAACTTATTTATTTTATTCAATTTCTGATCATTTTTAGAATAATGCCACAAAATCTGGCTCCACCTCCACGGATAAACCCCCTCCCCATTGAAATAACCTCTAGACAATTCGAATTCTAAAGAAAATTTACTCCGAACCCTTAACAACATATAAAAAGAATTTTGCATAGAAATTCTGGCAAATTTCCCCGTGTAAAATTTTCACTGACAAGTTCACCCCAAGGAAACTTCCCTCCCCATGGAAACACCCTCAGCAGGAAATTCGTCCCCCTCCCCACCCGCAAATGTATGCATACTTCTCAATAACAAATACTATCTGTAAACAGTGGGCAAATTTTATGACTTAAAGATCTTTCCCCTGGGTTGTGGGGAGCGGGGGGGGGGGGGGTCATGTTATATCCAGAGACATAGTTATTGGACCGTCAACTATGATGAACAAAATGGCGTTCTCAAAATTTTGATCGGACGATTTTGGAGAAAAAAGGGGCGGAAGAGGGGTTAGTTGCCTTCTAGTCCTTTTGGTCACTTAAAAAGGGAACTAAAACTTTTAATTCTCGTTCAAACACACACTCTCCCGATATTCTAGGACCACTGGATTGATGCTATCATTCCTGGAGAAAAAAAAACAACAAACAAATGAACACGCATCCGTGATCTTTCTTCCGGCAAAAAATAGAAAATCCACACTTTTCTAACAGGAGGTTGAAACCTCTGATATAAGATTATCTGATACGCTGAATCTGGTGGTGTGATTTTCGTTAAGATTCTTTGACTTTTATGGGATGTCACCCCCCCCTCCCCTTTTTGAAAAATCAAGCAAATGTTTCAGGCTCGTGGTCGTTGATGTGTAACACTAAACTCAATGAAGCTTTTATATTTGGAATTAGCATAATAAGTCATTTCTTTTGATAAATCTATCGGTATCAAAATTCTGTTTTTTAGAGTTTCTGGTAGTATTGAGCCGCGTCACTCCTCACTTACGCTTCGTTACCACAAACTGTTTGATTGGCAAACTGTTTCCACCATAGTATTTATAGGCCTTAAGTTTTCTATCGCTTTTATTAAAAAACATACAAATAAAACCTACCATTTTGCAGTGGACACACTGAGCAACCTTCTGATCATCCAATTTATCAATAAGTCTATCGCCATGAATGATACACATCAGTCTATTCCCTCGAGTAATGCCAGTCTTTTCTCCAATAATAGTCAGATCATCATCTTTCTCAGATTTGGCTCTGATTATTTCGCTTAAACTAGGTCTGTTATTTGAACGAATTTCTCCAGTAATTACTACGTCATCCATGGAGTCTGGCTCATTATTTGCAGCAACATTTTCGAATTCAAAACCAATATCTGTTAACATGTTTTCAAAATCTTTTTGTTTATTATTACTGTTTGTGACCGTTTTTTCAACTGAATTGTCACTACGTTCTTCAATTAGAACAGCACCTTCAATAGTAATTGGCTCGTTATTTTTAGCAACCTTTTCTTTTTCTGTTCCCAGTGAATTTTTCTGCGTATTGATGAGCGGCTTTTCAATAGGAATTCCAGGAATCCCCTTAGTAATATCTCCATGTTCCATTAATACTGACTCACTGTTGGTGCCAGGACCTTCTGATTCTGTTACCTGTGAAGAGTTAAAACGTGTTAACTTAGTTTGCAAGCTAAACTATTTATCATTGAATAACTTAGAAGATCGTTTTCGGTCTCGTTCCAAGCGATGATTCCATTCTTCATCATTTTCGTTGGCGATAATATTGGCACCTTTTTGCAGCATTTGATCAATATATTTTTGGGATTCATTAAGCAGCATAATTACCTCGGACATTTTTTCTACGTCTTTGGCTTTAACTGTACGGCTTGGTCTTACTGTGTTGGATGGTCCAGGCTGTTTAAAAATACTTTCTTCAATTCGATTTTGCTCATTGGGTCTGAATTTGATATCGTTCATAACATTTGATTGTCCAGATTGGTGTTCTTCCAACGACGCAACCTTTTGAAAAATAGGAAATTTACGTTCCTTGGGTCGTCCCTTAGGCCTATTTGGAAATTAATTTGGAATGGCTTTCGGACAAGAGCAATTTTAAATCTGTGGGGAATAATTTTGATATAAGACAATTTGATATAATTTAAATTGTAATGTTGTTTTTCCAAAATTAAGGTCTTAAAGAGATTTTTGCAAAGTCGTGACCAATCTAAAACGTTTGTTCACACCAGAACATGGTAACAAGCAAATTTTCAGACAAAAATTAAATTGCCGTTTTCTGAAACAAATTAGGTTTTTCACACAAGAAAATGGTTATATGCCAATTTTTAGAGTAATTCTAGTCCCATTTTCGAGAAAAATTCATATATAAATAAATATACAATTACTGTTTGTTTAATATCAAAGACAATAAATATTTATTTGTCTATACCAGTATGTATGATTTCTATATTTTATGTGATTATTTGTCGTAATTTCTGCCCGTTCTAAGTTTAAATCCTTATACGACTTTACTTTTACTCGTCTCAAGTATCAATGTGGCTTTTTATAATTTTCTTTGGAACTTTTTTTCGGTAATTTCTTTTTAATTAATCATGTAAAAGGCAGATAGGGGATTTTTGCATATTCAATTTCGTGATTCCGGAAGAAAAAAAAACAATACGTTTAATAGATTTGGCAAGTCACTTCAACGGAAAAAAAAGGCCACACACACAAAACCTTAACGTAAAAAAAGCAAATTTTAGACATTAAAACACTTGTAAAAACATAGGCCTATATACCATTTGATTTCTAAAGTGCAGGAAATCTAGCTGAGGGAAACAAAATGCAAATCCTCCATATCTTGATTCGTACAATAAAAACCTTTTTATGTAATGTTTCTAAATTTACTTATATTGACAATAACTTTTTAAGCCTAGTCAGCCAAACATAACAGTTCAATCAGTAAAAAAAGAATAATATAAAATAAAAACTATGAGCTTCTATTAATAATTAATTTAAAAAACTTTTTCTACAAAATAAGTTTTTCAAAGAAAAGTAAAGAACTCCATTAAACAAAAAATTAGCAAAAACAAAATGAAATAATCTATCAAGCGTGAAACTACCACAAATCAGCAACGATAAATAAATGAAACCCAAAACGAACAGAAATGACAATAAATAACCGAGTCAAACTCAAAACGAGCAGAAATTAACATAAGTTGGGCTGAAAACCCCTATGCCATCTTAGAACAGAATTTGCACTTTACTGAAAAATATAAATGGTTTTACTTTTATAACTTTAATAAATCAAATAATATAAACATTTTGATTACTAAATATCAGTATATGTATATTAAACTGACAATGCAAATTCATTTGTATTTTTTCAGAAAAGTGTAAATTTTCTTCTGGCATTGGGAAGGCATAGGGGTTTTGCGCCCAACTTATGTTAATTTCTGCTCGTTTTGAGTTTGACTCGGCTAATTATTGTAATTTCTGTTCGTTTTGGGTTTCATTTATTTATCGATGCTGATTTGTGGTAGTTTCACGCTTGGTAGATTATTTGATTTTATTTTGCTAAGTTTTGTTTAATGGAGTTCTTTACTTTCCTTTGAAAAACTTATTTTGTGGAAAAAGTTTTTTTAAAATTAATTTCTGTTCGTTTTATATTGACAGTATTTTCAGGGAAAAAGAAAACAGTACTTTAACTCTTTTCGTTTTTTTAAGACTTCATAGTTTGGCCTGCATAATTTTTATTGGATGAGTTTTGGAAAATGGTGGGCGTGAGAGGGGCGTTAGTCACCATCCAATCACCTTTAACTATTAAAAAAGGCACTAGCCCTTTGAAAATCCAATTGAATGAGCCCTTTTGAAGTTTCTAGACAACGCTTTAAATAAAAACTTTTATATGACCCAGGGCATAACTTACAACCCTTGCCCTGAGGGCTGTGGGAGAGCGGTTGTCATCCTTAAAGACCTATTTTCCAAAACTTTCAACTACGTTGAGTAAAATGGCTATCTAAAAATTTGGATTGAGTGTGTTTGGGGAAAAGGTGGGCGTGAGAGGGGGGTTAGTTGGCCTCTAATCACTTTCGACTATTAAAAAGGGTACTATCCCTTTGAATTTCAAATCGAATGAGGAATTTTTCAAGTTTCTACGACAAAGATTTCAATAAAAACCTTACATGCTTCCAGGGCATAACTTATAATCCTTGCCCTGAGGATTGTGGGGGAGTGTCCTCCTTAAAAATATATTTTCTATCTGGAAATCAACTACGCTGAACAAAATGGCTATCTAAAAAATTTTATTGGATGTGTTTGGGGAAAAAGTGGGTATGACAGGGGGGTTAGTTGCCCTCGAATCATTTTCGACTATTTAAAAGGGTATATCCCTTTGAATTTCAAATCGAATGAGCCCTTTTTCAAGTTTCTACGACAAAGATTTCAATAAAAACCTTATATGCCTCCAGCGCATAATTTATAATCCTTGCTCTGAGAGTTGTGGGGGAGTGTCATCCTCAAAAATATATTTTCTATCTGGAAATCAACTATGCTGAACAAAATAGCTATCTCAAAATTTTGATTGGATGTGTTTGGAGGAATGATGGGCGTGGGGGGGGGGCTAGTTGCCCTCCAATCACTTTCGACTATTAAAAGGGCACCAGCCCTTTGAATTTCCAATCGAACGAGCCATTTCATAAGTTTGTACGACAACGCCTTCTTTAAAAACCTCATATGCCCCAGGGCATAAATTAAAACCCTTGCCCTGAGGGATGTGGGAGAGTGTCCTCCTCCAAAATATATTTTCTATCTGGAAATCAACTATGCTGAACAAAATGGCTATCTCAAAATTTTGATTAGAAGTGTTTGGGAAAATGATGGGTGTGGGGGGGGGGCTAGTTGCCCTCCAATTACTTTCGACTATTAGCCCTTTGAATTTCCAATCGAATGAGCATTTTTTGAATTTTCTACGACAACGCCTTTTATAAAAACCTCATATGCCCCAGGGCATAATTTAAAACCCTTGCCCTGAGGGTTGTGGGGGAGTGTCCTCCTCAAAACATATTTTCTATCTGGAAATCAACTACGCTGAACAAAATGGCTATCTCTAAATTTTTATTGGATGTGTTTGGGGAAAAGGTGGGAGTGAGAGGGGGGTTAATTGCCCTCCGATCACTTTCGACTATTTAAAAGGGTACTATCCCTTTGAATTTCAAATCGAATGAGCCCTTTTTCAGGTTTCTACGGCAAAGATTTCAATAAAAACCTCATATGCCTCCAGGGCATAACTTATAATCCTTGCCCTGAGAGTTGTGGGGGAGTTTCTTCCTCAAAAATATAATTTATATGTGGAAATCAACTACGCTGAACAAAATGGCTATCTCAAAATTTTGATTGGATATTTTTGGGGGAATTATGGGCGTGGGGGGCCTAGTTGCCCTCCAGCCACTTTCGACTATTAACAGGGCACTATCCCTTTGAATTTCCAATCGAATGAGCTATTTCAGAAGTTTGTACGACAACACCTTCTTGAAAAACCTTATATGCCCCCAGGGCATAACTTAAAACCCTTGCCCTGAGGGCTGTGGGGAGTGTCCTCCTCAAAAACATATTTTCTATCTGGAAATCAACTCCGCTGAACAAAATGACTATCTCAAAATTTTGATTGGATGTGTTTGGGGAAAGATCGGGGGGGGGGGGCAAGTTGCCCTACAATAGCTTTCGACTATTAAAAGGGGTACTAACCCTTTGAATTTCCAAACTAATAAGATCTTTTGAAGTTTCTTCGACAACTCCTTCGATACGAAGCGCCCGGGGGTGGAGAAAAAAAAACACACACATTGTGCCCACATCGTTTTTTACTTAGGCAGCGCGCGCTGCCTATGAAACCTACCCAGTGTCAGTGGTACTAATTCGCCAAATATAGCTGAGAGGGCAAGGGTATTTTTCCACTTTCTAAACAAAAATGAAAAGGGAAATGTATATTTAAAGCTCAAGGGGTCAATTGTTACCCTTTAATAGGCATCCTCAGCAAGTGCAGAGGCTGAAAAATTGTAATACTGCGTTACTTATAATAAATGTCAGGAGGTTTTACGAACCAGAACATAGAGTCCCAAGATGTATTAGGGAACAGTTTTCTTACATAACAAAATAAGAATTTCAGTAATAATAGATTACTCCTTGATTAGTATGGTTCGATTACTTTGGCTGGTTCGTACAAAAAAAAACTTTTTAATGGTTAATCAGGCACATACAAAGGAAAGTTCAGGCTTTTGGCCTCCTTAAAATGAGATCTCTGCAATTATCCCTTCAATATCTACTAGTTTTGGTACAATTTCAATTTTATGAAGCTTTGTCTCACTCCTTAATGCATGCCACTTCCAGGTTAAAATCTTGCATACATGCCTTGCAGTGATTTAGGTCAAAGCTTGCTAAAGATCCATCGTAACCGTAAGAGATGAGCTGAGCAAAAAGGGCATTACCTCTAAACTGAGTAAATACATCACCCTAACATCATTGATGGATTGAGGACATGGAACATTCTTGGCTAAGCCAGGGACAAGGGGGATTGCCTCTAGAGGCGATTGCACTCTAGAATTTAGAAATAAAAAATGCTTCCCTTTTCCCTATATTTTCGTGAATCGGTGATCCGTGAACTGGAAAAAAGGGGAAAAAATCACTTTACCAAAAATCCAGTCAGAAACAACATGTTGAGTTTAAATACAGTTCAATTTACCTGTTATGTTGTACATCATTAACCAAAGTAGCTAATTGATAAAACAATCGCTGCATATAAGTTTCATCAAACCAAGCTCTGAACGTTTAAGAATAATAATGGCGTGATTGCTATTCACACACCCTTGTAAAGAAAGTAACTTCGAAGCAAAGGCTGAATAATACACTGCGAGGAAAATAATTTTAACAGATTTAAAAGATAAATACAGAAGACTTCTAAAAATCCCTAAATGAAAAAGTTCACCCCTAACAGACCTAGAAAGAAGGACATTTTAGGGGGGGGGGCTAAAGTAGAAACACAGAAGAAAACCCTTCCACCATCACGTTCAATCCGATAGTCTCTTTCTTTATTAATGTTTGTTTTTAAACTGACCTCGATTTTCCAAAAATAGGGACACGATAATCCAAATAGGCGACGTGAATTATCCATCGCCACTTCCAAGTATTTGTGACATTCCTAAGATCTTTTTTCTTCCTAAATTAAGGCTCTAAACGAATTTTCCCAAGGTAAAATGGTACAACGATGATTTTCAGGAAAAAAATATTATAGCGTAACTTTCGAGAAAAATTTACAGAAATACAATTACTGATCGTTTTGTAAGATAGGAAAGATATACTGCACAATGATAGCATCACAACAAATCGCAAACGAAAGTGACGCACAACAAAAGCCTCAAAGAAAAATTAAAAGAAAAAGTATTATTCTTGTGTGAATCATGATATAGAAGGATTGCATTTTTCTTTCCGGTAGCGAGACTTCCTGGACTCTTAAATTAAAATAGCCTATTGGTTTATTTATTTTTATGTGTGTTCATGTCTAAAAGTCATGCCGTTGCTCTTTTTTTTCACATCGTGATTCTGTGTGTAATGTCTTTTTCTTACAATAAAGTGACTTACCAAATCTGTCCAACGTATTTTTTTCCTCCTTGAAGAAAGCTATTACATTTGCACAAAATCCCCGATATTCGACCGTTTTACAAAAAAAAAAAAAAAAAACTTACCGAAAAGAGGTCTTAAAGAAAAGTGAAGTCATAAATTAAAACCTAAGACGAGCGGAAATAAACTTGAAACCTGCCAGAAATTACTTACAAAGAATAAAAGAAACTAATAACGAACAGAAATTATAAACAATAATCACATCAAATATAAAGATAACAGATACTGATATCCATGAATTAATCTTTGATATTTTTCAATGTAAAACATATAATAATTGTATATTTATTTATCAGTAATTTTAAATAAAAACAGTAAATACTATAAAATAAATAACAGCTGTATATTTATTTATCAGCGATATTTTTCTTGAAAACCACACCACAATTGTTTTTTGGAAAATTGGCATACTACCATTTTCTGGTGTGATACAACGATCTAAGTAGGTCACGATTTTACGAAAATTCAATTAGGGCCTTAATTTAGAATAAAAATATGCAATAAATTATTTATAAAGCATATGACGATTTAATATGATTTTCGATAAAAATAGATTAATTTGTTGATATAAATATGCAAGTTTGAATCACATCTTATGTCAAAATTATTCTTCACAGATTCAAATTTTTTAGTTTCACTCAAAATCCAATAATACATAGCCATTCCCTAAGGGACGATAAGAAACGCAAATTCCCAGTTAGTAAAAATGATGCGTCGTTGGAAAAGCAATAACCTAGACAATTAAGCGTTACGAATGATGTCAAATTCACTCTCAATCTATCAAATCGAACAGAAGAAATTTTCGTCATACAACCTTGACTATCCAAAGCAGCACGAACAAGCCAAACAGCTGAAGAAAAAGGCACAAAAATGTCCGAGGGAGTTATAATACTAAATGAATCTCAATCCCAATAACACGTTTGTAAAATGCAACGAATAAATATGTACCGCATCACGGACAATGAAAGAAGCAATCACCGCTTGGATCATGACCGAAACCAATTTTTACAACAAAATGAAAACGATGCGAATAAAATACGCCATTACAAGAACAACAACATCGCGACGTTCGATGGCAACAAGCTATGACATAGAATCTGTACGAACCTAAAAAGATTCCATAAATTATGCAAGCATTATTTACAAGTCATTGGAACCCTTCAACGTTGTATGCATCAGCTGCAGCGCCTTCTATTTCCCAGAAAAAGAACAGCAGCCAAAGATGATTCATTTGGAGATTGCAGCTTCCATGGTCGAATTGTGTTGCCATCTCCGCAGTTTCCAAATGAATTAGTTTGCTTTTTTCTACGCCACCCGCTAGCTAATGAGTTTCACAAACGAACCCGAAACTTGCAACTCATGTTTTGTTTTAGCTTCATCCAATTTTAACGTTGATCAAACCATTTGCAGTCGTGATATTTTTAGTTTTAAAGCAGCTGGACAAGTTTAACACAAAATGAATATGGTGACACATGTGACAAAAAACTCGAAGTGATTTCGAACAACCTTCCTATGGCCAACTGTAGTACTTTATAGACTCTGATGATGATGTTGACGAAAGCCTTGCACATCCTCTAAATTAATGAATCAGTGCTGAATTAATGGATCTGTCAGAGGAAATATTGCAAGAACAAAACAATTATACCCTAAGTTACATAACGACGATAGAAGTTGAGGAAGATGTGAATCAACATACTGGGACTACCACCTCCAAATGTCCAGCTCATTTTAACAGTACCAGATGGCAGAAATTGCAGACGGTTCAACCCTCCTGCATGTAATGAAGTTGTTCTTACGCTTAATGCCTATCAAATTTTTCTGTCGTTCTGAGAAACGTCAAAATACACTCGTGGGGATACCAATTCAACTACCTTATTCAATTGGTCCACACCTAACATCACTTGAACTAGCACAATATTGTATAACTTTTTGACCTATATAAGCTACACATCTTTTTTTGCAAACTAATGTAATACCCAATCTCAGTCAAACGGTTTTCGATGCTTTACATTTTGGTGGAATATTTTTTCAACAACATCTCGTCGATACCTTAGTCGAGTTGAACGTGATCACATGCAATGGAGCAAAATAAAAAAACTGTTTTAGCCGATCAGCAGGCAGCTGTTATCCAACTAATCAACGGCTTAGTTGTGAAATAGAATGTAGTTGTTGCTGAAATAGTAATACCGCAATCAAATTTTTCTGTCGTTCTGAGAAACGTCAAAATACACTCGTGGAAATACCAATTCAACTACCTTATTCAATTGGTCCACACCTAACATCACTTACTAGCGCAATATTGTATAACTTTTTGACCATCATTCACCAGACCAAGACATTACTTATGATTCGATTGATCGGAAAAAAAAAGCGAGTATCCTATCTGATAACGGAGTTATCATAAATCAGTCTGCTCTAGAATGTCTTGACCTCGTCTCTCTAATATCGAAACAATAATATGATAAAATTATCAGTGATTTGGATAAAAAACAGATATGTGGAAAGGAGGCTGAGTAAGGTTCTACAATCGAATATCATAAAGGTTAACAATCCTGAAGATCAAACACACAATCCATAAAAAACTAACTATATTATTTCAGGTAAAATTTTGAATACTAACGACCCTGAATTACGAGAATATGGATAATTCATAATCCGTGCAGAGTAAAGTTATCCAAAAACTACATGTATGGTTAATGAAAATAGAAAATCGCAGTACTGCTTTGGTTTTCAATGCAATTCAAAGAAGTAACACCCCTGAAAATGATGAAAAACCGAAGTATTGTCGCCGCTATGACCCAAAACCGGACCAAACAACTGAGAAGATTTTCACATAAGCTAACAGCATATCGAAAAGATAAAGATAATCGTCATATGGCCCAATATAATACTTATTTGCTTAAAATTCCAACGTAACATCAGTTTTGAAGAAATACAAAGTACACAATTGCGGTTTAATAAAGGTTTTCGAAAATCAACGGCGTTTGATTTATAATGAAGCAGGCACCCATCTGGAAGGTTGCTACATCCCACCACCTAAAGCATACTGGCATTTGGCCACGAAATCCAAAGAAAGAATCATATCATAAACTCCTTAAATATTCATTCATGTGGTCAATATCGACTGCAATATTTACCAAGTCCAAGATGATATGGCAGAGAATGGACAATAAAGTTAATTTTACAAGCATATTTTCTACATTTTTCGTGAACTAAATGCAAACAAGCTAGAACTACTACTACTATTGGCAAATACCCGAATATTTCATATAGGATGGAAAAACGGGACACGGGAAGCCTGAATCAGTCAACTGTGGGTCATTTGTGGAGTGCACCAGTGTAAACTATGCTGCTTAACCAGAATCCTTCCATTTACAAGTACTTCTCTATCACACAAAGGACGCAACAAGTTTTGATTATCTCCTTATTATGAATGTAAGTCGTTAGGGAATATACAAACAAGCTTACCTAGCTCATGACCTCCCTTCGACAATTAACAGTGGATAAATAGTCCAAAGGAATCAACTCTGTCCAAAATGCCTTTGGTAATGCAAATACTATTTGCTCAGATTCTAACTTTTGGATACCCCGAAGATCCATAAGGTATCTGTGAAAGGTTTAAAAATCAATTGACGAAAGATTTTATTCTGAAAACACAAGGAAACAAAAAGATATGTGGACATTGCAACCAAATGTGCTTATCGTAATACTGCATCTAAGCTATACACAACAGCAATGAAAGATCTAAATTTTCCTTTCTGGGTGGAACAGTATACTATGGACAACATAAAAATTACAAAGATGACCAAAACATAGACGTTCTAAATTCTGGCGAGTCACCTGCTACTAGAGAACGCATGCATCAGTTTCTACAAGGAAAACATATTGAAATTGTTGACAGTATTTTATGTAGTCCATGACCCTAAATATGTTTATTTTTTTCTCCTAGATGGACTGGCGGTACCAGTAAAACCTTCATGAATGGAATCTTGTGTCACCTACTTTGCGGCCAAAACCTCTAAGTAAAATGTGGTGGGATTTACTAGAATCGCTTCTACTTTATTGCCTGCTGGACAAACCTCACACAAGGCATTTAGTCTGAAAGTTCTGCTTTCGTCTGATTCTATTTCGAACATTAGATCTGATTCAATCAAAGCTACAGAACTTGCTCATGTGGATTTTTTCATTACGGATGAGCCACCAATATTAGCAAAGAAAGGTTTACAAAATGCAAATCAATTGTTGCAGTCTATTGCAAATCCAAACTTGCCTGTAGGAGGGAAAATTTTAGTCATTAGAGGTGATTTCCATTATTGCTTACCTGTCAACTCTGAAGACCATAGTAAACCCTTGATTTGTCGATAACTTAAAGACACATCTGGAATGATTTTCAAGTATTTTGTTAAAAAAATATATACGTGTTGATCCTGCACATGAAGCATTCACAAAGTTTATTCTGAAACTACAAATTGGAAAGGTTCCAGAAAATTACTTTATTGCGACCAAATTACTTGAGAATATAATTCAAGAGGTAATTTAATCAAAGAAGTGTTTGGATATTGCCTTGCAAGCAAAATGACAATGGAGGGTGTTATTCTTGCACTGCTGATCAAGGTGGCCAGTAATATTAATGCTGAAATCTTTGATTGTATCCCAAGAGAATATAGATTGTAAAAATCATGATTCTGTGAAAGACAAACAGGAAGGATATATTGAATTCACATTAGAATTTTATAGTTTGATTTAAATTGCTGATTTGCCATCCTGTGAATTAAAAATAAAGCAATGTATGATAACTATGCTAATGTATAATTTAGATATTTTGGAAGGTATGTGAAATGGAACCTGCCTGATTGTTACTGAATTATGTAACAAAACACAAAGCAACAATTATTACTGAGGAAAAAGCTGGACAAGAAGTATACACATTCCGCCAGTTATTCTTGACTCCACCAGAACTCCACCTGGATGTGCAAATACGATCCCAGTTTCTGCTTCAACTAGCGTTGTGACAACCACGTGCGAATCTCGTAGGCAAACGTTCGATGTTTTTGGTGACGACCTTCGTACACCTGTCCAAAACCATGGTATGTTGTATGTACAACATGCATTGGATGCTCTATGTAGATGAAACTACAATAAGTCTAGATAGCAGCAGCAATGACAGCTACCTTGGCAGCATTGATTTTTATGTCTCATCCAAATAAAATGAAACTTAAGTCATTTTGGAGAGCAGATTAAAAAAGAATTGTCTTTCTTTTCACCAAATGAAGCTTGGTCCGCTGGTACTATATACAAAACTACAAACAAGAAAACATTTAATTAAAGAAGCAAAGTTTTCCTTATAGAATTAAAAAGCAAAGTTTAAACTTAAAAATGCCCAAAAATTATTGCTTTGCAACTTATGTAACAAATAAATATAAAACTAGCTCAAATAAACCAAATCACGAAATTTTCCCTTATTTGTAGAACCTTGGAAAACTAATGGTTTACTGAAAACACAAGCAATATATAATTTTCGTAAAGTAGAAACATAAGGTAGGTTACAATTCCTTTATAGTGGAAATATAAAGTAGCTTAGAATATTTCAATACAAGTTTAATTTTGCTTAATTTGTCATACATTTTAGATTATCATTGTATAGACAAATCTGAAATGAAGGTAGTATTTAAAAACACTACTTAAAAATGAAGGTTGTCTTTAACTAGGAAATGAAACTGTTTAAATTATAAACTAACCTCCAACGTCGTATCCAGGGGGGGGGGGGGGGTTTACCCAGTTTGAACCCCTCCCCCCGAAATTTTTGACCGAGTCAAAAATAAGTAAAACCTAGGTAAAAATCAGTAAAATTAGTCGAAAACTGAGTCAAAAATTAGTAACCCCCCCCAAAAAAAAATCCTGGATCCACCCTTGCTAACCTCACATATTTGAGTAATAGCTTGAAAATCTCTGTACTATAGCCAGAAATAACAGGATTCCTAGAGTTGATATAATGGTTTCAGATTTAAAATAATACGAAATTACATTTCCAAAATTAAGATTTATATTACTATTCTATAATACAGCTTCTAAAACCAATCAGCTGCATTATAAATAAGCCTGCCATTTTTGCATTGTCTTAATGAGCTTTAGGCAGCCAAAATAAAAATTTGTATGCTATAAATACTTATTTTATGGCTCGTAAAAATTACTGTTAGCCTTATGAAATAATCTTTTATTTCCTGAAGGCTACTTTAAGACTCTTTTACTCCTAAAAGCAACATCCTGTTTTTTTTGCATGAGTTTTGTGTTTTCAAAAAAACAGCAATTTTTTCAAAATTCAATAAATACATGGAAATATGAATTGGTTCATTTGCTGTAGCTATGGATATTGCAAATGCTACAATGCAATAATTCTTGTTTGTTGTGTTTTATCTTTTTTTTTCATTTTTTAGTCAATAATTATACAGGTGAGACATATCACTCTTTACTAACCTGACACTATTAAAATGAATTCTATGATTTAATTCACCAATTCTTCATTGCATACAATTATCTTCTTTTCATTCCATTGGAAGCAAAGCTTTTGGAAGAATACATTTTGATTAATTTTCATATCAAATTTTACACTTATTTTACATTTTTACCATTTTTGTTTAACTTTTTACACCTTATCCAGAAATTGTTTCCACCACATAATTTATAGGCCTGAGGTTTTACCTTATTTTTGTTAGTAAGTGTTCAAAGAAAACCTACCATTTTGCAGTGGACACACTGAGCAACCTTCTGATCATCTAATTTATCAAGAAGTTTATCACCATGAATGATACATATCTGTCTATTACCTCGAGTGATGACAGTCTTTTGATTGCTAATAGTCAGATCATTGTCTTTCTCAGATTTATCACCAATCCTTACAATTATACTAGGTCTGCTACTTGAACGAATTTCTCCAGTAATTGCCACATCATCCATGGAGCCTGGCTCATTATTTGCAGCACCATTCTCACTTTCTGCTACCAACAAAGAACTAGGAGTTGTTAAGATAGTTTCTGAACTTTTTTGTTTGTGTTTATTGTGTGTGACTGTTTTTTCAACTGAATTGTCACAAATTTCTTCAGTAATCACTACACCTTCCATAGAGATTGGCTCTTTGTTTTTAGCAACACTCTCTGTTTCTGTTCCTAGTGAATTTTTCTGTGTATTGATGGTCAGTGGCTTTTCAACAAGAATTCCAGGAATTTGTTCAGTAATTTCTGCATGTTCTATTGATACTGATTCACTATTTGTAGCATGTCCCTTTTGTTCTGTTTCCTGTGAAGAGCTTAAACTTTTTAACTCACTTTGAAAGCTAAGCTGCACATCTTTATTAACTGGCTTTTCAGCTAGATTTCCAGCAGTTTCTTCTGCTATTACTACAGCTTCTTCAGAGCTATCATCCATACACTGCTCATTAATCATAGAAACGTTCTCTTTTTCTGTTACCAGTAAAGAGCTAGACTCTTTCAAATCATTCTGAGAATTTGTTTGTTTATCTTCAGTAGTAGTGGCTGATGCATTTTCTGGACTTTCGTGTATTTTTTCGGTAGTCATTATTTCTTCTACAGAATTTAGTTTATTCTGTCTAGAAGCATTCTCTACATTGACTGGCCTGTCAGCCAGTTTCTTACAGATTTCTTCATTAATTACTACCGCTTCTATTGTTCTAGGCATGTTATTTGTAGCAACATTCTCTGGTTCTGTTGCTAGTGAAATATTAGGATCTTTGAAATGACATTCAGAATTGGTTTGTTGATTTTCACCAATAGTGACCAATGGACCTTCTAGATCTGAAATTTTACAAGCTTCTTTAGTAAGTGCTGCATCTTTCATAGAGTTTGGTCTATTAGCTGAAATGAGATTCTCTGGTTCTATTACTTTTTCGACAGACATATCAGTCTTTTCTAAAATCATGTCATTATGTTGGGCAATGGGATTGTGGCAATCCTGTTGTAAACAAGAGTGGTCATGATCATCACTTCTAATAGTATCAGACATTACTTCAGTTTCAGGCGTCTTAGAACAAACTTCATTACAAATGACAGAGCCCAAAGTTTTAGTTTGTCCTAGATCATTAACACCAGAATTTTGTTTTTTATTTAGAGTAGCGGCATTAGACTTACTAGTCTGTTGTTCTAGCTGGCTTTCAAAAACATCTAAAGATTCATCAACAGAAACTGTGGATTTTTTTTCATTATCAATATGAAAACCTTTGTCATTCAATGGATCATCTGTTTCTTCATGTTTAAAAGGATCAGACAAAGTATTGAGGCTTAAAGATCCCAATAAACTATCATCATCTTCATCTCTGGTCATATTGCCTACTATGTCATGTGAGCTATTTAAACTTATGTACTCAAGACTATCCAGTTTCCTTGTAGATGTGCCTCCTGTATCCAAATTACTGACTGATCCATCATGTGACTCCTCCCCAGTTTCCATTTCAACTCTATTGCTATCTTTACCAACATCTATATCAATAGAGCATGTTCCTATTTCTTTGTCTTCAAGGCCTTTACTGACAAGCTGTTTTTCTGAATGACTTTCATTCTTTCCTTCAATAGCATTTTTGTCAACATTAGAGAATTTATTAACAGCACTATGACAATCAGAAATAATAATAGAGGTTTCTTTGTTCAATTCTTCATTTTCATCCACTAACATGTCAATGTCATCATCACCTACATAGCCAGGATTGCCAAAATCTTTTTGTTTCATACAATTACTCTCAGACACAATGTCTCTAGCATCATTTGTAGCTTTAATAGGATCCTGGTCATATTCTTCTTCAATGTTTTTGCCTTTATCTACTTCACAGGAAGGCTCAATTTCAATTTCACCTGGAATATCAATATCTTCACTAGATGCTGCCAATTCTGATTGATTACTAGCATCTACATCTAATCTGTTGTTTAAAAAGATGTTGTCTGTTCTTTCACTTTTGTGTTTGGCCACTAAAGAAACTGTCTGGTTACCAGAAACATCTAGATTACCACTTTTAACAAAACCAAAATTTAGAGTGCTTGCTGATACAACTTCATTAAAGATGGGAGAAGAATCATTGTCATTACTTATATTTTCACTTTGAGTGTCAGATTTTGAACTCAAATTGTCAAGTTTTCGTTTTTCAGTCTCACTATTACCCTGGTTTTCACCTCCAACAGGATCTAACTGATCTCCATCAATGGATTTTTGATTCCCAGGTGAATCATTGCTTTCAGGAGAGATATTTGCACAAAAATCACTCCCATTAATCAAATTATCAGATATAGTTGCTTTGTGGATATTGCTTTCACTTTTGTTTGTAGATTCAACTACATTCTTAAATGGGTCCCCAAGCACCTCACATTCCAAACCAAGATCAATGTCTCTGTGGTCATTATCATTAAAAGGATCTTCCATATGCTGTGCTGTAGCATTGACAGTTTTGTCTTCTTCATTACCAATATCTTTGTCAACCAAAGGTGGATCCATATTGATCAAACAAAACTTTGTGTCCCACGAAAAGAGATACCTAGAAAAATAAATAAATGGTGCCTCATAATAACAGATAGAAAACATTTAATATACTCAACTTTAGATCCTTCGCTTTCTGAAGCCCCTCATTGAAAGATAATAGATATATTTTTCTAAACAAAAAGATATATTTTTTTATATGGATATATTTTCTTAATAAACAAAATGGATTACAAAAAAACCTGTTAAGTTGTATCTGAACTGACCATTGAATGGTTGAAGCTTCAAATTATATATATATATATATATATATATATATATATATATATATATATATATATATATATATATATTGAAAATCCTGCATGGCTTTGGGTTCAACAAGGTGTGACGCCAGCCTTAGATTTGTAATCAACATCCTCAGAAATGCTTAATTGCCACCTTTTGCAAAAATAATGTCTGCACAACTTTGTACTTAATGTGTTTTAATGTTGGACATCTACATTGCAATACTATGCATAGATTTATAATCAAATACGTTGTAAATCCTTCCATAATAACTTTGGTGAGGATCAAACATTATTTATGAATTGTCTACTTAATTTGTTTGGACTTGAGAACCATACATTCCAAAATTAGCCCTATACTTGCTATGCATTTGTCAATCCTTCAATTTAAATTCAGTAGACATCAAATACTAATTGCAAAATGCGTTCTTAGTGTGTTTACATCTTGGACTTCTATTTTGCACTATTAGACTCATTACTATTTGCAGAAGTCCAGAGAACCTTTAATACCAAAATTTGGTAGAAGAAAATCTGCAAAAATTGCTGCTATTAACATGGCTTATGGAAATGTTTTATTGCTAACAATTTATCCCTCAAATTCTAACACCTTCTTCTGTTCTGACTTGAGATCCACCCTTATTGAGCTAGCATCAGACCTCTCAAGCAATCCCAACAATGATGCATGTCACGCTTATCATGTAAGAAATAAATGTGCTTCAAAAGGTATCAAAACAAACATCCCCTATATCCCAAGTCATGATGACACTATTAGTAGCTTTTAATCACAGAAAATCATAGATGCAGCATGATCATAACAATAGGAGATCAATCTTGAAGAACTTTGCTGCGGATTATGTTGGGGGGTTTGCATTAATAAAATCCCTCTCAAGTTATCCTCATTTAAAATACAACACAAGTCAAATAACAAGGGCAATTCAAAAATTTATACCCCAAAAGTTATCCTGTTAAAAAGTCAATGCAAAACTTTATTAGCAATTATTGACACAAATTTTTTGTTAGGTTACACAAACACTGTAATTTGCAAAATTTGTGTTATCTTCAGCATCCAGAAGCTTGTATACTGTTATTACACTGCCTTATTTATAACAACTAGTTAGAGATGGTAATTTAAGCTTCTGAAGATAGGATAGATATGGGACATCTTTTAAGTCTTTATTGATTTTTTTTTTTTGCCCTTCTCTAGACTGCTGCTTTGCCAGTCTTGTTGATTTGGCATGCAATACACATTTTGAATTATACACTTAATGAATGTATACTGAACTCTAAAAGATGAACATAACACTCAATGTAGCTTTTAAAACTGCTCCAAACATACTAATTACTACCATCACAAATTCCATTTCAAGCCCTTAAAGTGACAAGCCATTCTTTTTTGCTAGTAAAACTGAGATATCAAATAAGAAAAAACATGCCATGTGATTCTGTGTTCAACACCCTTTCCAAACATCTGTGGTGTTAAGCAAAATGGGCATAAGTCCACTTTTTTTCCAAAAATGAATTAAGCAAATGGTTTAGTAGGGCTCGAAGAGATCTATCGATTGGTCTACTCAAAATGGGCTTATCTTCAATTCTGACTGAGTAATAAATTGTTCCAAAAGGGCGTAACAAAGAGTGTAAGTCTCTTATTTTCTAAGTAACAAACAATTCAGCAATTTGGACATTTCCAGCAAATTCCAATCAAAAATTTCACTAGGAATCAATCTTTAAATTTTCAAGTTTCTTAAATTCTGATTTGTGAGAAAGAATTTTTCATTGTGCATTTTTTATTTCATTTTTCTCTCCTGTAAAATCATAAAAAGTGGACTTATGACCATTTTGCTTAACACCACAGACATACCCCCCCCCCCAAAGTGACAGTTTTACCCAATTCCATCCCCCAAAGGGGATATATACATCTCTAAACTATATTGTGTGTAACAATTCCCATGAAAATACCATAAAAACATGTAATATACTAAAGGTTTCTATTAGTCTACTTCTTTTCAAAAGGATTCTTTTAATTTTGATCTACATTTTTTGCAGTTTTGTATATAGCCTAAAGCTATATCATTGGGAGAATGGAACAATTATCACAGTAGGAAAGAGTATAAGGAAAGCAAACTGAAGAATTGAGTAGTACTACTCTTCTAGTATCATAATCCTTCCTTCTGGAAAGAAATCTTCATTCAGGATAACCCAAAAAATAAGGACCAACCCACAAAATCAGCTTTTGACATTGCCAAGCACTATATCTGGCTTCTTTTGGGAGCTGGCTGAATGCAATTTTTGACAGCATTGATTATTGCATTTGTAAAGAGCACTGCATAGAGAATCTGTTGGCAAATTTTTTCCAATCCAATTTCTGTCTCACGAGATTTTGAAAACACAATTAAGATTACTTGAGCAGGATCTTGAGGCAGAAAAGAGCTTTTTAAATTTAAGACACATGTTTCAAAATCCTTTAAATCTTGATAAATTAGGATATAGCAAACTTATGGGGCCCAAAACACTTTTCATGAGTCTTGTGTGTACTATAACCTAAACTTATTTATGAAAGCCTCATTTTTATAATACAAAGTTTTTGCAAATTTAAAAAAGGTAGCACAAGTGCCCTTTGAGGGCAGGGGTGGAGGTAGATACTTTCAAAAGATCTTCTCAGTGCATAGCTTGAGCTCTGAAAAAAGATTGGGCCCAAAGAGGAGAGATATTTTATGATCTTTGTGCTACAAAAGTAACAGGTACTTGTGCATTATATAGTACCCATGAAAAGAAGTCAAGTTTGGTTAATGCTAATGAAATATAATAAAATAGGATGAATATATAATAGTTTAGAAACAAATTTGGGCCATATATTTGCCCATCAGAGGGGGGGGTAAAACATAGCATATATTAAATACTTAACCCAACCTAGGTACCCCCCCCCTAAACCCCAAAAAACAACAGTTCAAATATTGTAAATGTAATTAGCAATCATCCTTTGCCATCCATTTATCTATTGCAAATACCCATTTGATGGGTTTCCATTAGCATTTCCCAGTACAGTATATAGCAGTGGGTACCATAAAATGCACAAGTACCAAGTAACATCTTGAAAAAATAGATGTTGCCTACTGTTCAAATGCAGAACAAGAAACATGTTTTGGGGCTCAAGCCATTGCTTAATCCTAATTCATAAGGTTTTATGAATTACCTTAATTTATAAGGTTTTATGAATTTGAGTTGCTTTCAAAATTTGTTAGTGACCAGGTGCAGGAGGATAATTAACGGATTTGCAGTTGAGTTTACACTCTTTGGAGGACCATTCAACAGCCAGCCTTTGCTTGAAAATATAGCTGTTTCAGCACACAGATTCAGCAGTAGCTGTTCCTTCAAAGAGTTTATTCCAGCCGTTGACAATTCTTGAGGAACAGAATTGAGTGAGGACTCATGATAGGGTAAACTGCTTAACAAGTTTCAGGTGATGACCCCTAGCTCCTGAATTAGGACTAGCAGTAAGGAACAATACTGGGAGAGTATTAGCCCTTATTAAATTATAGGCTAGAATAGTATTGCCTATACTTCTTCTTTATACAAGTGTTGGGAGTTTCAGCTTTGCTAGTCTTGCATGGTAAGAAAGCTCCCACAGGCTGGCTATCTCTTTTGTAACATGTCTCAGCACATCTTCCAACACTTTCATGTCTTTTTTAAAATAAGGGGAGCCTAGAGACATTTCAACTTCAAGTTTTAGACACACAAGCCCCTTATACAGAAGACTGATGACTTTAGGGATGAGTGGATGAGAATGAGTGGAAAGAGTATGCTTAATCAGTCCAATAGTTGAACTAGCACCAGCAGCAGACTTCTTAGCATGATTGCAGAATTTTAGGTCATTATCATAGTGACTCCGAGATCTTTCTCATTGTTTACAGAGGAGAGTATGTGGCATGAGAAAAACAAGAGAATAATGATTTGTTTTACCAAATCAAATGACAAGGGACATGGTAACATTGAATTAAAGGAGTCAAGCCTAAACTCATTGACCAAGCAGTCCAAGATTATTTTATAGAAGGGTATGATGATCTTCACAGGAAAAGGCTGATCCAAGAAGCTTCAGGTTGTCAGTAGAGAGGATCAATTTGCTGCTGGTAGTCAAAGCAGCATCACTGATGAAGATATTAAATTGTGTGGGACCCAAAACACTTCCCTGATGAACTCCACTCAAAACTTGCTTAGAGGAAGAAAGAATACTCTTTCTTCCCTCTTTTCCGGGTTGCATCACTCTTTAGCAAGGACTTTTTCTCATTGTTTATCAAAACATTGAATTAAGAGTAAAATTCTAATTGAAGATTAAAACCAGAGATTTCTTGAAAAAGAATTTGAAGATGAATCTTAAATGATATAAAATGTAAATGTAAAGTTATATTTTGCTAGAACTAATTAGTTTTCATTAAATCAATTACAAAAAGGTTATTTTACTTCTTCATCTAGGTTTGGCATGGTAAATACATGAAATGTAGTCCATGCCCCTTGACTCTCTGGATGTGGAACTTTTTTGCCCCCTCAATAAAAATGCTGGAGCTATGCCCCTGTTAATCAGCAAAATCAGCATTTCTAATTTCCAGAGATTGTGTATGAATGGCAACTTTTAGGTCAAAAATACATAAAAAAAACTTCCCTTACTCCCCCCTGAAATTTTAAAATACTTTGCACAAGACTGCAAATAGTTGAGATTCAAAAATTGAAACTCCCAATGTTTATAATGCTCCTGCCTTGTCAAAAGAAAACTTAGCCATTTTTTTCATCAATACTCATGAGTAATTTCTTCCAGTTTAGAATTTCACAATTTCAAGGATTTATTATTTAAACCAATAAAAATCAAATTATTTCAATTCCTAAAAACATAATAAAATCCCAGAGCAAAACAGGTTTCAGAGGGTAATTATATCCATCCCCCCACTGAAATTAAGAATTATCTACAAACACCAATTCTAATGAAATCAACACATTCAACTATTACCAGAGTCATCAAATGACAACAGGTTGAGATTTTAGATAGAGAAAATCAAGGATTTCTTTTCAAGCTTTACTGCATGTAATTTAATTGCAAGTCACTTGTGACAAACCTTGTTAAAAGCTTTAGAAGGGCCAAGGAAAATTATGACAGCAGGCAACCCAGCATCAAGTAACTTAGTGATGTGGTCCTATGATTCAAGGAGATTGGTATCAACAGATCTTCCAGAATGAAAGCCATGCTATGAGCTGTGCAAGAGATTATTTGAAAAGTCTTAATTTAAAAATCTTTTACTTTAATTTCAGAATAAAACCTTGATGTGGCATAAAATCTTGCTGAAATAGTAGGAATTGTATTTTCAAAACCTGAAATAATAGGAATTGTAGAGTCAATAAAAAAAGAAACTGAGAACTCAAAATTAAGGTAAAACATTTCTTGTCAAAATTTTGATAGGTAGGCTATTGATCTGACATTAATTCATCTTCCTATAGTGTATTTTGGGTCCTGGATTCATTCTTGAGTGCTTCATTTGTCTAACTAAGCTACTTTCCAAGGTAAGCATTTAGTGACTGGAAACTTCTTAACAAAACATGCTAAACACACAAAAGTGTGTTTTCAACATTAAATTTATTAAATTAAGATCTTTCCAAATATCATAGTCACTTCTCTGACAATGCACCCTATCCCAAGTCTATTCATGGTCCCAGATATAGCCATAATAATATATTTTCTATTTTAATTGACTCTTCTGGAATTTCCTTGGTTCTCTTTTAAGACATGTTTTCAGTCTAGACTTGATGAAATTCAGTTTTGACACAATAAAGACAATAGAATTGTGCATACAAACACTATGAAATGATTTTAAGAAGTGGAGAACAATGGAAGGAAACATGATGATTTGATTGGCAGACAAACGTTGTATATTATCAAGTAAGAATTTTGCTATTTTGGTGTGTTTCCATGTAATTTTAATATAGGCTATTACTAGGGCTATGTCTGGGACCATCAGGGGATGTGGGCAAAAGTGTCAGAAAACAACCATGATACTAGGAAATGGCATAAAAGGAGGGATCTAATGGTACTACTTTTATTTGTTTAGCATGTTTCCTTCATAAATTGGGAGCTCCTAAATATTTACCCTTTCTGAGATAGCAAGAAGCCCCTCAACCAGAAATTTGACAGCAAGAAGCACCTCTGAGATAGCAAGAAGCCCCTCAACCAGAAATTTGACCAAAGGTTCCCCCTGAGAAAGAAACATAGTCCTAAATGTGCAGAGTAGTGGCTCTACAGAGCAAAACACTTTAATAAAACAAAACCAGTAGCTTACTATTCAATTCTTTATTTTAACTCCTTGTCAACAAAAAAGTTATTACCTGGACAATACACCTCACCCTGACAAACCCATATACAGCCCTAATAGTATCTGTCTTTGTTGTTGTTTCTGGTAAAATTCTAGTTTAGCTACTTTTGGTTATCTTGGAGAGGGGTTAGGTTAGAAAAATAAAACTCTCAAGAATGGGTCTAGAGACAAAAGTATGCCATAGGAAGGTATTTTCAAGCACCAACCTGCACTCCTTCCCTCTCTAGAGGGTAGTAACCTTTGATGACATTTATAAATCTTTGTGTTTTGAAAGTGAAACCTTACAAAACAGACATTCTGCTGAAATGAAGTACAAAGAAACTGTTTTTAGCTTCATAACTTTACTCAATTCTAATTTCAGATGTTTCAAAATACATTTCCTAAATTTAGAAAAAAAACATTGAAATGGCTTAAAATTCTACTCAAATAACAGGAATTGCATTTTAAGAGCTAAAAGCAGGGGAAAAGGAACTGGCAATTTCCAAGATAGCAAAAAGTAGCTAAACTAGGATTTTACCATTGAATCTATTGCTTGATCTATCAGATGGGCTAGGCATCTAGTTTGGCCTGAGTGCCTGATTGAATACTGGATAAGAAATGTTATTTTAAAAGAGTTTAAAATGTTAATAGGCCTAACAAAGGAAGGAAGCATGATAATCTGATTATCATAAATATATTAAATTTCTTTGTTATCTTTCAGATTAACACATATCCAAATTAGCAATTAGTAATTTAAAATGCCTCTCTTTTTGTCTCTCCTTCTTTAGGCTAGAGCCAAGGGCAGATCCAGAATTTTTTTCCGGGGGGGGGGGGGGGAGGCAAAATAGGTTGATCCAATAAACTTACATTAGGAGCAAGTTTAATTAATGCAAATATATGTTAATTAAGTAAATTACACTACTTAAGAAAACATTAGACTACATCCACCCCTCTGGATCCACCACTTGCTAGAGCTGTTATTTAACACTTTACCCACCACATCCCCCCCCCTTCAAAAGGCTAGGATCACAGGGTCATTGGCTGTATGCAAAACATCACAAAAAATAGCATGTAATGAGAACATAATAGTAGACCAGTATTTTTGAAGAATAGAGCTGTTATTCAGCACTTTCACCACACAACCATTACCTCCTTCAAAAGGCTAGGACCAAATATGGTGGTTGTAGGCCTATAGGCTACAGAACCCGAAAAAACAGCATGTTAGCCTATAATAGCCTAGTAGACCAGTTTTACAGGCTACCCTGTGATTTTCTTCACTAAGCCTTCATGCAGGATTACTATAAGCTACTTACTATTGATATTACATTATGCTAAATATACAAACTAACTATGGAATAGTCCTAATAAAAAAAAAAGAAGAAACAAGCAGTACTTAAAGAGCAAGGCTTCAGCCGTGTTCCCATGTACGTAGCAAAATGGCTGCTTCTTGAATAAGCCAATCACGTAAGAAATCTCAACACAACAGCAGCTTTCGCAGTATTTTGAAAAGGCAAAACATTTGAAAATAAGCATTTCATTATAAAAGCGCACTCTATCAGTTGCTTATTCCAGATGCATGTACAGTACAATCATTGCTCATAATTCTAATAATAATAATGTATAATCATTTACAGTATGTTTAGTTTTAATAGCGCTGCCACTTTAATTTCATCAACAACACGACCAAAGAACAGATATAGAAATAAGATGGGAAGGCATCCATGGAGTCAATTAAGAGTTAAGTAAGGGGAGGGGCTTTGGGACCAAACTTTGTTTTTTATGCTTTTGGAGTCAATTTTGTAGCTTTTTCACTTAAAGTACAATAAAGAACCTTAATCAAAACGCGGGGGGAGGGGTCAAATTAATTTAAAGATACGTTTTCTAAAAGAAAAGTAAAGAGCAACATTAAAACTAAAACAAAAAGAAATAAAGTAATGTAGCAAGACAAATTTAAATCAAACAGGAATTAAACCGAATGAAATCTCACGACGAACAGAAATTAAAATAAATAAATAAATCAAACTTCAAATAAATAGAAACTAAATTTAGGTTTCCAGGCAATAAGAAGCACTGTAGCGATTTTCAGTCAACTTCGCCTGTTGAAGCAAGTTAATTTTCGCCTGTTTATTTTGTTTCTATGTCATTAATTAATTATTTGGTGTCAACCTCCCAAATCTTTGTAAAAGGCATGTCTCAAAAATAACTTTTCTTAAAAAAGAAAGAAAAAGTATGGTATGTTCTTTAAAAAATACCTCGACATTTGGCGTGCTCTTAACGCAGCTTTAGTCTTCCTCTCCAAACATCCAATCAATGGTAGTGTTTTTATATCACCTAGTATGCAAACAAGTTCTTTATCACTTTGCCTCAAAATGTTGACGACTATTGTATTTATCGAAAACTATTTGTATTTTTAACGGTGTACTGAGTTTGGTCAAAAATTTGAAGAAAAAAATAGCTGTAATAATGAGGATGACTGAAAAGAACTAATGAACACCAACTGAGTGTTTAATATATAATAATATTAATTCATGGAAATCTTAGCAATTCAAATTTAAAGATTTTATTTAGCAGTAATTTTTATTTTTCAATGTTATAATTATATAAATTAAGATTAAAGTATATCTTATTTTCAGTATATACACACAGGAGTATAGCTGCAGCTATACTCCTGTGTGTAGTAATTTCTGTTAGTTTTTAGTTTAACTTGAGCATTCATTTTAATTTTTACCTGTTTTAGGATTTAATTATTCATCTATATCAGTACCTGCTACCTTTGTGATTGATGTTTCTAGTTTGATGTGTTTAATTTCTGTTCGTTTTGGGTTTTAATTATTCGTTGGCAATCATTTCTAGCTGTTTTAAGTTTGAAATATTATAAGACTTACTTTGTGTTCGTCTTTGGTTTTAAATGACCTTTTACTTTTTTTTGAAAAACATCTTTATTGGTTATTTTTTCAAATTAACTTTTTGTTGGTTTTTAATTTCCAAAGCTTTGTTATTGGTTGATGTGATGAATATTTCTCTAGCTTGCAGTTTTTTGGCTTAAGGATTAGAATATTGTATTCCAATTTAAATTTTTAAGTTACATAAGGTGATTTGAGCGTTATATCCGACTTCATTCGATATAATTACTGTGCAGTAAAATGCCATTCAGCTTGAAATAAAGGTTTGGTATGGTTTTTGAACTGAAGTTATGGTGCAGCAGCAATTTACAGATTATCAAGTTAAAAAATGCAATTTTTTTCAACCGAAAATATGGAGCAGCATTGAGAATGAAAAAGAACAGAAATTATTCAGTGTATGAGGGGGGCTGCCACCAGGGTTGGATCCAAATTTTTTTTGGGGGGGGGATCCAATAATAAATAAATTGATCCGATAAGCTTCCGTTAGGAGCAAGTTTAATTAACGCAAACTTGAGTTAATTAAGTAAATTACACTACTTTAGACTACGTTAGGAGGGGGGGGGTGCACGCCCCATCGCCCCCTGGATCCGCCACTGGCTGCCACTTCCTCGACATTCGCTCTTTACGTTCAAATCGTAAAGTTCTTTTATACTTCTCATTCGAGTTTAACGGCCCTGGTGCTTGAGCAGTTTTTTCTTAAAGAATTGTGACAAAAAGTCAAACTTTAGCTCAAGGACCGAGGGTTGAGAAAAGGGTACCTTCTCTAATACGGAATAATTTCTCTTTATTTTTAGTCTTAATAATGCGCCTTACTTCCAATTTGTTGCTTTTTATTTAACTTTTGACCGTTTTTCAAATCATTCCAGGAAATACCCTTTCCTCCACCACCATGAAAAAGTTTTCCTAAGAAAAAATCTCCCAGAAGATTTCTTTCCCGCGGAAAATTTTTCCCGTGAAACCCTCCCCCTTGAAAAAAGTCCCCCCTACCCCCAAAAAAATCTATATATTTCCCAAGAACAAATACTATTGGTAAACAATGGACAAATTCTGCAACGTACAACCGTTTTCCCAGTTTTTCTGGGGGTCAAGTCATCCAAAATGGCAAAGTTATTGAACTGTTCGACTCTGCTATATCAAAGAGCGATCTCAAAATCTTCATCAGATGTGTTTGAACAGAAAAGGGGCATGGAAGGGAGGCTAGTTACCCTGTAATCTTTTTGCTAAATTACAAAGAGCGCTTGAACTTTTATATCTGTTGGAATGAGCCTTCTCCAAATTTTGTTGGACAAATTTTTTGAGACGCCACCCCAGAAGAAAACGAATAATCGCACATCCGTGATCTTTCTTCTGACAAAAAAAAAGATTATTTTTTTTAGATCATTAAGATTATTTTCCTTTGTTGGGTTTTGACCTTTGAACCCTTTTGTTTCAGAAAATGCCCTTTTTATAAATTTAACTTCATTTATTTTCAATATCTAAACCCCGGAAAAGCTTCATAGCGAAACATCTGAAGGAATCCACGAATTAGTTAGTGTCTGAAAAAGCCAGGTGAGCGGTGACTCATACAGCTTGAAAAGCTTGCTGAGTGTTTAATTTGATTCGGCCAAAGGATGCTGGGAGTTTAATTTGATTCGGCAATTCATCGCCTTTGGTCAGGGGTGCGCGCGCAGAGGCACGTCCCAAAGTGTATTCGTTAATTGTAAGAGTTTAATCTTTAGTTCCGTTTTTGAGTCTGATACATGTGGTCGTGAATACAGATAAGAAATCGTTCTTTTTATCTTTGACCTATTTTGATTGGCCAAGGTAGGGTCGGCAGCCTACAGCGAGACTGAGAATTGATTAACTTGGTATACAAAAAGAATCGTATACTAAGCCAGTTATCTTTCCTTGAGGGGGAAGTTTTATCTTTATGGTACCTGAGGTCAAGCTGTTTGGCACACTGAAACCACGCGGAAAGTATACTTGCCCGGGAACCCTGACGGTTTTGTAAACCGCCAGTGACGGTAAAAGTAGAAATCCGCGGTGCGTATAAGTTACACTGGGTTTTGGGGTACCGCCAGATTACTCTGGTGGCATTAGAGGTTTTTCCACCAAATTCAGTGGCAAAAACCATCTTCTTCGCCCTCTTCCAATACTGGTGGCAGCGAAAAAGGAGCTATCAGTGGCGTTTCTGAAAATACTGGTGAAAATTTGCCTACAGTATAGGCTATAGGCTGTAAAAATCGGCACGGAAAGACTGAGTTGAAAGATTATGAATTTAAAATTTTATAAGCCAGGCTCCTACCTAGGAAGAACGCAGTGTAGGAGAAGGAGTATAACCCCCTTTCATTACCTCCTTTTATTAAGCTTTGGCCTATGCCTAAACGGAAATTAGAGAAAAAGAACAAAAACAAAATACGAAATTATGAAGATGTAGAATGGGCTATGCCTTGTTAGACAATAATAAAAAAGAATAACGTGAAATTAAGTGAGTTTAAGTCTACAGTGGAAGAATCTCCGTATTGGAAAGTATTACAGGGCTTAAGAACGGATAAGAGAAACGTGAAAGTCGGGTTATTATTTGAGTAAATAGGCGGACTTAGATATAATCTTCAGTGACGAAGGTTATAAGATTATTGAAGACAGCAAATTAGGAGCATTTGTCAGTTTGGTGCGCACATTGGATAAGGAAGCTGGAAGTCACGTGTCCTATTAAGTAATCGGCTTAAGAGAAGATTACATTTGGAGTGCAAGTATCCAGGGAGGATACGTGATTTGTTTTACAGGGTAGTTCCGCTGTTTGAGTTTTTTTCCACCTAATTCACTTGTGGAACATTGGCAAAGTTTCTCAGTCTACGTTCTTGTCCAATCCCTGTTAATTCGTTTTTCGGAGATATATTCGACTTTCGTAAAATTGCTTGCTGCGAAAGAAGTTGTTAAACCCTAATGAAGTCTAGATATTCCGTTTATTTGAAAATTTGTTGAATATTATTACATGGAGCTGATAATAGACAATAGTAATTGTTTACCATAATTTTTGCATGTGCCAATTGTTGAACTTGCCAAGATTGACTAATTAATTAAGAGATAATATAATCGGGAAGGAGTATTTGCAGTAAAATGAGGAGGTACGAAATAAACAAGGAGGGAACAATATGTGATAAAACAAGACACACTCATCCCTCAGATGGAGTGCAAAATGAAGGGCAGTTGTGGGTAAGCAAAAATACGGATCGATAACGAACAGATTCAGAAAATAAATTAAGAAGAAATAATGACAGATGAAATGAAAGTAGTCCGAACAGAAGGAGCAGTGTTGAATCGAGATCCAGCAGGGGCTCACGAAAAAGTAGTCATGTAGATATGACACAATATATATTAAATTTCATGAAGGAAGAAAGAACAGCCAGAGAACGAAAAGAGAAGTAAGATAGAGAAGAAAGGGAGATTATTAGAATAGCTAGAGAACGAAAGGAAGAGGCTGATAGAATAGCCAGAGAACGTAAGGAAGAGGCTGATAGAATTGCCAGAGAACGAAAAGAGGAGGAATATAGAAAATATAGAGAGAAAGAAGAAAGATGTCACCAAGAGTTTAAAAGAACCATGATATGCCTAATAGAAGCCCGCTAAGAAATTCCACCAAGTGAGATTTTATCATAACTAACTTCTAGGCTGTCATATAGCCATAATAATTTGTCTAAGAATCAATCGCGAGTAAAAGAAAATTACCAGACATTAAATGCTAAGACGGAAAAATTAACTACTTCGTTGACTACGGGGGGAGATGGACCACCCAATAAAACAAACTGGGAGTCTCTGCCCCCTGTCGAAAAAATAAAATGCTTGATACTCGTGTTCGAAGTGTTGATAATCCACAAAAATGGGATTCAGAAGTAAAAAGACAACATAATATTGAAAATAAGACGCGCGAAAATTATTTTTGGGGAAAATTTACAGAAAAAAGAAAACTTGAGAACACTTTTAATGACTATTAGACGCTAACAAGTAAGCCAAAATGAAACACTGATTGTACCAAAGAAAAATGAGACGAAATTTATTGTACGCGCTTTTCCTCGTAAAGTTCAAGATATTTTAGTGCAATATGAAAAACCAAATGTCGGAGTTCATTTCCCATTTGATAACGAAATATTTGTTTCCGTGGTAAACGTAAAGAAAACTAAAAGAGAGAAAAAAGATACGAGGCGGAACTACAATACAGAAAGGCAGTCAAAGATGATGGACACTGGAGTCCAATTCAGATTTCATGACGATTTTTTAATGCTACTACAAAAGAAAAGAAAACTAAGAGGGAGAAAAAAGAGATATTAAACGGAGCTATAGTGAAGAAATGCAGTCAAAGATGATGGACACTGGAGTCCAATTCAGATTTAATGAGGATTTATTTTGCGTGATTGACAAAGTTGAGAAAAGTGAAAAAGAACAAATAAATGCAAAAAAGACGACAAAATTTGTAGATTCAGCCTGCAGTGGCTAAAAATAAAAAAACTATCTGGGCTGTACCTAGTAAACATAAATAATAGGTGGGACAAAGAGGTCCAAGACCCACTGGGAAAATTAAAATATTACAATAAGACGAAAAAACTTAGGGGGAGGAGAAGAACCCTGACATATTAAGAGAATCTACAGATAATCATGACATAGAATTGACTAGTCAACAGCGGGTTACGGAAAGATTGAGAGGTACTAAATTTTGGGTTGAATTGCAGAAATTTGAGAAGGAATCTGATATTGGTCTGATCAACTCGAAAGATGGTTTGTTCCTTTATGGGGGTGAGGAATCCATTGGAAGAGATCCCCTGGGGGAAGACGTGAAAGATAGCCCTTTTCCTCAATGCACAACTGGCGGACAAGTCGTGATAACTTTACTGAAGCCTTGTCTTTCCAGTCTTCAATTTCTTCTTCATCACTCATCGCCGATCATTATTCTTTCGATTATTTTAGGGGATAGGACCCAGAAAAAAACGATTCATCGTTCGCTCAAAATTTTAATTCACTTCCCTGCACCCCTAACGTTTTCAGCGGCCTGTGTATTTTCAGCCTGGGACTATTTCAAATTATGACAAGGGACAATTTACATTTTAATTAATAGGTGGGGTTGTTTCCACAGATGGAAATTAAGAGGCCAGTGCAGCCAATTTTTAATGATGGCTGGCATCATCAAATGTGCCAGAAACAGATTCTCTGATCCTCTAAAACTGAAAATTAGTGAGAGCGAAGTAGAGGGCCAGGTATTACCACGGGGCAAAGTGACGTCACAGCCATAAGCCTATTTTTAGGCCAATCACAGAGCTAGAATCCGAGGCGAAGTGACATCAGACCAGATTTCTTGGAAATTGATTAGTATGATTATGCGTAATTTCTGTTATATCACAATTCCACTTCGTGAACATTCTTTTATAATATTATCAGAGAGTTAGAAATACTAACGGGACAAGATATCTATTTGTAACCATTTCTCCATGGGACATGTTCATAAATTTGGAATGAAATCATTGGTGTCAATCTACAGAAACGATTATTTTAAGTGGATTGTATGAAAGTAGTAAAAAGGGTTAAACTGCTTACCAGTTAAGGTAAGCCCGAAGGGGGTGGTAACTCTTAAGGAATTTATAATAAATTTGGAATAACATCGTTGGCATCAATATATGGAAATGGTTAACGATGACAAGGTGATTATTGGACTTGACTTAGCTTTACTTCTTGGTTGTGTTCTGTATAACAAACAAATTCCAGTTGAGCAGTGTTGCCAATATAAAATATGGTTTATTATTGTGGCATGCTAAAAAATTCAACCTAATAGAGCCAAAGGCCCCAAAATGACCTTATGCAATGACCTAACTTTACTTCTCGGGTGTGTTCTGTATAATACAAAAGTAATATTTGAGCAGTGTTGTCAATATAAAATATGCTATAACATTGTAGTATACTAAAAAGTTGATACTAATAAAGATGTAGATGCTAAGAAAAGAATTTTAATAAAGAAATTCAGTACAATCCTTAGAAATCAACTATTGAGATGATTATGGGTTTGAACCATCAAGGGCCGCAGCCATCAATGACCCTAACAACCAAGGACCTCAACCTCCAAGGGTTTCCTATCCCCTACTTCCAAGGGGCTCCCTCCCCCCTAACTTTTTGGGCCCATTCTCCCATTTTTTATACTTTTTTTTTAAGTTCATTTTTTTTAACATACTAATTTTTTTTCAACTTTTTTTTACATGTTTTAGAATGACATTAAACATAGTTCAAGCATAAAAAATTCACAGTTAAGCTATATTTCTTATTGTTTGTATATGTTTATTGTCTGAAACCTCTGATTTGTGGTGCTTGGTTCACTATTTCGAACTTTTCTGACCTAGGTTTCTTAGCCTATCATAGGTGTGTGTTGTCTGAAATCTATGATTTAGGATGTTTGGTATACTATTTTAGGCTTTTCTTAGCTAGGTTTCTTAACCTTTCGTAGGTGTGTGTTGCATGAAACATATGATTTGGGATGTTTAGTTTGCTATTTTGGACTTTTCTGAGCTAGATTTCCTAGCCTTTCGCAGGTGTATGTTGTCTGAAACCTAGAAGTTGGGATGCTTGGCTTACTATTTCGCATTTTTCTGAGCTACGTTTCATAGCCGTTCATAGGTGTATGTTGTATGAAACCCATGAATAACTTCAATATTTTTTGATGGGTTTCCATTAGCATTTCCCAGTACAGTATATAGCAGTGGGTACCATAAAATGCACAAGTACCAAGTAACATCTTGAAAAATAGATGTCGCCTACTGTTCAAATGCAGAACAAGAAACATGTTTTGGGGCTCAAGCCATTGCTTAATCCTAATTCATAAGGTTTTATGAATTACCTTAATTTATAAGGTTTTATGAATTTGAGTTGCTTACAAAATTCGTTAGTGACCAGGTGCAGGAGGATAATTAATGGATTTGCAGTTGAGTTTACACTCTTTGGAGGACCATTCAACAGCCAGCCTTTGCTTGAAAATATAGCTGTTTCAGCACACAGATTCAGCAGTAGCTGTTCCTTCAAAGAGTTTATTCCAGCCGTTGACAATTCTTGAGGAACAGAATTGAGTGAGGACTCATGATAGGGTAAACTGCTTAACAAGTTTCAGGTGATGACCCCTAGCTCCTGAATTAGGACTAGCAGTAAGGAACAATACTGGGAGAGTATTAGCCCTTATTAAATTATAGGCTAGAATAGTATTGCCTATACTTCTTCTTTATACAAGTGTTGGGAGTTTCAGCTTTGCTAGTCTTGCATGGTAAGAAAGCTCCCACAGGCTAGCTATCTCTTTTGTAACATGTCTCAGCACATCTTCCAACACTTTCATCTCTTTTTTAAAATAAGGGGAGCCTAGAGACATTTCAACTTCAAGTTTTAGACACACAAGCCCCTTATACAGAAGACTGATGACTTTAGGGGAATGAGTGGAAAGAGTATGTTTAATCAGTCCAATAGTTGAACTAGCACCAGCAGCAGACTTCTTAGCATGATTGCAGAATTTTAGGTCATTATCATAGTGACTCCGAGATCTTTCTCATTGTTTACAGAGGAGAGTATGTGGCATGAGAAAAACAAGAGAATAATGATTTGTTTTACCAAATCAAATGACAAGGGACATGGTAACATTGAATTAAAGGAGTCAAGCCTAAACTCATTGACCAAGCGGGCCAAGATTATTTTATAGAAGGGTATGATGATCTTCACAGGAAAAGGCTGATCCAAGAAGCTTCAGGTTGTCAGTAGAGAGGATCAATTTGCTGCTGGTAGTCAAAGCAGCATCACTGATGAAGATATTAAATTGTGTGGGACCCAAAACACTTCCCTGATGAACTCCACTCAAAACTTGCTTAGAGGAAGAAAGAATACTCTTTCTTCCCTCTTTTCCCTCATTTCATGACGATTTTTTAATGCTACTACAAAAGAAAAGAAAACTAAGAGGGAGAAAAAAGAGATATTAAACGGAGCTATAGTGAAGAAATACAGTCAAAGATGATGGACACTGGAGTCCAATTCAGATTTAATGATGATTTATTTTGCGCGATGGAAAAAATTGAGAAAAGTGAAAAAGAACAAATAAATGCAAAAAAGACGACAAAATTTGTAGATTCAGCCTGCAGTGGCTAAAAATAAAAAAACTATCTGGGCTGTACCTAGTAAACATAAATAATAGGTGGGACAAAGAGGTCCAAGACCCACTGGGAAAATTAAAATATTACAATAAGACGAAAAAACTTAGGGGGGAGGAGAAGAACCCTGACATATTAAGAGAATCTACAGATAATCATGACATAGAATTGACTAGTCAACAGCGGGTTACGGAAAGATTGAGAGGTACTAAATTTTGGGTTGAATTGCAGAAATTTGAGAAGGAATCTGATATTGGTCTGATCAACTCGAAAGATGGTTTGTTCCTTTATGGGGGTGAGGAATCCATTGGAAGAGATCCCCTGGGGGAAGACGTGAAAGATAGCCCTTTTCCTCAATGCTCAACTGGCGGACAAGTTGTGATAACTTTACTGAAGCCTTGTCTTTCCAGTCTTCAATTTCATCTTCATCACTCATCGCCGAACATTATTATTTCGATTATTTTAGGGGATAGGACCCAGAAAAAAACGATTCATCGTTCGCTCAAAATTTTAATTCACTTCCCTGCACCCCTAACGTTTTCAGCGGCCTGTGTATTTTCAGCCTGGGACTATTTCAAATTATGACAAGGGACAATTTACATTTTAATTAATAGGTGGGGTTGTTTCCACAGATGGAAATTAAGAGGCCAGTGCAGCCAATTTTTAATGATGGCTGGCATCATCAAATGTGCCAGAAACAGATTCTCTGATCCTCTAAAACTGTAAATTAGTGAGAGCGAAGTAGAGGGCCAGGTATTACCACGGGGCAAAGTGACGTCACAGCCATAAGCCTATTTTTAGGCCAATCACAGAGCTAGAATCCGAGGCGAAGTGACATCAGACCAGATTTCTTGGAAATTGATTAGTATGATTATGCGTAATTTCTGTTATATCACAATTCCACTTCGTGAACATTCTTTTATAATATTATCAGAGAGTTAGAAATACTAACGGGACAAGATATCTATTTGTAACCATTTCTCCATGGGACATGTTCATAAATTTGGAATGAAATCATTGGTGTCAATCTACGGAAATGATTATTTTAAGTGGATTGTATGAAAGTAGTAAAAAGGGTTAAACTGCTTACCAGTTAAGGTAAGCCCAAAGGGGTGGTAACTCTTAGGTAATTCATTATAAATTTGGAATAACATCGTTGGCATCAATTTATGGAAATGGTTAACGATGACAAGGTGATCATGGGACTTGACTTAGCTTTACTTCTTGGTTGTGTTCTGTAATAACAAACAAATTCCAGTTGAGCAGTGTTGCCAATATAAAATATGGTTTATTATTGTGGCATGCTAAAAAATTAAACCTAATAGAGCCAAAGGCCCCAAAATGACCTTATGCAATGACCTAACTTTACTTCTCGGGTGTGTTATGTATAATACACAATTAATAGTTGAGCAGTGTTGTCAATATAAAATATGCTATAACATTGTAGTATACTAAAAAGTTGATACTAATAAAGATGTAGATGCTAAGAAAAGAATTTTAATAAAGAGAATTTAATAAAATTCAGTACAATCCTTAGAAATCAACTAGTGAGATGATTATGGGTTTGAACCATCAAGGTCCTCAACCATCAATGACCCTAACCAGCAAGGACCTCAACCTCCAAGGGTTTCCTATCCCCTACTTCCAAGGGGCCCCCTCCCTCCTAACTTTTTAGGCCCATCCTCCCATTTTTTATGCTTTTTTTTAAGTTCATTTTTTTTTAACATACTAATTTTTTTTCAACTTTTTTTTACATGTTTTAGAATGACATTAAACATAGTTCAAGCATACAAAATTCACAGTTAAGCTATATTTCTTATTGTTTGTATATGTTTGTTGTCTGAAAGCTCTGATTTGTGGGGCTTGGTTTACTATTTCGCACTTTTCTGACCTAGGTTTCTTAGCCTATCTTAGGTGTGTGTTGTCTGAAATCTATGATATAGGATGTTTGGTATACTATTTTAGGCTTTTCTTAGCTAGGTTTCTTAACCTTTCGTAGGTGTGTGTTGCATGTAACATATGATTTGGGATGTTTAGTTTGCTATTTTGGACTTTTCTGAGCTAGATTTCCTAGCCTTTCGCAGGTGTATGTTGTCTGAAACCTATAAGTTGGGATGCTTGGCTTACTATTTCGCATTTTTCTGAGCTACGTTTCATAGCCGTTCATAGGTGTATGTTGTATGAAACCCATGAATAACTTCAATATTTTTTGGGAGGTTGAGGATGATCCAAGGCCTCATTGGGTACATTTTTGTATATATTTTAAATAAAGTTGGGATTTAGTTTTCAGAAAGATGAACATCCCAGTTTAAAATACATCTGATTGTATTAATAACATTTGATTTTTGTTAAAAGTAAAGTTGGATTTTCTGTTTCAAGAAATACGAAGATCTACGTTTAAAACACATATGATTTTATTAATAATATTTGATATATTAATAAAGTTGGGTTTTATTTTTCGAAAATAAGAACACCCACGCTTAAAATACATATGATTCTATAAGTAATATTTGAATATTTAATAATGTTGGGTTTTAATTTTCAGAAATAAGAACACCCACGTTTAAAATACATGAGATTTTATTAATAATGTTTGATTTTTTTAAATAAATTTGGGTTTTAGTCTTCAGAAATAAGAACGTCCACGTTAAAAATACATCTGGTCTTATTAAAATATTTGGATTTTCTAATAAAGTTGGGTTTTAAAATTCAGAAATAAGAACATGCAAGTTTAAAATACATCTGATTTTATTAATAATATTGGATTTTCTAATAATTGGGCACATTTTTGCATATTTAAAAAAAAATAAAGTTGGGTTTTAGTTTTCAGAAACATGAACATCACAGTTTAAAATAAATCTGATTTTATTAATAAAATTTGATTTTTTTTAATAAAGTTGTAGTTTAGTTTCAAGAAATGTGAACACACACCTTTAAAATACTTATGATTTTAATAATAAAGATTTAATAATATGATTTTAAATATTTGATTTTTAATAAAATTTGGTTTTAGTTTTCGGAAATAAGAACACCCACGTTTAAAATAAAATGTGATTTTATGAAGAAAATTTGATTTTTTTTTAATAAAGTTGGATTTTAGTTTTCAGAAATAAGAACGTCCGAGTTTACAATGCATCTGGTTTTATTAATAATATTTTGATTTTCTAATAATGCTGGATTTTAATTTTCAGAAATAAGAACATCTATGTTTAAAATACATCTGATTTTATTACTTTTATTTGATTTTTTTAATAATTGGATATATTTTTGCATATTTTTTTAATAAAGTTGAGTTTTATTTTTCAGAAATAAGAACATCCACGTTTAAAATACATCTGATTTTATTAATAATATTTTATTTTTTAGTAAAGTCGGGTTTTAGTTTTCGGAAATAAGAACAACCACGTTTAAAATACATATGGTTTTATTAATATTACTTGATTTTTTAATAAAGTTGGGTTTTAGTTTTCAGAATTAAGAACCCCCACGTTTAAAATACATGTGATTTTATTAATAATATTGATTTTTTTTAAATAAAGTTGGGTTTTAGTTTTCAGAAATAAGAACACCCACGTTTAAAATACATCTGATTTTATTAATAATATTTGATTATTTAATACAATTGGGTTTTAGTTTTCAGAAATAAGAACACCTGATTTTTAATAAATTTGAGTTTTAGTTTTCGTAAATAAGAAAACCCACGTTAAAAATAAATGTGATTTTATGAATGATCCTTGATTTGGTTTTTAATAAAGTGGGGCTTTAGTTTTCGGAAACAATAAAACCCACGATTAAAATACATCTGACTTTATGGATGATATTTGATTTACTAGTAAAGTTTGGCTTTAGTTTTCGGAAATAAGAACACTCTTGTTTAGAATATATATGATTTTATTAATAATATTTGATATCCTAATAAAGTTGATTTCTAGTTTTCAGAAATAAGAACATCCATGTTTAAAATACTCTGGTTTTATTAATAATATTTGATTTTCTAATAAAGTTGGGTTTTAGTTTTCAGAAATAAGAACGTCCATTTTTTAAAAATAAAGTTTGGTATTAATTTTCAGAAACAAGAACATCCCCGTTTAAAATACATCTGGAATTATGAATAATATTTGATTTTATTTTTAAATAAAGGTGGGTCTTAGTTTTCAGAAATATGAACAACCACGTTTAAAATACATAGTAAGTAAGTAAGTATGTATGACGGCACTAGACCTTTGAAGTGCAATGGAGGGGGGGGGGGGCTGGGTGCCAGCCTTTCTGTACTTTCGCACATACTTCCTGCTTACCTACCCCAGATTTCTCCAGGTACCCATTTAGAGCTGGGTTGACTCTGGCTAAGCTTACAGAGTCACACCACTGACCCGCGTCCCAAATCAAATAACTGGCCACGCCAGGGATCGAACCCGTGCCCCTTGGACAAAGAATTCTCAACCCAGTGCACGTCCATCTAGCCAGGACGGCACTTAGCCACTTAGCCAGGACTAAACTAGGTTACGTGCGTGCACGTAACCTAGTCTAAATTAACCTTAAAAGTTCAATACATGTTCTTTTCTTAATATTCTTCCTAAAACCTATTCAGAATTCAAATGTAACTTCTTTTCTATCTTCTACGAAGAAATTTAGAACAGCATTTTTAAGTTTTTTCATGTCTCAAAAATTAAGAACTGAAGTAGAACTTTTTCTCTTCTTTGGTAAAATTCAGAATTGAGCTAACTTTTTTTCTCTTCTTTAAGAAAATTCAGAAGAGAACTTGAACATTTTTGCCCTTCTCTGAGAAAATTAAAGTGGAACTCTTTCTCTTTATGGTAAATATTCACAATCAAATTATAACTTTTTTCTATTTCTTACAAGAAATTTAGAACAAAACTTTAAAATTTTTTAACCTCTTTGACAAAATTAAGAACTGAAGTGGAACATTTTTTTTTCTTTGTAAAAAATTATAATTGATCTCTAACTTATTTTTTCATTGAGTAAATTCGGAAGAGAACTTGAACTTTTCTTCACTTCGTTGAGAAAACTCAGAATTAAAGTGGAACTTTTTATCTTCAGAAGAGAACTTGAACATTTTTGCTCTTCTTTGAGAATACTCAGAATTAAAGTGGAACTCCTTATCTTCATGGCGAATATTCACAATCAAAGTATAACTTTTTTCTATCTTCTATGAACAATTTGTAAGAGAACTTTAAATTTTTTCATCGCTTTGAGCAAAATCAGAACTGAAATGGAACCTTTTTATTTTCTTTGGAAAAAATTACAATTGATCTGTAACTTATTTATTTTTCATTGCGAGAATTCAAAAGAGAACTTGAACTTTTCTTCATTTCGTTGAGAAAATTTAGAATGAAAGTGGAACTTTTTATCTTCATGGAGAACCAAAGTATAACTTTTTCACAAGCAAAGTATAACTTTTTTCTATCTTCTACGGAAAAATTTAGAACATAATTTTTAAATTTTTTTATGTCTTTGAGAAAATTAAGAACTGAAGTGGAAGGTTTTTTATTTTCTTTCGAAAAAATTAGAATTGAACTGTAACTTTTCTTTGAGATAATTTCTGGATGTTCTTATTTTTGAAAACTAAAACCCAACTTTATTCAAAAGTAGAGTATTATTAATAAAATCAGATGTATTTTAAACGTGGATGTTCATATTTCTGAAAACTAAAACTCAACTTTATTAAAAAATCAAATATTATTAATAAAATCAGATGTATTTTAAACAGGGATGTTTTTATTTCTGAAAACTAAAAGCCAACTTTATTCAAAAATAGAATATTATTAATAAAATCATATGTATTTTAAACGTTGGTTTTCTTATTTCTGAAAAGTAAAACCCAATTTTATTAAAAAATCAAATATTATTAATAAAATCAGGTGTATTTTAAACAGGGATGTTCGTATTTCTGAAAATTAAAACCCAACTTTATTAAAAATCAAATATTATTAATAAAATCAGATGTATTTTAGACGTGGATGTTCTTATTTCTGAATACTAAAACCCAAATTTATTAGAAAACCAAATATTATTAATAAAACCAGATGTATTTCAAACGTGGATGTTCTTATTTCTGAAAACTAAAACCCAACTTCATTAAAAAAATAAATATTATTAACAAACATTTATTTAAACGTAGGTGTTCTTATTTCTGAAAACTGGAACCCAAATTTATTGAAAAATAAAATATTATTAATAAAATCACATGTTTTTTTAATGTGGGTGTTCTTATTTCTGAAAACTAAAACCCAACTTTATTGAAAAATCAAGTATTATTAATAAAATCATATGTATTTTAAACGACTTCAATCAAATAAACGAGAATATTCAGGGAAATAGAAATATACTGAAACCTAGGTCTCGGAAGGTATTATATTATTTTTATTATTATTTTTATTGTCAAACAATTTCAATCAAATAAACGACAATGTTCAAACACATAGAAGACATTTGACTGAAATCCACCGAAACCAGGGAAATTTTATTACAAGACAGTGGACCCCCTCCCCCCCAGCCCTCGGGGCTAAGGTTGTAAATTCTGCCCTGGTGGCATATAATGTTTATATAGAAAGCTCTGTCAGAAAAGATTCAAAAAGGGCTCCTTCAATTGGCAATTGAAGAGGCTATTGCCCTTTTAATAGTCAAAAGTATTCGGAGGGAGAATCCCCCCACGCCCATCATTTCCCCAAATATTTCCGATCAACATTTTGATGTTGCCATTTTGTTCAACGTAGTTGAAAGGTCTGGAAATTATGTCTTTGAGGATGACAATCCTCCCCCCATAACCCTAAGGACAAAGGCTGTGAGTTATGCCGTCTGGGTATATAAGGTTTTATAGAAAGTTTTGAGAAGACTAGTGCCTTTTTTATTAGTAAAAAGTGATCAAATGACAAATACCCCCCCCCCGCTCATATTTCACCAAACACTTCCAATCAAAATTTTGCAATAGCTATTTTGTTCAGCATATCAGAACAGTCTGGAAATTATATCTTTGAGGATAACAAAAACCCCCAGCCCTCAGGGTAACGGTTTTAAGCTATGCCCTGTGGACATATACGATTTTTATAGAAAGCATGGCCATATAAACTTTGGAGGGGGCTCATTGGATTGGTATTCAGACGGTCTAGTATGCTTTTTAAGATTCAGAGTGATCAGAGGGCAACCCCCCTCCCCCCTCCCCCATATACACGTCGTATTGCCCAGAAATGCATCTAATAGAAATTTTGAGATAGCTATTCTATTCAAAATAGTCTAAATATCATATAACATGGTCCTTGGGGTTGAAACAATCCCCAGAGATTAGGGGCAAGGATTGTAAGGTATGCCCAGGGGGTATTTAAGGTTTTTATTGAAGGGACGGTTGTTTAAATTTAGAAAAGGCTTGGTCTTTCTCCCTGAAAAAGACTATGCCAATATAAAACGAACAGAAATTAATTAAAAAAAAACTATCCACAAAATAAGTTTTAAAAAAAGTGAAGAATTCCATTAAACCCAAATGAACAAAAATAGAATACAAATAATCTACCAAGAACTACCACAAATCAGTATGATTAAATAAATGAAGCCAAATACAAACAGAAATTGAAATAAAATAGAGTCAAACTAAAAAGGAGTAGAAACTAATATGAGTAGGGTTCTAAACCCCAAGGTTTCTAAAAGCCAGAATATAATTTTTACTATCTGAAAAAATTCAAATAAATTTACTGAAAAAAATCTGCATTGTCAGTTTAATATACATATGCCGATATTTATTCCTTAAAATTTTAATTGATTTTTGATTCCTTAAATTTAGAAAAGTGAAAATATTTAACAGAATTTTTTTCAGTAAAGTACAAATTATATTCTGGCTTTTAGAAAGCTTGGGGTTTAGAAACCTACTCATATTAATTTCTGCTCGTTTTGAGTTTGACTCTTATTTATTTTAATTTCTGTTTGTTTTGGGCTTCATTCATTTATTGATACTGATTTGGGTAGTTGTATTCTTGGTAGATTATTTGATTCTATTTTGTCCATTTTAGTTTAATGAAGTTCTTCAGTTTTTTTAAAAACTTATTTTGTAGAAAAAGTTTTTTTTTATTTCAGTAAAATGTCTTCTTTTTCTTTGGATATTCTCGTTTACTTGACTAAAATTGTTTACATATTAAAAAATAGCATAATCACTTTCCGTGATCTGGGTATCAGTAGATTTTAGTTAAATGTCTTCCGTTTCTTTGAATATTATCGTTTATTTGATTGAACTTGTTTAATAATAATAAAAATAACATAATGACATTCCGAGATCTAGGTTTCATTAGATTTCAGTTAAATGTCTTCTTTTTCTTTGAAAATTTTCGTTTACTTGATTTAAATTGTTTAAAAATAATAAAAAAGAAAATGGGCTCCCGAAATCTAGGTTTTAGCATATTTCAGTTATATGTCTTCTTTTTCTTTGAATATTCTCGTTTATTTGATTGAGATTGTTTAATAATATTACAAAAAACATAATCACCTTCCGTGATCTAAGTTTCAGTAGATTTCAATTAAATGTCTTCTTTTTGTTGGAATATTCTCATTTATTTGATGATAATAGAAAACATAAATAATGACCTTCCGAGATATAGGTTTCAGTAGATTTCAGTTAAATGTCTTTTTTTCGATAATATTCTCGCGTATTTGATTGAAATGGTTTAATAATAATAATAAGAAATAATCACCTTCCGTGATCTAGATTTGAATAGATTTCAGTTAAATGGTTTCTTTTTTTTCTGAATATTCTTGTTTATTCGATTGAAATTGTTTAATAATAATACAAAAAAATAGCGTAATCACTTTCCGTGATCTAGGTTTCAATGAATTTCAGTTAAACGTTTTCCGTTTGTTTGAATATTCTCGTTTATTTGATTGAAATTGTTTAATAATAATAAAAATAATATAATGATCTTCCAAGATCTAAGTTTCAGTAGATTTCAGTCAAATGTCTTCTTTTTCTTTGAATATTCTCATTTATTTGATTGAAATTGTTTAATAATAATAAAAAATATTATGATGACCTTCCAAAATCTAGGTTTCAGTAGATTTCAGTTAAATGTCTTCTTTTATTTTGAATATTCTCGTTTATTTGATTGAAATTGTTTAATTATAAAATAAAAAATGACCTTTCGAGATTTAGGTCTCGTTAGATTTCAGTTCAATGTCTTCTTTTGCTTTGAATATTCTCGTGTATTTAATTGAAATTGTTTTATAATAATAAAAATAACATAATGAGCTTGCGAGATCTAGGTTTCAGTAGATTTAAGTTAAATTGCGTCTTTTATAAATGAGAATATTCGAAGAAAAAGAAGATTTCAGTGAAATGGCTTTTATTTCTTTGAATATTCTCCTTTATTTGATTGAAATTGTTTAATAACAATAAAAAATTGCATAATCACCTTCTGTGATCTAGGATTCAGTAGATTTTAGTTAAATATCTTCTGTTTCTTAATAACATAATACTTAATAATAACTTACATAATACTTAATAAATAACATAATAACTTTCCGAGATCTAGTAGATTTCAGTTAAATGTCTTTTTTTTTAAATTCTCGTTTGTTTGATAGAAAATGTTTAAAAATAATAAAAAATGACATAATGAGCTCCCAAGATCTAGGTTTTAGTAGATTTCAGTTATATATCTTCTTTTTCTTCAAATATTCTGGTATATTTGATTGTAATGGTTTAATAATAATGATAATAATAATAAATAACATAATGACCTTCCGAGATCTAGGTTTCAGTAGATTTCAGGCAAATTTCTTCTTTTTCTTTGAATATTCTCATTTGTTTAATTGACATTGTTTAATAATAATAAAATAACATAATTGGCTTCCGAGATCTAGGTAGGTTTTAGTAGATTTCAGTTGAATGTCTTCTTTTTCTTTAAATATTCTCGTTTATCTGATTGAAATTGTTTAATAATAAAAAAATATAGATAATGACATTCCAAGATCTAGGTTTCAGTAAATTTAGGTTCAATACCTCCTTTTTTTTGAATTTTCTCGTATATTAATTAGAATTTTTTTATTATAATAAAAATAATATAATAAGCTTCCTTAATCTAGGTGTCAGTAGATTTAAGTTAAATGGCTTCTCTTATAAATGAGAATATTCAAAGAAAAGAAAGATTTCAGTTAAATGCCTTCTATTTCTTTGAATATTTTCGTTTATTTGATGGAATTTCTTTAATAATAACAAAAATAGTATATCAGTAGATAGTCAGTTAAAGGTCTTCTTTTTCTTTGAATATTCTCGTTTATTTGATTGGAATTTTTTAATAATAATAAAAAGATAACATAACGACCTTCCGAGATCTAGGCTTCAGTAGATTTCAGTTAAATGTCTTATTTTTCTTTGAATATTCTCGTTTATTTGATTGAAATTGTTTAATAATAAAAAAAAATAACATAATGACGTTCCGAGATCTAGGTTTCGGTGGATATCAGTTAAATGTTATCTTTTTCTTTGAATATACTTGTTTATTTTATTGAAATTGTTTAATAGCAATAAAAGAAATTAACACAATGACCTTCCGAGATCTAGGTTTCAGTAGATGTCAGTTAAATGTCTTCTTAACATAATGAGGTTCCAAGATCTAGGTTTCAGTAGATTTCAGTTAAATGTCTTCTTTTCTTTGAATATTCTCATTTGTTTGATCGAAATTGTTTGATAAAAATAGAAAACATAAATAATGACCTTCCGAGATCTAGGTTTCAGTAGATGTCAGTAAAATGTCTTCTATTTCTTTGAAAATTCTCGTTTATTTGATTGACATTGTTTAGTAATAATAAAAAAAATATTATGATGACCTTCCGAGATCAAGGTTTTAGTAGATTTCAGTTAAATGTCGTCTTTTAATTTGAATATTCTTGTTTATTTGATTGAAATTGCTTAATATTAATAGAAAATAACTTAATGACCTTCCGAGATCTAGGTTTCGGTAGATTTCAGTTCAATGTCTTCTTTTCCTTTGAATATTCTCGTATATTTAATTGAAATTGTTTTATAATATTAAAATTAATATAATGAACTTCCGAGATCTAGGTTTCAGCAGATTTAAGTTAAAATTAAGTTAAATGGTGAAATTTGATGTCATAACAACATCAGCAAAAGTGATGAAACAATATCATAGGCAGCGCGCTAGCGCTGCCTAAGTAACGAACGATGTGGCCACTATGTTTTTTTTCTTCTTTCTTCGACAGGCACTTCGCATCGAAGGAGTTGTTGTAAAACTTCGAAAAGGGCTTATTCGATTTGAAATTGGGGTGGATAGTGCCCTTTTTAATAGTCGAAAGTGATTGGAGGGCAACTAGCCCCCCACGCCCATCCTTCCCCCAAACACATCCAATATAAATTTTGAGATAGCCATTTTTTTAGGCGTAGTTTAGTTCCAGATAGAAAATATCTTTTTGAGGAGGACACTCCCCCACAACCCTCGGGGCAATGGTTTTAAATTATGCCCTGAGTGCATTCTTCTCTCTTCGACAGGCACTTCGTATCGAAGGTGTTGTCGTAAAACTTCAAAATAGGCTCATTCGATTGGAAATTCAAAGGGCTAGTGCCCTGTTTAATATTCAAAAGTGATTGGAGGGCAAGAAACCCCCCCCCCCCACGCCCATCATTCCCCCAAAAACATCCAATCTAAATTTTGAGATATCCATTTTGTTCAGCGTAGGCTAGTTGATTTCCGGATAGAAAATAAGTTTTTGAGGGGGACACTCCCCCACAACACTCAGTGCAAGAGTTTTAAGTTATGCCCTGGGGACATATAAGGTTTTTATAGAAGGCGTTGTCGTATTAACTTCAAAACAGGCTCATTCAATTGGAAATTCAAAGGGCTAGTAACCTGTTCAATAGTCAGAAGTGATTGGAGGGCAACTAGCCCGACCCCCATGCCCATCAGATTTCCTAACACATTCACTCAAGACAGTGAGCTAGTAATTTTGCTAAGTATAAATGTCGTCCTGTTAGAAATGTATTTTTTTAATGATCAATCCCCCACTGCACTCGGTTCAATGGTTTAAAGTTCTACTCTGGTGGCGTAAAAGGTTTTTATGGGGGGCGTTGTCGTAGAAACACCAAAAAAGGCTCATTCGATTGGACATGCAAAGGCCTAGTGTCTTTTTTAATAGTCGAAAGTGATCGGAGGGCAACTAGTCCCTACCTCCCCCAAGTCCATCATTCCCCCAAACATATCCAATCAAAATTTTGTGATAGCCATTTTATTCAGCGTAGTTGATTTTCATGTAGAAAATATGTTTTTTAGGAGGGTGCTCCGCCACAGCCCTCAGGGCAAGGGTTTTAAGTTATGCCCTGGGGGCATACAAGGTTTTTATAGAAGGTGTTGTCGTAAAAACTTCAAAAAAAGCTCATTCGATTGGACATTCACAGGGCTAGTGCCCTTTTTAATAGTCGAAAGTGATTGGAGGGCAACTAGCCCCCCCCCCCGGCCCATCATTCCCCCAAACACATCCAATAAAATTTTGAGATAGCTATTTTGTTCAACGTAGTTGATTTACAGGTAGAAAATATGTTTTTGAGGAGGACACAGACCCACAACCCTTAGGGTAAGGGTTATAATTTATACCCTGGGGGCATATAAGGTTTTTATTAAAATCTTTGTCGTAGAAACTTGAAAAAGGGCTCATTCAATTTTAAATTCAAAGGGCTAGTACCATTTTTAATAGTCGAAAAGTGATTAGTGATATTTTTTGTTTTTGTTGTTGGTTAGACCAGGGCAGTTCGTATCGAATGAGTTGTCGTGGAAACTTCGAAAGGGGCTCTTTCGATTGAAAATAGAAAGGGCTGATGCCCTCTTTGATAGTCGAAAGTGATTGGAGGGCCACTAATCCCCCTTCTACTTCCACCCTCCCATTCGCCCATTATGTTTAAAAACAAAATGTTGCCTTAAGATTAACTCAAAATGCACTGTGATATTGCTAATTCCAAAAAAGGCATCTCAGCAGTATCCCAAGAACGACTGAAGGTATTATGTTCAAACTTTCGGGGCTACTTCCGCTCTTAAAATTTAAGCAAATCAAAATAGCGTAAGTGCTATCAAAGAAAGTAAATAGATTTTTTTTGCGAATAGTATCAAGTTTTCCATTTCAGGTCAACTAGAGGAGGTATGAAACTAAATTAAACAGTACTATTTGTGTCCAGATTTTTAAAAAGGTGTATGCTGCTAAAAATTGCTGAAAATTTTTCTCCAGTATACAAAGAGCAGGCCAAACTATATAGTCTTAAAAAACGAAAAGATTTAAAGTGTTATTTTCTTTTCCCTGAAAAGACTATGTCAATAATAAACGAGCAGAAATTAATTAAAAAAACTTTTTCCACAAAATAAGTTTTTCAAAGAAAAGTAAAGAACTCCATTAAACAAAAAATGAGCCAAAATAAAATCAAATAATCTACCAAGCGTGAAACTACCACAAATCAGCATTGATAAATAAATGAAACCCAAAAATAACAGAAATTACAATAATTAGCCGAGTCAAACTCAAAACGAGCAGAAATTAACATAAGTTGGGCGCAAAACCCCTGTGCCTTCCCAAGGCCAGAATATATTCTGCACTTTACTGAAAAAATATAAATGAATGCGCATTGTCAGTGTAATATACATATACTGATATTTAGTAATCAAAATATTAATATTATTTGATTAATTAAAGTTATAAAAGTAAAAACATTTAAATTTTTTTGAGTAGTGTATTTTAAAGTAAATTTATATGTTTTTCAACTTAATGCCATTAGTGTCGCTAGTTACAGTAACCGTAGAAGCAGCATTAAATGAATACACACAGTGTCTTCTGGCTAGCTCAAAATCCAAAACATATGAAGGTATGAAGGTGAAATTTTCAGAGAATAATTATTTTGTACGGATGAATACTAAGATACAAATATCTTAGAAATAGTTTCGTGTGTGAAATTAAAACTTACAACGCTTGTTGTGGGGTATGTTACACTAACCAAAAGAAAATATTTACATTATAATACTATTGCTTCTACTCCTACAACTACTGCTACTATTACTATTACTGCTACTAAAGCTAAGACTGCTACTATTAACTGTACAACTACTATATCTACTGCTACTACTACTACAACTAATAAACCTAAGGGTATTAAGGCAAAAATTTTGGGCAATATTGTAACCATAATGAAATAAATCAAAACACACTAAGCCCATTTAGGTTTTAAAAGGGAACTAAAACTTCCAATTTTAACCAAATGAGCCACCTCTAACGCTTATACAACCATCCCTTCCCTAAGAAACTTAAATGACCCAGGGGCATAATTTACAACCCTCTTCCTCAGGCTCTGGTGGTTTGTATCAACCTCAAAAAGCTTTTTATATGATATTTGGAATATTTTGAATAAAAGAGCTGTCTAAAAATATCTATTGGATGCATCTCAGGAAAACACGACGCGTTTGTGTGTGTAAGGGGGGGGGGAAGTAGCTGCGCTCTGATCACTTTGAATCTTAAAAAGGACACTAGAACTTATGATTAACTATCCAATGAGTCCCCTTCAAAGCATAAACGACGACCCTTTAATATGAGAACCTTATATGCCCCTAGGCTTAACTTACAACCCTTTCCCTGGGAGCTGTACGGGGGGGGGGTGTTTTCCTCACAGACATAATTTCTGAAACCTTCAACTACGATGAATTGTTATCTCCAAATTTTGATTGGAGGGGTTAAGGCAAATGCTGAATGTGGAGGGGGGGATGTTTGCTCTAAAATCACTTTGACTCTTAAAAAGGGCATTATAAATTCCAATTTCAAATCAAATAAGCCCCATCTGATGTTTATACGACCCCCCCTCATTCAATAAAAACCTTATATGCCCTCATAAAATAACTTACAAACCTATTCCCAGGGTGCTAGGGGATTTTGTGTTCCCTCGAGACATTATTATATGTTCTTTGGACTTTTTTGAAAAAAAAATTATATCTCATAATTTCAATCAGATGCGTTTGGTGAAAAAAGGAGTTGTAGAAGGGGGGGGGGAATACCTTCCACCACTTTTGACGCTTAAAAAGGAACTAAAACTTCCAATTTTCAACCAAATCAGCCTCTTCTAAAATTAAAGAAATCATTTCCATAAAAAACTTTAAATACCTCCTGGGTATAACGTATAACCCTTGCCCCTAATCTCTGGGGCTTGTTTCAACCCCAAAAGCTTAGTTATATGATATATAGACCATTTTGAACAGAATGGCTATCTCAAAATTTCGATTAAATGTATTTCAGGACAATACGACGTGTGTGTGTGGAGGGGGGGGGTGTAGCTGCCCTCCGATCGCGTCGATTCTTAAAGAGCACTAAAGCGTCTGATTACCAATCCAGTAAGCCCCCTCCGAAGTTTATATGACCACGCTTTCTATAAAAAATCTTATATGCCTCCAGGGCATAACTTACAACCCTTGCCCTGAGGGCTGGGCGGATTTGTTATCCTCAAAGACATAATTTCCAGACCTTTCAAATACGTTGAATCAAATGACTATCTCAAAATTTTGATTAGAAGTGTTTGAGGAAATGATGGTTGTGGGGGAGGAGGGGGGCATTTGCCCTATGATCACTTTCAACTAATACGAAAGGCACTAGTCCTCTCAATTCTCAATCGAATGAACCCTTTTTGAAGCTTCTACGACAAAACCTTTTATAAAAACTTTACATGCCCCAAGGGCAAAAATTACGATCCTTGTCCTGAGGGCTATGCGGGGGGGGGGGGGGTTGTCATCCTTAAAGACATAATTTCCAGATCTTTCAACTACGTTGAACAAAATGACCATATCAAAATGTTGATAGGAAATGTTTGGGGAAATGATTAGCGTGGGGGGGGGGGGGTTACCCTCCAATCACTTTCAAATATTAAAAATGGCTCTAGCCTTTTCAATATCTGATTGAATGAACCCTTTTAAGTTTCTATGACAACGCTTTCTATAAAAGCCTTATATGCCCACAGGGCATAACTTTCAACCTCAGCACTGAAGGCTTTGGGGAAGGGGGGTGTCATACTCAAAGACATAATTTCTGGACCCTTCATTTACGTTCAAAAAAATGGCTGCATCAAAATTTTGATTGAAAGTGTTTTGAGAAGGCGTGTTTCAATCAATATAAACATTCGATTTGGTTTATACGCCAGTGAATGGAAGTGTTTATTTAATATGTGAGTTTTGTTTCCCTATTTATTTATATTTTTTCTTCTGTTTGTTTAGTATTTTTTTATGTTGATGTAAGTTAAGGTTTTTAAAAACAACATTTTTTGTTTCATTTTTTTGTCCGTTGAGAAAGGCTCCCGGACGTGGGGCCGAAATATTCGGAGTATTTTTGTTTAATTAAGTGTTTTTATTTGTATTCACTGCTTTATAAAAATTAAAACCCGTTTTTCTTGTTTAAATTTTTTGTAAATGGAAAAGCAGTGTGGTCTAAGAAATTATTTACATAATTTCCGGAACTTTCAACTACGTTAAATAAAATGGCTATCTCACAATTTTGATTGGATGTATTCGGGGAAATGGGGGGCGTGAGGGGGGGGGGGTGTTAGTTACCCTCCAATCACTTTCGACTGTTAAAAAGGGCACTAGTACTTTTCATTTCTGATCGAATGAACCCTTTTCGAAGTTTCTACGACAACGCTTTCTATAAAAACCTTATTTGCCCCAGGGCATAACTTACAACCCTTGCCCTGGGGGCTGTTGGGGGTTGTCATCCTCAAAGACCTAATTTCCAGAACTTTCAACTACGTTGAACAAAATCATTATCTCAAAATTTTGATTCGATGTGTTTGGGGATATATTGCGCGTGAAAGGGGAGTTACTTGCCCTTCAATGACTTATCAACTATTAAAAAGGGCACTAGCTCTTTCAATTTCCAATCGAATGAGCCATTTTTGAAATTTCTACGATAACGCTTTCTATAAGAGCCTTATATGCCCCCAGGGTATAGCTTACAAACCTTGCCCTGAGGACTCTGCGGGGGGGGGGTTGTCATCCTCAAAGAGATAATTTTCGGTTCTTTTAACTAAGTTGAACAAAACGCCTATCTGAAAATTTTGATTAGATGTGTTTGGGGAAATGGTGGGCATGGATAGGATGTTAGTTACCTTCCAATCACTGTCGGCTATTAAAAAGGGTACAAACCCTTCCAATTTCCAATCAAATGAGCTCTTTTTGAAGTTTGTACGACAACTCCTTCGATACGAAGTGCCCTGGTCTAAAAGAAAAAAAAAGAAGAAAAAAACATTGTGCCAGCATTGTTCTTTACTTAGGCAGCACTATTGCGCTGCCTATGAAATGAGACATCTTGGCAAAAAAATTGAAAGGGGGTAAGAACTTAATCAGAAGAGTCAGAACGCCGGATTCTATATCTCGCTTATTTCGATTAGTACCCATGCTGGAAGATACAAAAATGTTAAGGGTGGATCCCAGGGTGGTCGACCATGCTGAAAACAAATATCATAGGGCGCATGTTCGCCGTTGGGAAGTTTCTGAGATATAGGCCAAAAACACCAAATTTGGCCTATAATGGGGTTTGACGATTTAAATTTTTTTTTACAGATAAGATTCGTCAAATCCAGCGTACTCTTACATCAATTGAAAGAAGTGACTTGGGGCCACACGAAAATGATTTTTGTTTGCAAAAAAATGAATAAAAATAGTACACTTTTTACTGCAGTTAAAAAATTCAGATTTTGTCAACAAATTTCCAACAGAAAACCTAAAAACTCGAAATTTTTTCAAGATAAAGTAATTTTTTATATTAAAAAAGAAAGCCCGTTCAATTCCGAACACATTGAGCTAAGAAAAAAAGTTTAAATTATTGTGTCTGAGGGGTCTGCAACTTTTTTAGCGAGTGTACCCGAAAATAGGAATTTTGTTTAGTAGCCTGCTACCTAGCGGGAAGTTTTATTTTCATCAGGTGACAGCAGGTAGCATGGATCGTTCCTGGAAAGATTGAAAGTCATTGAACCTGAAGTGAGGATGTAATACTGTCAAAGTAAAGGTAAACACCAGCTAATTAGTGTTATTTAGGCAGAAAAATCACGAAGATTCAGAAAGTTCGCCCACACTACTCTACACCTCAATTTAGTCAAGTCATTTAGGACATTTAGTCAAGGTCAGTGGTGATGCACAAACTCAGTGGTGATAAAGATAACTTTACCTAAGATAACCATGAAAATTGGTCAATGTGACAGACGGTGATTATTAGATTGTTCACAATCATGTTTGACAATGCAAAACAGATACGTCAGCTATATTTTATTAGAGCTCTTTCCGTCCCTTCTTGGCTAGCGTCCTCTTCAGTCTCATTTTATCTCAACTCAATTTTGTGGGAACGAATCATACAATCAGATATTTAAGGATGCATCTTCAATTCTTTTTCCAGCTTGAGCCTGGAGAGGACCCATGCAAACAAGTGCAAGAATACAGCTCTAGTAAAATATAGCTGACGTATCAGTTTTGGATGGTCCATTAATTCATGGTTTACGTACTTTAGCTTTTATTTTACAGACTCTGCAAAATCGTGAGAGAATGTCCCACAAAATATGCTGCGGCTACCATTTGAGCTGACACCAAGTAAAAAATCAAGATTATCAGTCAACTACAGCAAGTGTGTGATTTGCCAGGATGTGACAGAAGATTTTCTCTGCAGGGTGAAGAATGTTGCAATCCTCAAAAATGTGCATCACGGCTTCGCAGTGATCACTCTGCCGACCTTGCAACTGAATTAGAAGACTTTGATATGGCATCCATCATGTCGGAAGGATTTGTACAGACTTGTACCCAATCAGCCAGTGAACGAACCCAATACAAGCATATCCTCAAGGCTCCTTTTTGCACCAGAATTTGAATACCGTCAGAAATGAGTCATTTTTTGGAAAACACAGAAGATAGTTAGCAGACAGAAAGTACCGCTGATAAAAGTTGCTAAAAATGCTAGGGCAGACAACATTTATAAAGCCGCTACGCAGCTCAGAGAAGAATTCCCGGATGTGTTCTTCCGTTTGGACAATGGCCTCGGTTGTACCATTGACATGGTAGCAATTGATGTTCAGTACCACAACGTGTGCTTACTACAGTTTATGAAAAAGGCAAGTTCCCAGCCGGTGAAACGGACGCACGAGAAGTGCTTTTTGGAACTTATTAAGGAATACGAACAAGGTTTACTGAAAGGAAAGACGGTGACACTCTGTCAACTGCGCGCATCATTTGTTTCAATCTTGTCTAGAACAGTCCCAAAAATCAGAAGAAACTATCAGTCAACCCGCTTGAAGAGAAGACTTTTACAGCATTACGGAATTTTTCTGAGCGTCATTTCGCTGCCGGGACATTCTAACATCTTTTTTCTTCGCGAGAAAATTTCTGCCGAGAGTTTAATCGTTGCTATGAACAGCGTTCAGCAAACCACTTAAGAGAAGTTTGTGCGTATGGGGTCCAAAGAAGATGGCAGCAGTAGTGGTTCGAGCTATTTTCTTGAAGAATGGGATGCCGTACTTGCAAGCAAAGCGCCAAAAAGCCGGCTCCTCAAAATTTTGTATGGAACCGGGGAGCAGATGGGTGATCAGCTTCCGAACACACTCAGCCTTTTTGTCTCAGGTGGGTTCAAGGAGAGATTCAAAGTGTCTCTGGTCAAGCGCAGCTGCAGTCCAAATTTACCAGAACACTGTGACTACGAGGAATGCTTTTCCTCCAGCCACGAAGAGGCTGACCAACGCCTTATGACACATGCCAAGTACACTAGCCGTTCACTAGCCATGCCAAGTACAGCATCGTTGTGCATGCCAACGACACAGACGTGGCAGTAGCCTGCGTTCATTTTTTGAAGAGCTTCAAGCTGAGAGACTGAGCAAACTTTTCTTGAAGTTCACGACTTACATTATCCCAGTACAAGAGCTGACGGATGGAGTCGACTTGTCCAAAAAGGAGCAGATTATATTACCATTCGTGCACTGTCTGTCAGGATGTGACACAACGAACTTTTTCTTCGGCGTCGGGAAAGCTTCTTTCTTAAACATTGCGGCGTCTCCAACTTTTGCCTCAAATATGGTGTCTGTGATGGACCGGATCAAGGATGCAGAAGGGAAGCTTTCAGTCAACGCGTTTAGAGAAGTTTCCAACCTGTCAAAATCCCTGGTCATTGAAATGTACGGTAAACAGGCCAGATTCAATTCACTGGCCAGCGTAAGAGCTTACATTTGGTGCCAGAAACAAGATGTGAGAAGACTGCCACCTTCTGACGAAACCTTCGAGCCATGCATACGAAGAGCCGTATTCACTACATGGATAATCTTGTCGTTAGTACAGGCATTAGCCAAGCGTTCCAGATTCACTCCTGCATGGATGGAAGATGGCTGAAGAGGGAGTAGATGCTGTCGGATCAAGCTGTAAAGAAGCGTCAAGCCTGGAAGCTTACTGCAGATGCAAAAGCAGAAGATGTAGGAAAGACTTTAGCTGCTCAAAAATGATAGGATGCTGCAGCTTATGATCCTGCCGTGGAACGAGGAGGGCATACAGGGAGTCTTACCTTGCCCCATCTGAATTCTCGGAAGAAGAAAATGAGGAATATTTTTGGAAGTTTTATTTGATACCTTTTACTTTTAATAACAACAGGTTCCTAATCAGTTACTATTACCCAATTTTACGGGCAGGCTGAGTAAGACAATTCCAGTGTGCCGACTGAATCCATCTGTGAAGCAGAATTCTTCCATGTAGTAAATAGCTCAGTCGTATCAGTGGCAAATCAGGTCCCAAAAAGGTAATTGCAGACCCCTTAGTGCACCAGAAAACATATTCGTCCATTCTAAAAAAACACTTTTTTTAGTCAACATTTTTTTTAAACCAATTTTTATTTTTAAGTAAAAGAAATTTTTTAAACAGTTAGAAAGTTTAAAGTAATCCTACCCTTTGAAGATAAAATAAACTATGTCCATTTTCACGACACGGCTAGTTTCTTTGACACTACAAAAAAAATTCGCAGACCTTTTAAAAATAATAACAATTTATATATTTTGTCGCTCAAATTGTACGGAATTGAATCAACTTTATTTTCTAATATGAAAAAAGTTTGTTACCTTGAAGAAATTTCGAGTATTTAGCCTTTCTTTGAGCTATTAGTCGAATTTTACAGCACTTATTTTGAAACTGCAGTAAATAGAGAAAAAAATTGTGTTTTTTTCAATTTAAAAATAATATTCTTGTAGATCTAGATCTCCTCTTTTGATTGATATAACATTACGCCGGATTCCTCAACCCAAGAACTCGCAAAAAAAAAAATCTTGAATAACACTTAGTTATAGGCTAAATTTGGCCTATATCTCAGAAACACCCCAACGGCGAACATGCGCCCTACAATATTCGTTTTCAGCATGGTCGACTAACTTAGGATCCGTCCTCAGCATTTTTGTACCTTCCGGCATCGGTGGGTGCACGATACAGAATCTGGCGCCCTGACTAGAACGTAAGAATTGAACATAAGAGTAAAAGCATAAGAATTTAATAAATGAATCACTGCTAATACAGACAAAGGAGGAACAGAACACTGAGATCAGTATAGTCCAAAGCAATCAGCATACAATATGGCTTTCAGAAGTTTGTCCTTTAGCTTCTCCTTTGACCTGTATGCTAGGAGGAGGACATTAAAGTATGTAACAGCATTAGGAAGCCTAGAAAGAAGAAAAATATAATAGACACAATAGTAGTTAGGCTTACTAATGCATAAAAGAATAAAAATACAATAGATCCTAAGTCAAAAAGCAAAATTATAAGATATAGCACTTTACTTAAAAACAAAATTTAATGATCCCAACAAATTTTCCCTTTCTCTGCACATAAATACAAATTTTATTTTGTAAACATACAAGAAGGACATAAACGCAAGACTTATTGAGAATTATGGATCTTTTTAGCATAACGTATCTAAAAGAACTTATGATTTCCTATTCCAAAGAACTAAGTTCACAACTTTAAAAATTTTTAATTGTGTATTTATGCCAATTCAACCTTTTTCATAGGCTTTGCGGACTGAGTATGATATTGGAGGAAACAAGAGCTATGAAGATATACTTTAGCAATAGAATTGAGTCTCCCCACTCCACTCTATGGGATTTCTGGGGACAATAATTGATACACTATACATTAAATCTTATTTAGAAGCTTAGGCATAAACTTCAAGACAAGAGGATGGCTCATGTACCAAACCTCTCTCCAGACTATCATTTAGCCTCCTCTTGACAGAAAGCGTTATCAAAGGAGGCATTGTCGATTGTTAAAAATCTTCTGTTTAACCCTTACTGTACCAATATTTTTAGATTGCCTATTAACAACAATGAGAGAGGTGACAATATCTTAAGGACAGTTGGGTGTGTGAGGTTGAAAATAACACGGCTTGTTGTGAGGGATGTTGAACTAACCAAAAGAGAATACTTCATCCTAATACTAATGCTTCTACTCATACTGCTGCTGCTCTTACCATTATTACTACTTCTACTGCTACTACTGCCAATAAAGCTTAGGCTACTACAAATAGTTCTACAGCTACTACTATTACAGCTATTAAAACTAAGGATATTAAGGGGAAAATTTGGGATATATAGAAACTGTATTGAAGTAAATCGGAACACACTATGCCAACACAGGTTGTTAAGCGAACGCATCAAAAAAGTTTCAGGAATGGTTGATGGTATGTATTAAGCTGAAATTTTTAGCATTTGTTTAAGGGGTTGTTAAAGATACCAAAGGAGCTATGCGCATACTGCTACTACTGCTGCTACAACTATTTCCAAGTAGTTCACAACTCCATGACTGTCGATCACGGTTCAATTCTGATCTCTTTTTTAAATTAAGACCAACAGTGCAACTAGGGTTTAAGTTGTGTCATACTCAAAAGAATTGGATTTAATTCAAAATGCAGTTAGACGTAGCGTTGATAAAACCAGGTTTTACATCTAGTTAGAAAATATGTAGCAAATCAGCCTTAGACCTATCCCATTATATAATAATAATAAAATTTAAAATATCAGATTTGATTAGAAAGCAAAATTCTTCTCCTTCTTTTGCAAACACTCAGGATGTAACTCATTTATTATATGAACCCTTCTTTAAACACACAAAAAAAAAAACAAAAAAACAAAAGGACGTCACTACTTCCTATGTGAAAAATAAGATGGGATTAAAATTCTCCGAGATATCGTTTTTGGCTATGGTGATTCTAATTGTGCAGCTTCAATTTCAATTCCATACCATTTTGTGGGTATTTATGCTGTGAACCCCAAAAATACTATAATAAGTTTTTGCTAAAATACTTGTATTAAGACTAATTAAAATAATTGCTAGCATTGTTGAATCAGCTTCAAACTAATGATGTTCCAGACTTGGCAGCTGTTTTTTTTAAGTTCTTAAATTATCAGTAACTATGGCATAAGGGTCTTTCCTTACTAGGCTGCCTCTACTGCTGCAGCTATGATTTTTAGTGAAGTCACTGCTGAAGAAAAAAAGACAATTATACAATGACCCTGGAGAAAAAACATACACGTGATCTTTCTTTGTGCAAAAATACAAAATTCCAAACTGTTGTAGAGGGAAAGCCTCTAAAACAGAGTGCTCTAATATTGTGAAGCAGATGGTAGGATTTTCATTTTGATTACTTCCCTTTTTAGAGATTATTTCCTCTTTTTTAAAATCAATCAAATTTTCGCAGGTTCATATTTTGTTATGGGTAAAATTAAATTTAATGACTTTTATATATTTGGAATCTGCATTAAACGCCAATTCTTTAGATTCATGAATTGTTATCAAAAATCCTTTTCTTAAGAATTTTGTTTACTATTGGACCAAGTTGCCCATTAAGTGGTTAATTATCTTTTTAACAGAGTGCAAATTGAATTTTTGATATAGGCTTAATCTCATCTGACCTACTGCTATGTTCTCTGACCTCATGCTCTCTTTGATTATTTCAATTAATTGTCTCGATACCACATAGTTGTTGTTGTTCCTTTATAGCACAGCTGTCTTGAAGGAATTGTCTACTCCTAAGTTGAAGAACACTTCAAATTTTTACTGCCAATAAAAGCGATTAGACCGTTTTATGAAGCAACAGTTTTTAGGGGAAGGTGACCAATGGATATTCTTAAAAAAAAAAATCATATGCTTAGAGATGGACTTGTAGAGAAGGAAACATTTTAAGAAAAAAATTCTTTCTTTGTAATATACATAAAATATATAATTAACACATTTTGCATACAGGTAATCTCTTATTTCAGTGCTTTCCACTTTTTCTAACATATTTCTCGGTTTTTTAATAGGTTTTGTTCATTTTTGAAACTCATGCTGAAGCACAGCAATGTCAAAAAAATTTGTTTATAGACAGCATTGTTTCTGTTAAATGTCAAGTTTCTGGCTATTTTTGTTAAAGTAATTAAAAAAAACTCCGAAAAATTAGTTTTCAAAGAAAAGTAAAGGCCATTTTAAACATAAGGTCAGCAGATACAAATATCTTTTAAAATTCAAACTAACAAACGACCAAAAATTACTATTAAACAATAAATGAAACCCAAAACGAACAGAAATTAAATAAGCAATCATATCAAAAACATACAACAAGTAATAATATAAGTGAATAAATAGATCTTAAAGCGAATAATGCTTAGATTGAATATGAAAATAAAGTTTAAAACGAAAAAAAATATTTTCCTGTTGAAGTATAAATGAAACTTTAAAAAAAACAGAAATTAAATAAACAATCAATGCAAACAAACATACAATAGATATTAATGTAAATTAATAAATAAAGCTTAAAATGAATGCAACTTAAATTAAATATGCAAATCAAGCTTGAAACAAACAAAAATCATTACAAACAAGAGTTTGGGTAAGACCTTCCCTTACTGTAAAAGCCTAAGACCTACTGCATCATTGGCGCTTCACTGAAAACAAATTTTAAGACAGATATTTTCTTTTGTACTTAATATTGAAAATAAACATTAAAACTATAGCAACATTTTGAACTGATGAGCTTTCAGCAATTGATATCATTATACATCAAATATTCAATTTAATTTATTAGCTCTTTTAAAGTTGTTAAAGACAAATATAGTTTCACTACAAACAAGTGTTTGAATACTGCCCCCTTTCCTAACTGTAAATAAAAACCAAAAGCCTACTGCGTATTTGTCGCTTAACTGAAAACGAATTATATTACAAATATTTTCTTGTCCAGTTCTTACAGAATTGAAAATGAAAATACAAATACTGTGAAAGAAATTCTTTAACTGATGGATCTTTCAAAAATTAATATCATTATACATTAAATATTCAATTTGATGTTGTTTATACTTTCCAAGACTGTTCAAGACGCAAATAGTTTTCAGTAAAGGGGCGTGGGGGGGGGGCTAGTTGCCCTCCAATCTCTTTTGACTCTAATAAATAAACTAGCTATATCTCTAAGTTTATACGAGCATTCCTTCAATAAGGACCATATATTCCCCCAAGGCAGAGCTTACACCACCTGCCCTCGGGGTCTGGGGGGCTGTGTCAACCTCGGAGTCTTCGTTACATGGTCTTTGAACTATTTTTAAAAAAAGCTATTTCAAAGTTTTTATCGGATGGGTTTGAGGAAAAAAGGGCGTGGAGGGGGGGGGGCTGGCTAGGTGTCCTTCAATCTCTTTTGACTCTTTAAAAGTGAACTAGAACTTTCACATTCCAATTAAATAAGCGTTCTTTGAAGTTAAAACGAGCATCCCTTCCATAAAACCCATATATCCCCCGGGGCATAACTGACAACGCCTGCCCCCGGTCCCTGGGGGGTTGTGTCGACGCCGGAATTTTTGCTCTATGATCTTTGAACTATTTTTAACAAAATAGCTATCTTTAAAATTTAATTGGATGCATTTGTAAAAAGAGGTTGGGGGAGGGGAAGAGGTTGGCTACCCTCCAATATCTATTGATGCTTAAAAAACGAACTAGAACGTTCAATATCCAATCAAATGAGCCCTCTTTGAAGTTTATACGAGCATTTCTTCCATAAGAACCATATATGCCCACAGGGCATAACTTACAACCCTTGCTCCTGAAGACTGTGGGGGGAATGTCCAGCTCAAACATATAATTTCCAGAACTTTCAACTACGTTAAACAAAATGGTTATATCAAAATTTTGATTGGATTTGTTTGGTGAAATGGTGGGCGTGGAAGAGGTGTCAGTTGCCTTTGAATCACTTTCGACTATTAAAAAAGAAACTAGCCATTAAAATTTCCAATCGAATGAGCCCTTTCTGAAGTTTCTACGACAACACTGTCTATAAATAACCTTGTCTTCCCCCAGGGCATAACTTACAACCCTTGCCCTGAGGCCTATGGTGGGGTTGTCATCCTCAAAGACTTAATCCTCTCAGAAAAAAATGGCTATATAAAAATTTTGACTGGATGTGTTTGGGGAAAATGTGGGCGTAAGAGGGGGTTAGTTGCCGTCCAACCACTTCCGACTATTAAAATGACACTAGCTCTTTGAATTTCCAATCGAATGAGCCTTTTTTGAAGTTTCTACAACAACACCTTCTATAAAAACCTTATATGCCCCCAGGGCATAACTTACAACCCTTGCCCTGAATGCTGTGGGGGAGTATCCTCCTCAAAAACATAATTTCTATCTTGAAATCAACTACGCTGAACAAAATGGCTATCTCAAAATTTTGATTGGATGTGTTTAGGGAAATAGTGGGCGTGAAAGGAGTGTTAGTTGTCTTTTAACCACTTTCGACTATTAAAAAGGGCACGAGCCACTCCAATTTCCAATTGAATAAGCCCTTTTCAAAGTATCTACGACAACTTCTTCAATATGAAGTGCCCTGCTCTAAAGGGAAAAATAATAAATAATACATTGTGCCAACATCGTTCTTATATGGCCCCCGGGCATAACTTAAAATCCTTGCCCAGGTTGTGGGGGACTGTCCTTCTCAAAAACATTTTCTATCTTGAAATCAACTATGCTGAACAAAATGGCAATCTCAAAATTTTTATTGGATGTGTTTAGGGGAATGATAGGCGTGGGCAGGGGGGGGGGGGGAAGTTGCCATCCAATCACTTTTGACCCTTAAAAGGGCACTAGAACTCAAGATTTCCATTCGAATGAGCCACATTTGAAGTTTCTACGACGACTCCTTCCTCATGAAGTGCCTCTGGAGAAAAAAAAAAAATCATAGCCAGCACGCTAGCGCTGCCTAAGTAAAGAACGATGTAGGCACAATATGTTTTTTTCCTCCATACCCGGGGACTTCGTATCGAAGGAGTTGTCGTAGAAACTTCGAAAAGGGCTAATTCGATTGGAAATTGGAGTGGCTAGTGCCCTTTTTAATAGTCGAAAGTGGTTGGAGGGCAACTAGTCCCCCTCCACAACCATTGTTCCCCCAAACACATCCAATCAAAGTTTTGAGATAGTCATTTTGTTCAGCGTAGTTGATTTCCAGATAGAAAATATGTTTTTGAGGAGGAAACTCCCCCACAACCCTCGGGTCAAGGGTTTTAAGTTATGTCCTGAGGGCATATAAGAACGATGTTGGCACAATGTACTATTTGTTTTCCTTTAGAGCAGGGCACTCCATATGGAAGGGGTCGTTGTAGAAACTTCAAAAGGGGCTCATTCGATTGGCAATTGCGAGTTCTAGTGCCCTTTTTAATAGTCGAAAGTGATTGGAGGACAACTAGGCGCGCCACCCCACCCCCCATGTCAATCATTCCCCCAAACACAGAAGGCACTGTCGTAGAAACTTCGAAACAGGCTCATTGATTGGAGGGCAACTAGCCCCCCCACACGCCCATCATTCCCCCAAACACATCCAATCCAAATTTTGAGATGGCCATTTTGTTCAGCGTAGTTGATTTCCAGATAAAAAATATGTTTTTGAGGAGGAGAGTCCCCCACCACCCTCAGGGTAAAGGTTTTAAGTTATGCCCTGGGGGCATATAAGGTTGTTATAGAAGGCGTTGTCGTAGAAACTTCATAAAAGGCTCATTTGGTTGGAAATTCAAAGGGCCACTGCCCTTTTTTAATAGTTGAAAGTGATTGGAAGGCAACTAGCCCCCCCCCCACGCCCATCATTCCCCCAAACACATCCAATCAAATTTTAAAATAGCCATTTTATTTAGCGTAGTTGATTTCCAGATAGAAAATATGTTTTTGAGAAGGACACTCCCCCACAGCCCTCAGGATAAGGGTTTTAGGTTATGCCCTGGGGGCATGAAATGTCGTGCAACGTAAAGTGCACCCCCCGTAAAATTCCCTCCAGACAGTTCCTTCCTCGCTGAGAATCCCCCCTTCTCTGTAAAAGAACTTAATACATAATCGTTTTCTCGGTTACTCTATAAATGCCCCCTTCGGTAGAAATTATTTCCCAGAAAACAAAACACACGGAAAAAAGCCCCCGTCTATTCCCCCCAGAACATCTTCATATAAAAAATTTGGCAAAGAGAATGTAAGACAATTAAAAAGAATTTCGTATGTTAATTCTGTCAAAACCTCCCCAGTTTAGCATTTCCCCTAGAATATTCACTCATCCGAAATTTCCCTCCCAAAGGAATATTCTTCTCTTAGAAATCCGCCCCAAACACCCCCCCCCCCCAATAAAATGACTGTATACTTCCCAATAACAAATACTATATGTAAACAATGGGCAAAGTTCACAACTTGCAGCCCTCCCCCGGGGACTGTGTCGGGTCATTTTACACCTGAAGACATAGTTATTAGATTTTTCGACTATGCTGAACAAAATGGCTATCTCAAAATTTGGATCTAGTAACTTTGGAAAAAATGAGCGTCGGAGGGGGTCTAGTTGCCCTCCAATTTTTTTGGTTACTTAAAAAGGGCACTAGAACTTTTGACTTCCGTTCGAAATCAAAATCATAGTCCTAGAAGACCAGAAAATGAATCGTTTAAATAGAAATCAAGAGTTTTAGAGCTATTTTAAAGTGGCCATAAAGATTATGCCAGGGTAAGTGGCGTTTTCCACTATTTTGTGGCACCAAATTAGAATTTTGCCCCATTGAGAACCAATTTGCATTTGATAAAAAACTCTGAGATAACCTATTGATTTAAAATTATCAAAGACCATACATTATGCCTTCCAGTTGTGAAGAAAGCTATGCCGCTCAGTTGCGCATTCGTTCCTCAAAAGTCACGTAGTCCATGCAAGTAAAGGTACTTCAGACGGGAAAACAATCAGGTGTACGTCTTTCCCCTGCGTAAAATCCTCTTTTCTTGGATCAGGGAATTTAAGCTGGCCTAGCACCGCCTGTTTAATCTAATCAATTAGAAGACAGCTATTGTGTTTAGGGTTTCATTACTTGTCTTAAGTAGGTCTTGTTTTGCGAAACGTCTTTGAGTTCAAATCAGATATGGGTTTACTGTTTAAGAATAAGTTTGATTGGCTCCTTAACATTACTTTTGGCTAAAAAAAGGGAAAAAACAAGCAGTTATTTTACACTAAATGATGCACTAAAATATGTTTAATTTTTCTTTGCTCCTCGATAATCTAAAACTTCTGATTTATGAAGTTGAGACTATAAGGAGGGCCATCGAGAGCCAAGACTGGGCCAATATTTTTATGCCGTCACAATGTAATTTTCAAATGGAGGTAGTAGATCAAAAGCAATATTCTATTCATATTCAGACCTGCCCTATTCCCTTTTCTTTAATATTCGTAGTTAAAATGCTTGCTTAGGAACATACAATGAAAAGTATTTTATGTTAGGCTGAAGAAAAATTACAATGATGAAAAATTAATTTCATACTTTATATGCTTTATAAAGTTTTTTTTATTAAGAAAAATGTGACAAAGAATGACAAGCACTGGGTGCATACAACGGAAAAACCAATAAAATGTTTAAATTTTTTCTTTAATTTCTCTTATTTTCTGTATAATTTTGCCAGCAAATACTTAATAAATGTTAAATGCCAACATAGATAAATGTCACAAGTAAATGAATAAAATATATATTTCTTATTTGGTTGTATAGCTTTTATAAATATCATCAGTTAAAATAATTTGATGATATTTGCGTGGTATATACGCGTGGAGTTATTTTGTAGAGGTGCGAAATTCAAACATAAAGAAACGTGATTTATACGAAAAAATAATAATAATGAAATTATGAGGAAAATGTAAGATTCTAAATTTTTCTAAGGTGGGGGGGGGGGGGCTGACATCAATATGGGACAAATTTAACTTTGTACATTGCAGATGAAATATATACTAAAACTTCTGAAAACTGCTATAGTCTTAGACCCTCGATTGGGGCCTTGTGTGTAACAATATATGAAACATAATGATTGAAATGAAAAAATTTTCCAGTTGACTTAGCATCTCTTCGTCGTTCCTACAGATGCCTAAAGCAGATTGAGATTGAGAAGAAACAAATACCTGATGTACTTGGAGGAGCATTGGCCAACGGTATTTCCCTCTTGAGTGATACTCTAGTGGCAGATCTTCGACGCACTGCCGGTGCCCTTGAGGTCCCTAATGTATTAAACATCATTGTGATTCTTTGTGATTTACAATATTTTCGTGACGATAAGCTTTTGGATCTGGCTGTACCAGCGATTGCCAAGATTGTTCTTTTGTTATGTCCTACTGCTGCTATTTCGCTTGTGAAATTTTTCGCTAATCAACTACCAAAGTACTTGAGTAAACTTGTTGGGACCTTGCAACAATTTATAAGTTTGTGTTTATTATACAACAACATGCCCAACAAGAACATTATTGCTTGTATTAAAATGCTGAAGATGTTATATTTCGCCAATATTTTAGAGAGCTGCCCCACAGCTACTGTTGAAGACTACGAAGACTGCTATGTTTTTCCAAGAGCTGCCCGACGTTCTGAACAACAGGTAATTCTAACAAAATATAAAAAATGATTTTATTACCAAAAATACTACACAATCACCGTTACTTCTCCGCATAATCATCCTGATTGAGGTATATGTCATATTGGTCAAAAATGTTTGTAGCACTATCATCATAAAATGTTACAGCAAATGATTCGAAGTGAGCTTTGATGGTTTCTTTGATTGGTTAAAGTCACCAGCGATTACAAAGGCATTAGGGGCATGCTTTATAAAATTACAAACAAGAGGCATAGATAAAATTAAAATACATGGGGGGATTTTAAACTCAACCAGTTAGCCTAAAGGTAAATCTTCCATACAATTTCAGAAGGAGGGTCCTTGGATAAACTGAAACTCTTATCGGTGATAAAAATACTAGTTCAGGAGGTTCACTTATATCCCAAAGGTTGTAATCTTTTATTGTTGAATTTTTCAATTTAATACACAACAATTAAATAACCAAGCAATGGCTCAACCTCGGAGACATATAAAATCCAAAACCGTGAATTGGCCAATCAGAAATTGCCTGAGCTGCCGGCAATCAGAGCTTCAATCAGAGCTGCTGGACGTTCTGAACAACAGGTAATTCTAACAAAATATGAAAAAGTATTTTATTACCAAAAATACTACAAAATCCACGTTACTTCTCCGCATAGTCATCCTGATTGAGGTATATGTCATATTGGTGAAAAATTTTTGCAGCACTATCATCATAAAATGCTACAGCAAATGATTTGAAGTGACCTTTGATGCTTTCTTTGAGGGTCTCCTCAGTTGGAAAGCATTGCTCTTTCCCTAAGCCACTTCTTCATTTGAGGGAATTTGGCGTGAAAGTCCTGATTTGGTTTGAAAACAGACTAGAAGCACTAATGGGGGTCTGCCCTCCCATAACCCCTTGTCTCTATCAACTTTTTCGCAGAAAGGTAGACATTTTGCGCCTTATTTGACCCGGAATCACACAGGGATTTTCAATCGGTATGATTAGTCAACCAAAGTGGCCCAGAATCCCCTCCAAAACCCCCGTCAATCTTTTAACACAAACATAAGCACTTTACACCTTGTGCTAATTGGAATCATGCAAAGGTTTTTAATCTGAATGGTTGTGTAACCATAGTAGGCCTGAGAACTCTCATCTCCAATACCGGTAATTTGAAGAAGTGGTTTAAAGGGCAGAATAAGGTAGCTACATTTAAGGTTATTTGTGGCTAAACTCATGGGTCATGGTTTTGCAGCAATACAAGCCATAGTGGTTTTTGGACTAGGATTGCGCCATCAAAAGGCGTAATGACATTCTTAGATGCTGGTTCTTGTCCAATTTATTTGAGATCTGATAAGCCCTTTGTATGGATAGCTAGAACGAATCTGTCGCCCCACAAAGTTCAAATCAAGCAAACACTTCCATCCATAGGGATCTGATAAGGAGCTAGTTGCAAAAAGACACAACTATGAATTTAGTTCTGTGTAGGTGTTCTTAAGATAAAAACTGTTGCCTTTAACTAACTTTGGCTGAGATCCACCAAACTCATTTGGCAGATACTCTGGTGACTAAAATTTTGATATTGTTTAGAATTTTGAATGAATAACCATAAAATCGTCAGTTTTTTTCCTCGTGGCTATGCCCTCATTATCTGTGATGACGTTTCATTATGTAGACTTATTTTGACTAATAGACTTGAAAGCCTCTTTGGCTTCCACGTGCACGCCTGAACGTTATAGGAGGCTCTCCGGTCGAAGTTCTGTCCCCGAAATGTTGGCAGCTTCCTGAGAAACATTTGGTGACTGATACAGTATCATGAGCAAAAGAAATGCACCATGATTTGTACTTATTTTATCTCCATGTTGGAAACAATACACAACCAAAAGCAGACGAGATATCCATTGATCTCTACTTTTATTTATTTAATTTTATTTAAAAGAGGATTAATGATAAAGCCAAATAGTGTTGTTTAATTCAAATGAGATTAAGAAAATACTTGTGATACCAAAGATTTCATTTAAATATTTAGTTTAAGCTATTTTCCTGGATTTTCACTGACATCCCTGGACAACGAACCACCTGAATATGAAAAGAATTGTGCAACCGTTATAAAGCAGCATGCTACCAAAATTTGTATATAAGGTTCTTTGAATGGATTTGATATTACCCATAAAGCCGGTCTTCTCTTCCAGTTTTAATCGCTGTTTGCCTAGAGAAAGATTCACATCTTTATTGCGAATATCTGTCGACTCTTTAAAAAATTATCAGGTTTTAGATTTACAATCTGATAGACAATCAATAAAAACTGATAGATTTTATCCGTTATTTTGAAACTTCCTTCCCAACTTCCTCCCTGGGAAAATCTGGGGACTTCCTGTAGGCTACATCTAAAAAACAGAAATCATATTTGAAATTATACTAAACAAATTTTGTTTGTCACTAGAGTGATCTAGAGCGCTCTGTTTAATGCTTGTTTTTTGTCAGAAACAAACTCTGGCCTAGCTTAAGTCTCGACACGTTTTTTTTCATAAATTCTTTCTCCATTATACCTTGGTAAGGAGCTTGGCATATCAGTAAATGTAAGCAGAAAGGGGAAAATCCCATTCTCGGAATTTCACATTGAGCTTTTAAGTAAAACAGTAAAAATGGACCAAGAACTTTCGAACTTTTTGTCAGTTCGCAATCGACCTTCTTATGAAAAATTCAGTTTGCTACAGCATGGTTTTATTTTAACTAATGCCACGAAAGTTCAGGTACTCAAGTTTGACAGTCAAGGACGAATGAAGTTAGAACAGCGGAATAATTCTATTGAGCAATGGAGAAACAGCAAAGCAAACGACCCCAATTGCGCATTTCAAGTGCGAAGGGATCATTTATTAGACGACGCTTTAGCTAATGTAAGTAAAGGTAATTCATGAGAAATTTATAGTAGACCTTTCTCAAATGCCTTTCGCTTTAATTTCGTTTTACAAAAATTCGATTATCTATCTGAACTTTTTAATAGAATGTATTGTTTCAAGTTTTTAAGTTATAGACAGAGACAGCTTATGCTTAGGCACTATTAAAGCGCACGAGCAGCTGCAAACTGCAAAGCAAAAGTACTTAAAAAACCTGGGGGCTGTTTGGGTCCTGTCTTCTCTGTAGATCAAAACCTGTCGATCATTCCGAGGGAAGTGACCACTTCAAACCTTTGATCCAGCACAATGGAGGTTTGCCGGATCATCACTGTAGGAGGGTTTCTGCTTTTCTATTGCTTTTGGTTGTTGACTTTACGAAAACTTTCAGTTTCTAGTTGAAGCAGCTCCTCCGATGCTTCTACAACCACCCCTTCTAACTGAAGTAGCAGGGGAAAAATAACTCAAGATTCAATGTGCTATTTGATAAAAATTTTGAAATTTGTAATCGGTTTAGAACCATAGGAAACGCGGTGACATATTTGTTCCTTAAAATATATGTAGTTAATACAAAATCAATGGTTATTACTATTTCTGCAAAAATACTACTGATTATTTATCATTACAGAGATGAAATGGAAATACTACAGAAAAAATAAACAACAAGTAGAAGAATAGGGAAATTTTTTTACGACAGTGGAACGGAACTTTAGGTAAATGTTTCAACCCTACATCAAAAGGCCGTCCTCAGCAAAACAAATGAAGAAAGAATCGTTAAAACTAAAAAAAAAAAATCAAAACAGCCCTAGCATCATTACTTCAAGGAAGTTCAACCAGAGCTAGTAAATCAAGCAAAGTGAAAAAAGACAGTTCATTCAAATGGGATAAGAAACATTTACATACAAGCTCTTAAAGCTAATCTTGCCTTTTTGACAGCCAGATTAGAAGGTCTATCCGTAACAGGTTGAGCGCGATTGTTGACTGTTCTTTTAATATAATTAGTTAAATCATTTCTAATTAAATTTATATATAAGGCATTAAGCGAATATTCCCCCAAATCCCTATTTATAGAAGTATTACTAAATATTTTGATTTTAATTTCAATTGCTTCTTGAACAACCTGTTTTATGCCTAAATCATTGCTAGTAAGAGAAGTTTCTTCAAAAAGTATTTTATGGCTAGGATTATCAAAGGTATGACTGCTCAAAGCAGAATCAAAAGAAATGTTTGTACTATTAGAATTTAAAGCTTTAGTTTTGTCATCTTTGCGTTGTTGTAGGCGTTTTCCTAAATTTCGATGGTTGAACTTTGCTAGGGTTGAATGATGCTATGGCTGTTTTGAATTTTTTTTTAGTTTTAACGACTGAACTTTAATGTGAGTTCTTTTATATTTTTTTTTTCTTCATTTGTTTTGCTGAGGACGGCCAAACCATTTTATCACCCATACCATGGTCCGAACAACCTTATCGTTTTTTTTCTTTTATTCCCTTGTCTGGATCATGGTGGAAACAACAAAAACTACATAAATCGACTGATATTAACTTTTGATCAGTCCTTAAGATTGTACTAAGTTGTTCTAACACCTGCTACCTATTATGGGAAAGGAACAAGTTAACAGAGTATAATTTCTAAAAATATCCTTTAAATAAACCATAAGTTTCCGAGCTCTTGCCGATGAACGGACTTTATTTAGCAAGTAGAAGTATACCCTAAGGCTTACATTTAAATTAGTTTAAAATCATGGTATCTAGCAGGAATACAACCAACTAATCAAATAATCATTCATTTAAAAACTACTTTTCAGTTGTACCGAAGCTCAACTGTAACTGACAGTGATGCCAGGTGCCTGATACAACTATGGTAACTGAGTGAATTAAAATTGGATTTCTTAAATAAGAAACAGTTTTAGAAGAATCGTGTAATAATCCCGTTTCTTGCAATTACACAAGTCAATTACGCAGGAGAAAAACAATTAATCTAAAAAGGAAAAGGAATATCAGTCAATGCAGGCCACTAGCTCCCGATATTCTAGGTGAAACCCCATTTTGTTATTCATTTTAAACTTGTTGTGAATTCAGTACTCTCCACAGATATTTTTTGTTTAGTTTTAATAGTTTTGAAGTTATTCTAAAGCAGTAAAGAAAATCATACAGGCAAAAACTTATATTTGGGAAACAGAAAGAGTGAGACAAGGGGTAACATTTGGGTGGGGGCACAAATCCAAAAAAACATATAAACAAATTATATGGAGCTTAAATTGAACCAAGATCATGGTTACAGAAATAAAAAGCAGACTCATTAAAAAAAATAATATCTTTTTTACTTATCACAGCTCTCATTTTAAGGATTTAAAACTTAAAGCCTCAATAAACTTGTGTTTCCCTAATAAAATAATTAAAACTAATCAGTCAAAATAAACAGGGATCAAATAATGAGAAAAGATGATTACACAAAGGCTAAGCACAAGGGGTGGGGGAGAAAGGATAAAAAGTATATTTTAAGGCTGTTATTTGTCACTGTTTTTAGGAGTAGGGGGGGGTTCCGCCTGCATCCCTTCAAAAGGTCTAAGGGTGGAAGGAATCAAAAGAAGTAGATTTTTAGGGGGTTATTGGTCATTTTCCAGGGGCAAAGCTTTTTTCTTCTTCCTAGACCCTTGCGTAAATGGTGTAACCACTCCCAAAATCGACCCCAGCGTACGTGCTTGAGGCATACGTAGGCTAGGAGGGAGAGCTGTTGGAAATGTGCCGTAACTAAATTAAATAATGCATATTCTTTTTTTCCTTAGATATTCTAAAAAGCCATAAAAAACAAGGGCAGCAGCAGAAAAGACTTAAGACAAGTCTAATACATCAATTCTGCCCTATATTTCCTGACAAGCACCATATTGTATCTAATATCAATCAACAAGTATCTGTTTTATGGCTACTTTACAGCACTAGCTATGCCCAATATTTTCCATTTTAACACAACCATACAGTAGCCAAGAAAGTTAGAGACTTTTGAGTTAAACAAAGTTTGATAGTTTGGAAAAACTGCGTTAAGTAATTATAATCTGTAAACGTGCGAATTTATACGCAAGGTGGAATTTAATATGATTTCATTATAAGCTAAAGGAAGAAGAAAAAATGACAAACAATGACACGTGGGCACATTATTCGAATAATCTACGCATTATAAAAGTTCCGTTACTAGCCGAAAGAAATCTTTTGAGAGACCCCCGTTATCTATTCCTCGTTCTCCAACATAATGGACGCACAGTTTTTTTTTTAAATCACCGGGTCTTTCGGCTGCAATAATTTCTACCTGCAAAAAAAAAAAATAAACAAAAAAAAACATTTAAAACATCAACATCATTGTGCCAATACAGCCTCATGTACTAGAGTGGCAAAAAAGAAACCCTTAACCAGCTGAAATAAATTAGTCAGATACTAGTTCAATCTCCTTGAATTTGCGCTTGCCTGGCAGCGTTTACGGATTACAATTCCTGTGACATAGCCGGGGACAATAATTAAGGAAGAAATCCTACATTAGTGACGGGTAAATTCCATAAAATACAGGACAAGGGGACTTTAATCATGCCGAAACCAATATATGTTCACATGACCCAGGCTTTAGAGTTACACGATTATGCACGTGGAAATCAGAACTTGCCTAGGGGTTCTAGGCGTTTACCCCCCCCCCCTTACCCCCATGAAAATAAGGCTTTCCAAATTTGAGAATTCTATTTGAGTTTTATTTTTTTTAATTTCCGTAGGAGGAAGGAATTTTGGTACTTGTGTATTAGGCTATGCGCCACTCAAGTTTACACTGTGTAAAACTCGAGAACCAACCGGTTTTTTCGTTAGTTTTTTTTTTTTAGCTTAGCACGAGACAAGACAAAGGCAAGTGACAGAATATATGGCAAATATATAATTTGCGCTATACATAAGGGGGGGGGGGTAAAGTATTTAGACAGTTTGAAGTAAAGTCAGACAAAAATTCTTTTTATGTATATGGCCACTAAATAATTACAGAGGAATAGCGAGAAATCTGGAAATTTTGTTAACTGAAAAAAAAAATCATTTAAGTGTTTTTTTCAAGTTTTAAGTGTTTTTTTTTAATGACGGTTTTTCCAAGTATTAAGTACTATTATTAGGTTAATGTAGTGTTTCATTTAAGTGTTTTGTGATGATCGCTGATCAAAGTTTATGTTATTTTGCGTTTCATTGATGTTATTTTACTGTGTTCATTTGGCTTTAAAATACGCTTATCTATCTGTCTATCTAATATGCAGAATAATTGTACCAAAAACATTTTGCACGCAGACTCGCTATACTTTACCCCTCTCCCCTAATGTGCAAATCTATGGCCCAAATTTATTTCTAAAGTAACGAAGAAACTAACAAAAAAACTATGTGTTCTCGAATTTTACACAGCGTAAACTTGAGTGAGTGACGCATAATACACAAGTACCAAAATTCCTTCCCCCTATGGAAATTAAAACAATATAATTCAAATGAAAGTCTCAAATTTGGAAAGCCTTATTTTCCACAAGGGGGGGGGTTCCACGGGGGTATTTGCCGGGGGAGGGGTTCCTCGGAGGGGGGGGTATTTTCTGCGGAGGGTATTTTACGGGGGCATTTTCCACGAGGGGATATTTTCCAGGGGGAAATCGCCAGGGAGGGGGGGGGTAAACGCCGGCCACCTACCCAGGTAGGGTGACGGATAATGAGACTTGTGGTGGATAAGCAATATTGTGAGATGCTGCTTTTTTTAATGGCTAACACAAACTAAGCAATCACACAAATTAACAAAAGAAGAAGAAAACAAAATATTTTGAGGTTGCATCTGGAGGGAATATTATTTATTCTTTCAATATTGACCTTTTTCGTTATTAATTAAAAAAACTTTAAAAAAAAATGTTTTTCAAAGAAAATTAAAGTCCATTTTAAACTTAAGCTAAGCAGATACAAATACCTGTTAAAATTAAAACTCAAAACGACCAGAAATTACTATTAAAGAATAAATGAAACCCAAAACGAACAGAGATTAAATAAACAATCATGGGAATAAACATACAAAAAGTATTAATATAAATGAATAAATAGATCTTAAGGCGAGAAATGCTTAGATTGAATAGGAAAATCAAGCTTAAAACGAAAAAAAAATAAAATATTTTGCTATTTAAGTATAGATGAAACTTAAAACGAACAGAAATTAAATAAACAATCAATACAAAATAACATACAATAGATATTAATCTAAATAAATAATAAATCTTAAAACGAGTGAAACTTAAATTGAATATGCAAATCAAGCTTGAAACGAACAAAATCCCTACAAACAAAAGTTTGGGTATTGCCTCCTTCTCTCACTGTAAAAGTCTAAAACCTACTGCGTCACAACTTATAACCCTTGCTCTAAAGACCTTGGGGGGGGGGGGGTGTCATGCTCAAATAAATAATTACCGGAACCTTCAGCCACGTTAAAAAAAATGGCTATATAAACATTTGTTTTGGGATGTGTTTGGGGAAATGGTGGGCGTGGAAGGGGTGTTAGTTGCCTTCCAATTCCTTTCGACTATGAAAAAGGGCACTAGCCATTTAAATTTTCAATCGAATTAGCCCTCTTTGAAGTTTCTACGACAACATTTTCTATATAAAGCTTATATATTCCCAGGGCATAACTTACAACCCGTGCCCTGAGGGCTGGGGGGGGGGGGGGTTGTTATCCGTAAATACATAATTTCCAGAACTTTCAACTACGTTAAACAAAATGGCTATCTTAAAATTTAGATTGGACGTGTTTGGGGAAAAGGTGGACGTGAGAGGGGGGTGAGTTGCCCTCCAATCACTTCCGACTATTAAAAAAGGCACTAGCCCTTTGAATTTTTAATCGAATGAGTCCTTTTTTCAGTTTCTATGACAAAGCTTTCTATAAAAACCTTATATGCCCCCAGGGCATAACTTACAACCCTTGCCCTGAGAGCTGGGGGGGAGTATTCTCCTCAAAAACATCATTTCTATCTGGAGACCAACTACGTAGAACAAAATTGCTATCTCAAAATTTTGATTGGATGTGTTTGGGGAACTGGTGGGCGTGGAAGGGGTGTTAGTTGCCTTCCAATCACTTTTGATCTTTAAAAAGGGCACTAGAACTCTCGATTTCCAAGCGAATGAGCCCCCTTTGAAGTTTCTACGACAACCCCTTCCATATGAAGTGTCTCTGGCAAAAAAAAATTAAATAATAATAATAAAACGTTAGAGCCTTACGGCCTTTACTATAGGCAACGCTTTAGCGTTGCCTCTGATTTTAAAAATGCGAACCCAGTGCTATGCATTTGTTAGGTACAATAAAGAAATTCTAATTTCCATGAGGTTTTTCCAATCGACACTGTCCAGCCCAAAATAGATTGCTGCATCCGTATCCGCAGAAAACAGTACATTTCTTATCCTTAGACATATCACTACTGCGACGGTCATTAGTTAAGCAACTGGGATAGAGTATAATGAATTTTCAACTTTCATGCTCTAAGCCTCATTTGGGTTTCATTTTTCTTTCTACCTTGAGGTCAATTATTCAGACTCTGTCATTTTGTGATTCCTTATTTATTTTTTTGACTATGTGGATACATATTATCAGTCAGACAATGATAGTTGAAGAACCAATTGTTCTGGGTTACTGAAACACCTGCAAAAGGCAGCCGTAGCCAAAAAAGAACAATTGCTTAGGCTAATTCATTTGAGATAGCACCAAATGTTACATGATTAAACTTTTGTTTAACGGGCAGTAGAAGACTCGAAGCCCCTAATAAATGACCCAAACTTCGGTAGAAGCCAAAGAATGGGTAAACAGTATACAACAGATTATAAGATTAACCTCGTGGTACAAGTATCTGAAACAACTAAACAGATCTTTGGGACACAGTCTTAAAATTGCCATATGGGACAGGGCAAAATGAGGTAAAACCTGTTCACGGGGAATGCCCCCATCCATTCAAACCCTACAGGTAATTTCATGACTTTAAGCTTTAAATTTCATTTTCGAACTATTTTTGAAGTAAGATAGGAGCTATCCTCCCAGGGATGTAATTTTGGGGATAGAGGCCTTGGGGTCTAGCGCTGAGGACCCCCAAAATATCTTTTTTTTACTATTGAGCCCCCCCCCCAAAAAAAAACAAATGTTGTTGGCCCTTGAAAAAAATATCATGCATACATGCCTGTCTCTCCCTTCGACATACAACTAGGAAGATAACAAAAGGAACCAGGTGCAAATAAAAAAAAAAGCTATTTTAGGACAAATTAATTTAAGTTCTTAAGCCTTAAATATAATCACATTAGAATAAAGTCGTACTTCTAGTCGCACCGTCATGTAGAATTCCTAAGTTCAACAGTAGCTTTCACAAGTAATCCTGGCGAGTTTCAGGGGAACTAAAATTTGAGTATTGTCACGTACAGATTGTCAGAAGTATGAAATATAAATATAAACTGTACCTTTATACCTTCTGCGTATAGTCAGTGAATCTTTGATGGGCAGGTCTTGCCGTTTCAGTGTTCGAACCCACAGCCTACTAAGAGATTATCTCGGCCTTTCGCTACCAGGTACCTGAGGATACATTCCAACAACAAGAATCCGTACATAGTATGTAAATAGAAGACTGCAAATAGAGTAAGTTATATCTTACTCTATAATCTGACGGACCTTTACGAAAAGCTTGACATTCCTGCAATAAAAATGTTACTTTTCAGGTTTGAGGGTTCCCCTACCTTCAATAAAGATTCACTGAACTTTTCTGTAGTAAATAGCGACGAAGACCACACTGCATTTCCATCATAAACAACAAGCATGCCAATAGGGAAATTTTTTATATAAGACAGTGGAACGCAACTTTGAATGAATATTTTGACCCTATATCCAATGATTTTAAACTAATTTAAATGTAAGCCTTAGGGTATACTTCTACTTGCTAAATAAAGTCCGTTCATCGGCAAGAGCTCGGAAACTTATGGTTTATTTAAAGGATATTTTTAGAAATTATACTCTGTTAACTTGTTCCTTTCCCATAATAGGTAGCAGGTGTTAGAACAACTTAGTACAATCTTAAGGACTGATCAAAAGTTAATATCAGTCGATTTATGTAGTTTTTGTTGTTTTCACCATGATCCAGACAAGGGAAAAAAAGAAAAAAAAAGAAGATAAGGTTGTTCGGACCATGGTATGGGTGATAAAATGGTTTGGCCGTCCTCAGCAAAACAAATGAAGAAAAAAATATAAAAGAACTCACATTAAAGTTCAATCGTTAAAACTAAAAAAAAAATCAAAACAGCCCTAGCATCATTCAACCCTAGCAAAGTTCAACCATCGAAATTTAGAAAAATGCCTACAACAACGCAAAGATGATATAACTAAAGTTTTACATTCTAATAGTAAAAACATTTCTTTTGATTCTACTTTAAGCAGTCATATCTATGATAATCCTAGCTATAAAATGCTTTTTGAAGAAACTTCTCTTATTAGCAATGATTTAGGCATAAAATAGATGGTTAAATAGGCGATTGAAATTGAAATCAAAATATATAGTAATATTTCTTTAAATAGAGACTTGGGGGAATATTCGCTTAATGCCTTATATATAAATTTAATTAGAAATGATTTAACTAATTATATTAAAAGAACAGTAAACAATTGCGTTCAACCTGTTACGGATAGACCTTTTAGGCTGGCTGCCAAAAAGGCAAGATTAGCTTAAAGAGCTTCTCTGTAAGTGTTTCTTATCCCATTTGAACGAACTGTCTTTTTCACTTCGCTTGATTTACCAGTCCTTGTTGAACTTCCTTGAAGTAATGACGCTAGGCTGTTTTGAAATTTTTTTTTAGTTTTAACGATTTTTTCTTCATTTGTTTTGCTGACGATGACCCTTTGATATAGGGTCGAAATATTTATCTAAAGTTTCATTCCACTGACTTCTATAAAAAACTTCCCTTCTGTAGAACCCTGTTGTGTAATATTATTATTTACGGTTTGGAATTTATTTAAATAACAGGAAATTTTCAGTTTGAAGAAATTTAAGTATAAGGTTATTGTGTAGCACTTGTTTTTTTTCTCTCGTATTGTGGTTATATTTTCGAGCTATTGTTGTATTTTTTTTTCCTCCCTGATTTGTCCTGTTTTGTAAGGATTTTTTGTTTGATATGAGGTCCTCCACAAGCTATGCTTCTTGGGATTTCTAGCGCTTAAGTCTAGTTATGTAATAATTGAAGAATTGAATTAATTGAATTGAATTATTCTACTTGTTGTTTCTTTTTTCTGTAGTATTTCCATTTCAACTCTATAATGATAAATAATCGGTAGTATTTTTGCAGAAATAGTAATAACCATTGATTTTGTATTAACTACATATATTTTAAGGAACAAATATGTCACCGCGTTTTCTATGGTTCTAAACCGATTACAAATTTCAAAATTTTTACTAAATAGCACATTGAATCTTGAGTTATTTTTCCCCTGCTACTTCAGTTAGAAGGGGTGGTTGTAGAAGCATCGGAGGAGCTGCTTCAACTAGAAACTGAAAGTTCTCGTAAAGTCAACAACCAAAAGCAATAGAAAAGCAGAAACTCTCCTACAGTGATGATCCGGCAAACCTCCATTGTGCTGGATCAAAGGTTTGAAGTGGTCACTTCCCTCGGAATGATCGACAGGTTTTGATCTACAGAGAAGACAGGACCCAAACAACCCACTGGTTTTGTAATTACTTTTACTTTGCAGTTTGCAGCTGCTCGTGCGCTTTAATAGTGCCTAAGCATAAGCTGTCTCGGTCTATAACTTAAAAACTTGAAACAATCCATTCTATTAAAAAGTTCAGATAGATAATCGGATTTTTTGTAAAACGAAATTAAAGCGAAAGGCATTTGAGAAAAGTCTACTATAAATTTTTCATAAATTACCTTTACTTACATTAGCTAAATCGTCGTCCAATAAGTGATCCCTTCGCACTTGAAATGCACAATTGGAGTCGTTTGCTTTGCTATTTCTCCATTGCTCAACAGAATTATTCCACTGTTCTAACTCTATTCGTCTTTGACTGTGAAACTTGAGTCCCTGAGCTTTCGTGGCATTAGTCAAAATAAAACCATGCTGTAGCAAACTGAATTTTTCGTAAGAAGGTCGATTGCGAACTAAACAAGCATTAAACAAAGCGCTCTAGATCACAATCTAGTGACAAACAACATTTTTTAGTACAATTTCAAATATTTTTTTTTTAGATCTAGCATACAGGAAGTCACCAGGTTTTCTTCTGGTCAAAGGGGTCAAAATTTTAGAAAACGTGGAGATTGGGAAGGAAGTTTCAAAATAACGGATAAAATGTATCAGGTTTTTTTTCTTTTATAGTTCAAATCTTCCTATGACTCTAATATTGAATCTTGCTTTGAAAAAACTGGAAGCAGTTTTGCGCGAGTAGGACTAAGATCTGATACTTTAAAAAAAGTAAATCTAAAACCTGATAATTTTTTAAAGAGTCCACAGATATTCGCAATAAAGATGTGAATCTTTCTCTAGGCAAACAGCGATTAAAACTGGAAGAGAAGACCGGCTTCATGAGTAATATCAAATCCATACAAAGAACCTTGTATACAAATTTTCGGTAGCATGCAGCTTTATAACGGTAGCACAATTCTTTTCATATTCAGGAGGTTCGTTGTCCAGGGATGTTAGTGAAAATCCAGGAAAATATCTTAAACTAACTATTTAAATGAAATCATTGGTATCACAAGTATCTTCTTAATTGCATTTGAGTTAAACAACACAATTTGGCTTTATCATTAATCCTCTTTTAAATAAAATTAAATAAATAGAAGTAGAGATCAATTGATATCTGGTCTGCTATTAAAACTATTGGTTATTTATTATTTCCAACATGGAGAGAAAATAATCACAAATCGTGATGCATTTCTTTTGCTCATGATCCTGTATCAGTCACTAAATGTTTCTCAGGAAGCTGAACATCCAACATTACGGGGACAGAACTTCGACCGGAGAGCCTCCTATAAAGTCCAGGCGTGCTCGCGGAAGCCAAAGAGCCTTTCAAGTCTATTAGTCAAAAGAAGTCTACATAATGAAACTTCATCACAGATAATGAGGGCAAAGCCACGAGGAAAAAGACTGACGATTTTAGGGTTATTCATTCAAAATTCTAAACAATATCTAAATTTTAGTCACCAGGGTATCTGACAAATGAGTTTGGTGGATCTCAGCCAAACTTAGTTAAAGGTAACAGTTATTATCTTAAGAACACCTACACAGAACTAAATTCATAGTTGTGTCTTTTCGCAACTAGCTCCTTATCAGATCCCTATGGACGGAAGTATTTGCTTGATTTGAACTTTGTGGGGGGACAGATTCATTCTAGCTATCCATACAATGGCTGATCAGATCTCAAATAAATTGGGTAAGAACTAGCATCTAAGAATGTCATTGAGCCTTTTGATGGTGCAATCCTAGTCCAAAAGTCATTGTGGCTTTTATTGCTGTAAAACCATGACCCATGAGTTTAGCCACAAATAACCTTAAAGGTAGCCTACCTTATTCTGCCCTTTAAACCACTTCTTCAAATTACCGGTATTGGAGATGAGAGGTCTCAGGCCTACTATGGTTACGCAACCATAGACATTAAAAACCTTTGCATGATTCCAATTAGCACAAGGTGTAAAGTGCTTATGTTTGTGTTAAAAGATTGACGGGGGTTTTGGAGGGGATTCTGGGCCACTTTGGTTGACTAATCACACCGATTGAAAATCCGTATGTGATTCCGGGTCAAATAAGGTGCAAAATGTCTGCCTTTCTACTAAAAAGTTGGCAGAAACAAGGGGCTATGGGAGGCAAGATTCCGATTAGTGGTTCCAGCCTGTTTTCAAACTAAATCAGGACTTTCACGCCAAATTCCCTCAAATAAAGAAGTGGCTTAGGGAAAGAGCAATGCTTTCCAACTGAGGAGACCCTCAAAGAAACCATCAAAGCTCACTTCAAATCATTTGCTGTAACATTTTGTGATGATAGTACTACAAACATTTTTCACCAATATGACATACATCTCAATCAGGATGATTATGCGGAGAAGTAACGTTGATTGTGTAGTATTTTTGGTAATAAAATGATTTTTTATATTTTGTTAGAATTACCTGTTGTTCAGAACGTCGGGCAGCTCTTGGAAAAACATAGCAGTCTTCGTAGTCTTCAACAGTAGCTGTGGGGCAGCTCTCTAAAATATTGGCGAAATATAAAATCTTCAGCATTTTAATACAAGCAATAATGTTCTTGTTGGGCATGTTGTTGTGTAATAAACACAAACTTATAAATTGTTGCAAGGTCCCAACAAGTTTACTCAAGTACTTTGGTTGTTGATTAGCGAAAAATTTCACAAGCGAAATAGCAGCAGTAGGACATAACAAACCAACAATCCTGGCAATCGCTGGTACAGCCAGATCCAAAAGCTTATCGTTACGAAGATATTGTAAATCACAAAGAATCACAATGATGTTTAATACATTAGGGACCTCAAGGGCACCGGCAGTGCGTCGAAGATCTGCCACTAGAGTGTCACTCAAGAGGGAAATACCGTTGGCCAATGCTCACCAAGTCCATCAGGTATTTGTTTCTTCTCAATCTCAATCTGCTTTAGGCATTTGTAGGAACGACGAAGAGATGCAAAGTCACCTGAAAAATTTTATTAATTTCAATCATTATGTTCATATATTGTTACACACAAGGCCCCAATCGAGGGTCTAAGACTATAGCAGTTTTCAGAAGTTTTAGTATATATTTCACCTGCAATATACAAAGTTAAGTTTGTCCCATATTTTTATCAGCCCCCCCCACACCTTAGAAACATTTAGAATCTTACATTTCCCCCATAATTTCATTATTATTATTTTTTTCATATAAATCACGTTTCTTTCTGTTTGAATTTCACACCGCTACAAAATAACTCCACGCGTATATACCACGCAAATATCATCAAATTATTTTAACTGATGATATTTATAAAAGCTATACAACCAAATAAGTAATATATACCTTATCCATTTACTTGTCACATTTATCTAAGTTGGCACTTAACATTTATTAAGTATTTGCTGGCAAAATTATACAGAAAATAAAAGAAATTAAAGAAAAAATTAAAATATTTTTGGGTTTTTCCGTTGTTTGCACCCAGTGCTTGTCATTCTTTGTCCCATTTTTCTTAATAAAAATTTATATAAAGTATGTAAAGTATGAAATTAATTTCTCTTCACTGTAACCGCAATTCCGTTAAAGTCTAAAATAGTAATAAAATTTAGTGAATTAATAAACATAGTTGACTCTCATATAATTACTAATTGTTGTATTGTTCATGTTCAGCTTTTTGGTGGATAAGTTTACCGACAACTGCACTAACCTAACATAAAATACTTTTCTATGAGTGTTCATAAGCAAGCATTCTAACTACGAATATTAAAGATAGGGCAGGTCTGAATATGAATAGAATATTGCTTTTGATCTACTACCTCCATTTGAAAATTAAATTGTGACTGCATAAAAATATTGGCCCAGTCTTGGCTCTCGATGGCCCTCCTTATAGTCTCAACTTCATAAATCAGAAGTTTTAGATTATCGAGGAGCAAAGAAAAATTAAACATATTTTAGTGCATCATTTAGTGTAAAATAACTGCTTGTTTTTTCTCTTTTTTTAGCCAAAAGTAATGTTAAGGAGCCAATCAAACTTATTCTTAAACAGTAAACCCATATCTGATTTGAACTCAAAGACGTTTCGCAAAACAAGACCTACTTAAGACAAGTAATGAAACCCTAAACACAATAGCTGTCTTCTAATTGATTAGATTAAACAGGCGGTGCTAGGCCAGCTTAAATTCCCTGATCCAAGAAAAGAGGATTTTACGCAGGGGGAAAGACGTACACCTGATTGTTTTCCCGTCTGAAGTACCTTTACTTGCATGGACTACGTGACTTTTGAGGAACGAATGCGCAACTGAGCGGCATAGCTTTCTTCACAACTGGAAGGCATAATGTATGGTCTTTGATAATTTTAAATCAATAGGTTATCTCAGAGTTTTTTATCAAATGCAAATTGGTTCTCAATGGGCTGTCGGTGATCCTCCTTATAGTCTCAATCTTATAAATCAGAAGGTTTAGATTATCGAGGAGCAAAGAAAAATTAAACACATTTTAGTCCATCATTTAGTGTAAAATAACTGCTTGTTTTTTCTCTTTTTTTTTTAGCCAAAAGTAATGTTAAGGATCCAATCAAACTTATTTGTAAACAGTAAACACATATCTGGTTTGAACTCGAAGACGTTTCGCAAAATATGACCTACTTAAGACAAGTAATGAAACCCTAAACACAATAGCTGTAATTTTTTTTTAACTAATTGATTAGGTTAAACAGGCGGTGCTAGGCCAGCTTAAATTCCCTGATCGAAGAAAAGAGGATTTTATGCAGGGGGAAAGACGGACAAAAGATTGTTTTCCAGTCTGAAGTACCTTTACTTGCATGGACTACGTGACTTTTGAGGAACGAACGCGCAACTGAGCGGCATAGCTTTCTTCACAACTGGAAGGCATAATGTATGATCTTTGATAATTCTAAATCAATCCGAATTCTAATTCTAAATTTTAAATTCTAAATTCAGAATTCTAAATTCTAAATCAATAATTCTAATTATCTCAGAATTTTTAATCAACAGCAAATTGGTTCTCAATGGGGCAAAATTCTAATTTGGTGCCACAAAATGGTGGAAAACGCCACTTACCCTGGCATAATCTTTATGGCCACTTTAAAAGAGCTCTAAAACTTTAAATTTCCATTTAAACGATTCATTTTCTAGTCTTCTAGGACTATGATTTTGATTTCGGATGGAAATCAAAAGTTCTAGTGCCCTTTTTAAGTGCCCAAAAAAATTGGAGGGCAACTAGACCCCCTCCGACGCTCATTTTTTCCAAAGTTATGGGATCCAAATTTTGAGATAGCCATTTTGTTCAGCATAGTCGAAAAATCTAATAACTATGTCTTCAGGTGTAAAATGACCCGCCACAGTAGTAGTATCCATGTATAAGGTCCGACGAACAGAATAATATACAGTGCAGTTTGACGAACCCATTACAAAAAGCGACCAATCCCTATATATATAATGGACCTATAAAGCAATCAAACAAGTTATATTTGGAACTAGGGACGAGATTGTGTAATGCAACCAGAAAAATTTCAGTGCCAAAACTTTTGATCGTCACATTCAATAGGTATTCAAAAGGTTTATTGAGCCTTCTTTAAAAAATACTGGTTTCAGTCAGAGGGTAAGAAGATCATGTTTTTCGTATAGATAATGTTTTTTACTAAAGATACATCCAAGCCGCACATGTTTCTGACTCAAAAATTGTCAAACACTAATAACCTCTAGGCTAAAGGTACCTTGCATCTTGTCTAGAATTGATTGGCATATGGTGTTAAATCATTTACCAAAAAAATAACTCTATTTGCGAAAAAGGGTATAGCATTTGCGAATTGGACTGTATGAACGATCTTAATTGTTGATTGAATAACAGGGGTGTGAATGATCCTAATTAGTGATCGGATCGTATGAAGGTGGTAAAAAAGGGTTAAACTGATTGGCACTTAAGGTAAACTCGAAAGGGTGTTAACTCATAGCTTATCCATTATGAATTTGTAATAGCATCAATCTATGGGAATGGTTAACGATGATAAATTGGTCTTGTGAGTTGACCTGGCTTTACTTCCCCGATGTGTTTTGTATAATACACAAGTACCGTTTAAACAGTGTAGTCAATATAAAATATGGTCTAACGTTATAGTATACTAAAAAGTTGATACTAAGAGAGATATAGATGTCAAGAAAAGACTTTTAATAACGAAATTCAGAACAACCCTTAGAAATCCATGCAAATCCAGTAGTGAGGTGTATATGAGTATGAACCGTCAAGGATCATAAGCACCAAGGACCCTATCCACCAGGGACCTCAACCTCCAAGGGTCCTTTATCCCCAACCTCCAAGAGCGTCACCTCCCCCCCCCTCCCCAACTTTTTGGTCCCCTCTCCCCATTTTTTTAACATGATATTTTTTTCACCTGTTTTTTTACATCTCAAAGAATGACATGAAACATACTTAAAACATAAAAAAAATCACATTTAATATTTTCCCAATTCGAAATGAGAATGTTATAGAAATGTTAGTCGTGACTTTTACTATTAGAAAAATATTGTTTGTAGTAGCACTTTTTTTTTATTGGACTAAATTTCTTTTTGGGCGAAATTATTCAACTTTTTTTTACGTATCTTAAAATGACATAAAATATGCTTATGGCTCTAACAATTGTACTCTATGCTTGCTCAGAAACACGATGCAGCTTTCCCACTGGTACTCTATGGCCGGTTATCGACACTACCTACTTTATTGCATGTATTAAATCAGTATTTTTTACACAGTGGAACGATAGACACATAACTAATATCTATAAAGAAGTGAAGATGAAACATTTTAATAAAGTGTGTTCCCATGATAATGTTATTGTAGCATTGAATGCTGACAAGGAGAACTATTTAAACTATGAAATAAGTGCAAATGGTAGCACTATCGGAGACGTATGCGTGCATTGTCATGACAGTTAGGAATTAAATTTCTTTGGAGCACCAAAAAAATCCAACTCTTATGATGGTGGATATGCGAGACTGAGATCTCCGGAGATGATTGCACTCAAAGAGAATGCCAACATAAAAATAATAGTTGATGAAGAGGCGCATCTTCTTGCTAGTGCTTATGGTAACATGTTACCCAGTGTTACACCCTATCGTCAACTTTCGGGTTATAACATTCAACGGAAGATCAAAAGAAGACAGGCATACTCTTCTACTAATATAATAAACCATATCTTGTCTACGTGCCAGAATTGTTACCTGTGTAGAAATAACGTGATAATAGACAGTGAAATTGCTAGGAAAATAAAAAGGGTATTGACAGAAAATATCACTAAGGAATATAAAGATGAATCGATGAAACACAAAGTGCCAGTAAACGACATTACCATTGATCAAACAATCAATGAACAAAATAATAGCAAAGATGAAATGCACATTGAATGTGGATGAACCCCCAGTAGAAATGTGTTAACGTGTTAGTGTTATTGTAGCATTGAATTCTGACAAGGAGAAGTATTTGAACTATGAAACAAGTACAAGTGGTAGCACTATCGGAAACGTATGCGTGCATTGTCATGACAGTAAGGAATTAAATTTCTTTGGAGTACCCAAGAATTTCCATTAAACACATCCTGGATATGCGAAAGTATCATTTCCAGAGAAGTTAGTACTCAAAGAGAAAGCCAACATAAAAATAATCGTCGATGATAGAGGACAACTCCTTGCTAATGGTTCTGGTAACATGTTACCCGTTGATAGATCTTATCGCCATCTTTCCGGTGTTAGCATTCGAATGAAAGCAAAGGGGAAAATAAAAGCCTACTCTTCTACTAATATCGTAAATCATATCTTGTCTACTTGCCAGAACTGTTACCTATGTAAAAATAATGTTGTAATAGACAGTGAAATTGCAGGAAAAATAAAAAGGGTATTGGCAGAAAATATCACTAAGGAATATTAAGATGAATCGATGCAAGACCAAGTGCCAACAACGTTACTAACATCATTGATCAACCCGTCAATGAACCATATAATACCAAAGACGAAACGCATATTAAGCCTGTCGATGACACACCAGTGAAAATTTTGTATGACTCAAAATGGAATAATGATTATTCTACTCATTACGAGCTAAGAGAAGACAATAGCTACAGTATCAAGAGAAAACATGGTGAACTATTTTATGGAACAAATTCAAATTTTCAAAGTAGTTCATTGATATTAATAATGTATTATAATTTAATTTTTGTATTAATATTCTACATGTCATTATTTCATTAAAATATGTTATCTATTTCTTTGTTATATTCCCATTATTTCTAGGGTAAGCTAAGACAGACACTGAGAGAAGCAAACACACACCCAGATTCACAAGCAAAGAGAGTGAGAGAGTCAAAAACGCATACAAATACCTAGATTCAGACATGCAAACCGACAAAGACAGGCACGGGGAGAAGCAAACATCCACCCAGACACGTAGACAAAGAGAGTGAGAGAGATAAAAACACATGCAAACACATAGATTCAGAAATACAAACTAACAAAGACATGCATTGAGATAAGCAAACATCCGCCCAGACACATAAGCAAAGGAAGTGAGAGAGACAAAAACACATATAAACACATAGATTCTGACATACAAACTGACAAAGACAGGCCCTGAGATAAGCAAACACCCGCCCACACACATAGCCAAACAGAATAAGAGAGATAAAACCACATGCAAATATATAGATTTTGACATACAAACCGACAAAGACAGGCATTGAGATAAGCAAACACCCCCCAAGACAAACAAGCAAAGGAAGTGAGAGAGACAAAAACACAAACAAATATATAGATTCAGACATACAAACCGAGAAAGACAGGCACTGGGATAAGCAAACACCTGCCCAGACACACACACAGACAAAGAGAGTGATAAACACATACGAGTACATAGATTCGGACATACAAACCGAGAAAGACATGCACTGGAATAAGCAAACACCTGCCCAAACACACAAGCAAAAAGAGTGAGAGACAATTACAGATATATAGATTCAGACATACAAACCGAGAAAGACATGCACTGGAATAAGCAAACACCCGCCCAGACACACAAGCAAAGAGAGTGAGAGACATATACAAATACATAGATTCAGACATACAAACCGAGAAAGACAGACACTTCTGACATACAAACCAACAAAGACAAACACTCGGATTTGCAAACACCAACCCAGACAAACAGACAAAGAGAGTATGAAACACATACAAATACATAAATTCAGACACACAAGCAAAGAGAGTGAGAGACACATGCAAATACATAGATTCACACATACAAACCGAGAAAGACAGACACTTCAGACATACAAACAAATAAAGACAAACACTGGGAACTTGCAAACACCAACCCAGACAAAGAGAGTGTGAAACACATAAAAATAAATAGATTCTGACATACAAACCCAGAAAGACAGGCAGTGGGACAAGCAAACACCTGCCCAACACACAAGAAAAAAGAGGGAGAGACACATACAAATACATATATTCAGACATACAAACCAAGAAAGACAGGCGCTGGGATAGGCAAACACCTGCTCAGACACACAGACAAAGAGACTGTGTGCTACATACAAATACTTAGCCTAAGACATACAAACTGAGAACGATATGCTCTGGGATAAGCAAACACCCGCCCAGACACACAAGCAAAAAGAGTGAGAGACACATACAAATATATAGATTCAGAAATAAAAACCGAAAGCGACAGGCACTGGGATAAGCAAACACATGCCCGAACACACTGGCAATAAGAGTGAGAAACACATACAAATACGTAGATTCAGACAAACAAACCGAGAAAGACATGCACTGGAATAAGCAAACACCTGCCCAGACACACAAGCAAAAAGAGTGAGAGACACATACAAATACATAGATTCACACATACAAACCAAGAAAGACAGACACTTAAGACATACAAACCAACAAAGACAAACACCGGGAACTTGCAAACACCAAACCAGACAAACAGACAAAGAGAGTGTGAAACACATACAAATACATAGATTCAGACATACAAATCGAGAAAGACATGCAGTGGGATAAGCAAACATCCGCCCAGACAAGCAATGAAAGATAGTGTGTTACAAATACAGATAAAAAGATTCAAAGATGAAAACCGAGAAACACCGGCACCGTGACAAGCCAACATATGCCCAGACACACACAGGCAAAGAGAATGAGAGACACATACGCACACATAGATTCAGACATATAAACCAAGAAAGAGATGCACTGGAATGAGCAAACACCCGCCCAGACACACAGGCAAAAAGAGTGAGAGACACATACAAATATATAGATTCAGAAATACAAACCGAGAAAGACAGGCACTGGGATAAGCAAACACATGCCCGGACGTAGATTCAGACACACAAACTCTGAAAGACATGCACTGGAACTAGCAAACACCCGCCCAAACAAACAAGCAAAAAGAGTGAGAGACACATACAAATATAAAAATTCAGACATACAAACCTAGTAAAACATACAGCGGGGTAAACCAACACCCGCCCAAACGAACAGACGCAAAGAGCGTGAGAGAAAAATACGGACACTTAGATTCAGACAAACAAACCGAGAAAGACATACACTGGAATAAGCAAACACCCACCCAGACACACAGTCAAAGAGAGTGAGAGACAAATACAAATAAATAGATTCAGATATACAAACAGAGAAAGACAGGCAATTTAGACATACAAAACCAACAAAGAGGTTAAGTGCGCGCACGTAACCTAGTCTAAATTAACCTTAAAAATGAAATGAAGCTATCTTTGTTATTGTTTTTTTTTTTATTCCAATATTCACGGCGCCAGGTACTTCAAAGTATCTAATATGCCGCTATTCATTTAACTCTTTCAATGGCCTCGACGTTTTAAATGTCTATTGAACCTTCTTTTGAAGGTGTCAACAGAGGGATTTGCAGGGATAATATCCCCAGGAAGATCATTCCAGATAGAAGTGCAACGCCGGATGAAGCTGTTCCTCGAATACTCGGTTTTCGGCGTATCCTCCTTTAGATAATTGGACCGAGCTGTGTGCCTTCGTGTCTGCCTTGTCGGCTGGACCAAGGGGGGGCACAATTCGAGAGAGCTTGTCTGAGGGTTAAACCTATGACTGAAACCAGTATTTTTTACAAAAGGCTCAATAAACCTTTTGAATACGTAATGTGACGATCAAAAGTTTTGGCACAGAAACCCGTCTGGTTGCATTACACAATCTCATCCCTAGTTCCAAACAAACATGTTTGATCGCTTTATAGGTCCATTATATAGGCGGATTGGTCGCTTTTTGCAATGTGTTCGTCAAACTGCACTGTATATTCTTGTGTTCGTTGGACCTTATACATGGATACTACTCACAGTCCCTGGGGGAAGGGCTGCAAGTTGTGAACTTTTCCCATTGTTAACATACAGTATTTGTTATTGGGAAGCATAAAGTCATTTTTTGGGGGGGGGTTATGCTTGGGATGGATTTCTAAGGGAAGAATCTTCCTATGGGAGGGAAATTTCTGATGAGTGAATATTCTAGGGGAAATGCTACACTGGGGGGTTTTGACAGAATTACCATACGAAATTCTTTTTAATTGTCTTACATTCTCTTTCCCAAATGTTTTATATGGAGATGTTCCGGGGTCTTTTTTCCGTGCGTTTTCTATTCTGGGAAATAATTTCCATGAAGGGGGGCATTTTTCGAGTGACCGAGAAAACGATTATAGATTAAAGTCTTATTCCAATTAAAATATGCTAAGAAGAATTTTTCAGGGTGAATCGTCCACAACCAATTTTACAGAGAGGAGGGATTCTCAGCAAGGAAGGAACTGTCTGGAGGGAATTTGACGGGGGGAATGCACTTTACGTTGGATGAAACTTCCACGGAGGAATTCCGAGAGGGGAGGGGTATATTTCATAGAGAGTGAGACAGATTTATCAGTATTATTTGAAAAACGAACAGAACTTATGCCATATATGAAGGGTTGTCCTCTCTTCAATACATTATTCTTTATGCTAAAGTTTGACTGTTTACTAGAATTAAAACATAGGGGCTGTTAAATTAGAATAGGAAGCTTTTTTAAAATTGCTAAAAGCTTTAGCGTAAAGAGCAAGGTATTGAGGAGGGGGACCCTTCATACCCGGAATAAATCTGCCAAAAAAATGTACAAATTGTGTTTTAATTTGTCATGCAAAATGAGCCAAAATCGAACCTGCATTAGTTGAAAAACGTTCAGAAATTACATAAAAAACAAGCTTTTTTTTAAACTGAAAGTAAGGAGCGACATTAAAACTTAAAACTAACAGCAATTATTCCATATATGAAAGGGGCTGTACCCTCCTCAACGCCTCACTCTTTACGCTAAAGTTGGACTCTTTTTCACCACTCTAATATTTAAAACAATGGAGAACTTTAGCGTAGAGAGCGAGGAGTTGACGAGGGGACACTCCCTTTCATATACTGAATAATTGCTGTTCGTTTTAAGTTTTAATGTCGCTCCTTACTTTCAGTTTAAAAAAATTATTTTTATTATTGAATTTCATAAAGATGATACTTTTGTCAACATATGAAGAACCGTGTATATTGCAATTATATCTGCCTGGTTTATATGCAAACTAACACAGGAGATGGAAATTAACAAACAAGAGAGTAGTGAAGAATTATGGTATACAAAGTACTATTTGGCAGGGATAGTCACTAGTGATAAATCACTAGGTGTGGCACCGTGATCGGGTGATTTTCGAGGAACCAACCGGCAGCGGTCAATCGGACCTCTCTTTGACAGCGATCAGTCAATGGACTGGCGTGGCGCCGGGGTCTATTACTTACACTTTTGGGGATATTTTTTTAAAGTTAAGCAAATTTTCTTAGGCTACGAGCGTTTGATATGCAACATTAAACTTAATGAACTTCATATATTCGGAATATAAATAAAAGACTAATTCCTTTGATGTATTTATTGTTATCAAAATTCTTTTTTTAGAGTTTTGATTACTATTGACCCGAGTCACTTCTTACTTAAAGCTCGTTACCACAAACTGTTTCTCCATATACTCTACCAGTAGGCTATAGCAAATTATACGCAAAATATTCCAAGATCACTTCTTTTCTTCATACTTTTTAGTTGTCTCAATTCCTCTTTGGGTGCTCAATTTTATATATGGCAAGATCCCAGTGATATGTGGCGGAAATTGTCGAGGAGAATTTTCTAGGGGGCGTGGGGGGTCACAGGACACCCTTAACAGGCATAGAGCTTCAGTCTAGAAATATGGCCTAAGTTTTGTATCCATGTTTTGCCATTTATTATACTGACCTTTTTTTTATTTCTGACTTCAATGAAGAAAATCCTATTGTTTTCAATTCTGGTATATGTGTTGTAATGCTTATTGCAGAGACAGAAGTTCATTAAAACTCCGAAAGCTCATTAAATCTGCTCAATAATTGTACAAGATTTATACCTTGAGAGTCAAAAGCTTTGGAAACAAACAAATATTTGCCCTGGTTAAGCTGTTCCTCAAGAAAAAGGCAGCAAATGCATTACACACTAATTTTCTTCAAACACTTGGATAGATGACAATCTATCTAAGTTACTCAGCATTTTAAAGCTTCAGAAGAAAGCAACGTTTGGTGCTGAAGCTTCATTGTATATACACCTATTTACCGTCATTTAAACAACTCAATAAGTAGCGAAAACCAACTGGGAAAATATTAGCCCTCAATAACTTGAAGGCTAAAATGACATCCCCTCTATTTCTCCTGTAAACATGTGTAGAGAGATTCAGCTTTGATAGTCTTACAGGGTAGGAAAGCTCTTGCATGCCAGATATTGCTTTAGTAGCATGTCTCTGTACATCTTCAAGAACTTTTATGTCATTTTTAAAATATGGGGAGGCAAGAAACGTTCCAACTTGAAGCTTAAGATGCACAAGCCCCTTATAAAGAAGACTGATGATTTTAGAGGAACAAGAGGAAATAGAATGCTTAATCAGTCCCAAGGTCAAAATAGACCCAGCAGCAGACCTCTTAGCATGAGTGCTGAATTTTAGTTCATTGTCAAAAGTGACACCAAGATCTTGCTCATTATATATAGAGGAGAGTGGGTGGCCTAAGAAAAAATAAGAGCAGCAAGGATTCTGTTTGCCAAAGTGAATGATATGGTACTTAGTAACATTGAATTCAAGAAAACAGGCCTCATTCCACTGACCCAGCAGTTGAAGATTATTTTGTAGCAGGGCATGCAATTCACAGGACAAAGCTGGTCCAAGAAGCTTCAGGTCATCTGCATAAAGAGTTGATTTACTGCTGATAATGGAAGGAGCATCATTGATGAAGATATTAAATGTTGTAGGACCCAAGACACTTCCCTGAGGAACTCCACTCAGAACACGCATTGAGGAAGAAAGAATATGATTACCAGAGTAATCAAATAACTTAACACATTGATTATGCAAATAAAGAAAATTGAGGATCCAGAGCAATGATTTCTCTTCAATCTTTACTGCACATAATTTATTTGCAAGTCAATGGTCACACACTTTGTCAAAAGCTTTAGAAAAGTCAAACAGAATCCTGTCAGCAAGCACCCCAATATCAAGCCACTCAGTGATATGATCATATGATTTGAGGAGATTGGTGTCAACAGATATTCCAGAACAAAAGCCTTGTTGTGAACTGTGCAAAACAAACTGTGTTTGCTTCAAAGTGTTTAACATCTGCAGAATTGATTATTCTTTCAAGAACCTTAACAACTGCTAGTGTCATGCTGATGGGCCAATAATTTTCAGCAAGGTCCTTTCTATCTTCTTTAAAAATAGGAATGATATGTGCACTTTTCCAGTCTTGAGGTAGTCTAGAAATATTTAATGATAAATTGAACAGCAGGGAAGGAGGATGACACAAAACTGTACAACATTCATGTAGGATATGTGGGTGAATGTCGTCCGAGCCACCAGATTTATTCAGTTTGAGAAATGTGAGTTCCTTTAGAACCAAAGCATCTGTCATCAGAATCGTTTTAATATTATGTGATACATCATACAAAGGAGGTGTAGGATATACAATACTGGAGTTGGAGAAAAAAACAGAAGAGAAATATTGGTTGAAAATTTCAACTTTCAGTTCAGGATCAACAACTAATTTACTATTGTGCAGGATATCTGGGATTGTCTATCTGCTGCTACATTTTGAGTGGCATAATGCCAGAAAGATTTAGGGTTATCCTTAACTTCCTCAGACAGTTTTTCCTCAAACTTGCTTACTTAAGCAGTTAAAAAAGGTAAACATTTTGCTGGTTTTACCTGAAAAATTCTGGTGCATGACTTTTCAACATTTAGAGTTTCCGTTTTTACATTTGACCAACTCTCCTCAATATCATTGGTTATAAGCGTTTTCCAGTTGACTTTGGCAAGTTTATCTGAGACTATTTTGTAGTTAACATATTTTTGTTGCTTAGAGGAAGGTTGTTTGGTAGGCAGACATAGCTCTGAAATAATTACTACATGGTTGCTATTGTCAATTATAAGGTGTGGTTATTACATTCTCAATAAGAAGATGACCTTCCCTGTAACAAGTTGGTTGTGAGATTGTTTGACAGAGGGAATTATCAGAGAGGGCAGACAAAAAAGGAGAATATTTATTTAAAAAAAAAAAAAAGATCCATCAATCCATTGGATTTCAGGAAGGTTAAAGTCCTCCATAGGGACAAGATCATAGCTGGCAAATTTGGACATCACATGAGACAATATGGCAGCCAAATTAGGTTCAGAGTCCAAAAGACACAGAACACTGGGGCTTCTATAAACAACACCCACTACAATTGAAATTATTTAATTATGTATTTTAATCCACACAGACTCAATTCCATCAGTATTCAGAGAATTGAATTGAATGAGACTAACATTTAGCCCATGTCTGATATAAAAGCACACTCCTCTGTGAGAAAGTCAAGAATTCAGATTAGAAAATAGCTGGTAACCATCGATTTTGATTTCATCAGGAGTTAAGACTGACATGGTATTTTTTGGTGAATTTTCAGTAATTACTACAACATCTACTCCTTCAGATGTCATTTGAAATGAAAGTTCAGAAAGTTCATTAGGGAGGCTATCAACATTGAAGCTAAGGAACCTCATTCCCTGAGAGGTAGGAATCTGAGAGGATGCAGGAACTAAAGGATTGGTAAGATTGTTGGATACAGCACTATGAAACAACAAAGAAGAAACATCAGATAAACAAGTTGTTGCTGAAAAAAACAGGAGAAATATCAGGATCAGACAGGGAAATATTGTTATTATGTTCACTACTAGACCACTGAGATACAGAATTTGGTGATACAAGTCCATCAACGCTTAAACAATTAACAGAGGTAAAAGGAGGCACATACATTAGTGGGATATTGGAGTTGTTAGTGGGATCGCTCCAACTGGCAAGTTTTTTTGGATGATGGTACCATTACAAATTATCAAATCTGCCTCTCCCTTTGCTATTCTGCATTTCAGCTCCTCAACTAGAGCTTTGCATTTCATGCAATCTTCCTTAGGACTATCACCATAGAAACTGATTGATCTTTTTGTTTCAAAGGATTTCCATATTATTTACCTTCTAAATTCAGTTGATGGTAAAGGAAAAGAGAAGAGGAGGGGGCAGCTACCAGATGGTTGATGGCTATTAGAAAGTCTTTTTACTTGGGATGGGGGGGGGGCACCAATGTCAACTCCATAATTGCATAATAGATAATTGTACAAGATAACTGCACCATCAGTCTGGGCGGGGATGCCATATACAATAATGTTAAGATGTCTTTCAAAATGCTTGATACTTGAATTCTTGAATTATGCAAGTAAATCTTTGACAAGATTTTTTTACAGAAACTAAATTCCAGCTGGGGGGGGGCAAACTTGGGTCTTGAGGGGGCAGTTGCCCCACAGCCACATAGTAAATCATGCACCTGCAAAATATGATGAAAACATAAAGGTACTTTAGAAACAAATGTGGGCTATATATTTGCATATTAGGGGAAGTGGGGGTAAGGTATAGTAAGTCTGCATGCAAAATGTGTTAGGTACAATTATTCTGCATATTATGAAATAAGAATTATTTTCTAACTTCAAACTGTCTGAATACTTTATGCCCCACTCCTAATATGCAAATATATAGCCCAAATTATATTTCTGATCTATTCTGTCACTTGTCTTGGTACTATCCCATTATCTGGGCCTCTCTAAAAAGTCAAGTTTGGTTAATGCTAATGAAATAAAATAGGATGAATAAATAATAGTTTAGAAACAAATTTGGGCTATATATTTGCACATTAGGAGGGTGGGGGGTAAAGCATTGCATAAATTAAAACATAACCTAACGTAGGTACCTCCCCCTCCCCCTAAACCCAAAAAAACACAGTTTGATATTGTATACACAATGAAAACCTTGCTATTATTGCCTGCTCTATAACAGTTAAGACGTCAAAAATGGGTTTTATCATTGCCTAGTCTATAGTCATTAACCAGAGAGGCATGGATAATGGGATAGTAGCCTTGTCTTTGTCATGTCTTCCTTGCCTGTTTAACCTTCTGCCTCTACACAGGGCTCATTGCTTTGCCTATATAGATCTTATTATCATTTTCATTACTTATTTCATTACTTAGAATCCCTAATCTATTTTGCACTGGCAGCTAGACATGTTCCTCAATTGTCCTTCTTCTATTTTTTTACTTAGTCTGTTTTTGGTAAAATTCTAGTTGTGTTGTGAAGTGTATTTTATGGTATTTGGGGTTGTAGTCGTAGATGCCTTTATTCTCCCTTTATAGGGGAGATAAACTCTTCCCCTAAGGTAATTAAACTTTGGTAGCTATGACCGAACTAATGAGGCGTACCGACTGGGTATGTTCGAGGGGCTAAAGGTAGATCGTAGAGAGGTTGTCTAAAATACGATACTTTTATTCAATGTACATATAATAATTCCAGATATGGATATTCTACTGGGACTGGCTGTCCCAAGTAGACCACAAGTCTCAGAAACTACAATACCCTTCCCATAAAATGTATCTTTTATACATATTATCAACCACACCGTCCTTTAACCAACCGACGCAAATAGCTAGGAAGTGGTATTTCTCAATTTCCCGTTAAGCAGAAACTTGGCAGGATATATTCCTTATCTTAATAAAAAGTGGTATTTCTAAACTTCGTATTTGCGTCTTATATATTTTAACAAAATAATAATTAACTAAATTAGAAAGCTTTATCACAATACTACCAATTTAAAGAAGAATTGTCCCAATTCTCAATATTTTACTTTTAAAACAACTTAATTTTGTTTACAGCTATTATGCTGCCATCTTTGGGTCATTATGTGCATCTACCCTCAATGGGTTCCTTAGGGTCATGCTTCTGGTCAAATATAGGCCATATTCTTTTTTTGTCGAAGGATTTCAATTTGAAATTCATCCTTGTTTCTCTTTTTCTCTGCCTTTAGGACTGAAAAATACTCTTTTTACCCTTCTTCATAAGCAAATTCAGTTTTAACTTGACCCCAATTGGCTTAAACATTATATTAGTGGTTTTGCTTAAATTAGATTTCAAGTTATATTAGAAAAGTTTATGAATTATTTGAGTTTAAATGTAATTCCCATTAATAATTTAATATCTGTGTGATATGGTTGATATACCGTTTATTTTTCGTTTTAGAAATACCTTGGATAAATTACACATAACATTTTTGATTTTTAAGTTTTCAAATATTTTTCCAGCACAAAGAATTTTCACATATTTCAATAACATAAGCCATTGGGCTATGTAGCACATTTTCTAGGCCTAAATTAAGTTCTGATTTTATCTCACTTTTTGACGAACTTGCAGTAAAGTCTGTAATACTGGTATAGTTTCCAAAATATCAGTTGATCAAGTATGGTTTGGTTTCTGATGGTATGATATGATAGTATCAGGATACATTTGAAGTGGCTTCAAAATTTGTTACTTCCCAAAAATGTGTTAAAATATGATTGAAAGAAAAATGGATCCGAAAGGATGCTACGAAAAATTTGATTTCCAAAAAAAATAGCTAAGGCTGTATCTAAAATAAATATTCACATTTGTATACACACAAAGCATAATTTGTTAACTATATACAATAGAAAGAAACACTTAATATTTGTACACGTCACTATATTCTTCTTCTTTTTTTTAAAGAATGTTAATTACTTTTGATTACTTTCTCCTCTTTCTAATTACTAGAAAGCTAATATGCCGCTTAAATCGAAACATTATGTTTCTTGCTGGATTTATTCTTTCAAACCTAATACTTAACGGATTATTTCACAATAAAAATTATTTATACGTTGACTCGAAGTCAAACCTTTACATATACATTAAATCACTAGTTAAGATTCAAAGTAAATTAAAACATAGTATATATATAAAAGCATTGTGTAATAACTTACACAAGTATTTTTTTTTTTAATTCGCGAGACTAGATAGGATATTTAACTACTGGTTAAAACTTAAAGCATTAAAAAAAATAAAATACAGTATAAACTAGCATTGAAATTAATTCCAATTATTGTTTTGTTAATTGCTTATGAAGTATTAATCTAGAATATTTCTTGTATGATATAAAAATAAAAAACACAAATACTCAACATTTAATTCACTATATTTACATGAGTAGTTTAGATTATATATATATATATATAATATATATATATATATATATATATATATATATATATATATATATATATATATATATATATATATATATATATATATATATATATATATATATATATATATATATATATATATATATATATATATATATATATATATATTAATGAAGTTATGTTGATACATAACTTAATTGTTAAAAACAAATAATAATTATGTACTCTATTTACTCACTGCAATATTTATTCTTTGTACAACTTTTAAATAAGTCCGTCAAGACTTTTATATGATAATTCATAACTACAATTAAAATATTTACAAAACAAAAGCAACTCCAACAAATAGATTTATGCACTATAACCGATAACTGTGATTACCCTCTATTTAAGCGCTTGGCAATATTTCACACAGCGTGACTTTGCTCAAACTTTTCAGACTTTTGAGACTTCTAATTCTTTTCGAATTTTTGGTACTTGAGACAGTTTTATAACGTTTTTGTCTGTAATCTCTCTTTTTTCAGCTTTAATGTCCATTTGGTATAAGGCTCCCTTTACAGCTTAGTTCTGATAAGTTAAAAATTTTTGCTGTTCACCTTAAACCTCTTATGCCATTATTAAATGACTCTTGCCTGTACTCTGAAGGTTTGCTTACCAGGACTGCCTTCTGGTAGCTCCTTATAACGTTTTCAGGTCCTCTTGTCATGGGCTACAGCTAAAAGGACTATTCTGAACCTGCACACACAATAACTAATTATCTATAGTATTGCCACACTTTTTTTTTGTGGCCACAGTTACCTCTTGGGCTATTCTTTTTTCCTAAAAGTGGCCCTTCTGCAGAAAAATGCCGTGCCTTCATGGCACACAGTAATTTATAGGTTCTTAAGGCTATTATGTGCCTTACTTTTAATTTTCTATGCCATGCTAGTCATTTTTTTTTTAAAACGACTCCCACATAAAAGAGCAAAATTTTTTCCTGTCTTCTTGGAGCTTTTCTCCAATATTTCTATTAATCTCGGCCCGAGTTAACCACTGTAACGGTGGCTCCGTAGTATTAATGCTACTTATTTTGTACTTATTTAGTACAATTTTCAATTTTAGTACAATTAATGCTACTTATTATATACTTATTTAGTACAATTTTCATACTAGTTTCGTTCGGCAAGTTCAATAACTGCGTATAACAGAGTTTAACTGGCTTCATTCAGTTTCTTTTCCTTTTAATTTCGTCTGGCTATATTTTCAATTTGAACCCTTCTCCCTTTTTTTATTCTTTACTTCAATGAAGCCTAAGGGTTTTTTTCAAGTTTTTATTCCGTTTTTTTTCCAGTAAGATAGGTCTTTTCTAAGCCTATATTGATATGTTTCATGTTTTATTCAATAACTTTTACAAGTTTTTATGCTAATTGCCCTTCTATGGTCAAATTCAATTATCCCTTTATTTTTAAGGGGTGGGGGTGTCTATTGTTGCACCTTTTTTTGAAATTATTTAAATTTCTTCATCCGAAAGTGTTCGTGTTAGAAAAGTACTGTATTTTTTTCAGCTGATTTTTAGAACACTTTTAATTAAGTTTTGCCCCGCGTTTGCTAGTTCTCATTTCTTCATAATAATGTAAGTTTTTACGATATCAATTTTTTTTAATTCTACTGGAAGTGCCACCTCAGAGGGTCAAAGGTCAGTAGATGCATTGCATGTACTTAACAACGAGAGACCAGCAATGATTGTGCTTACTCCAAATTTGCTAGCGTCCAATTACCCCATTTCAGGAAACTACCCTCCTTTGTTTTTTTTTTAAATTATCCCCCCAAAATATATTTTTTTTCAATACACATATCAAAAGAATCGCCTTTTAATGCCGATTCTAAATATGTATTATTTAAATAGTTTCATAACAACTATTTATAAATTACGTGGCCTTACTTAATTTATTTTATGGTACGTAGCCTAATCCGTTTTGACAAGTCTTGTCACCATTCGCGAAGATTTACTTCGTCTCGGAAACAAAATTTTTGCAGGAAGCTATCATGTCACTTCAGATTGGAGCTTATTTCTTTTCTGGGAATCTTACGAGTATTTAGGCTAAAAAAAATTTTAATTTCTCTTCTACGAGATTGTAATAGTTTTTTTTTTACTGGCGATATATATTGAGAGGAAAACTTTGATGTTATTTACCTACCGATTAAAAAAAGAAAATATAGATAGTTCTTTAGAGGCTTATTATTCGTTTTATTTTTCATTTATTATTTTTGTTCCCGTTATGATTGTTTTATTCAAATATTAATCTGCTGGGGGTTACGCTTGTTCTGCCTTTACCCGTCTCCGGGTCCGAATTTTGGACGCCAAATTTATGCTTTTCTTCTCTATAATCTTTGCCAGTTTTCAGTGGTCTCTATAGTGTGGTTTTCAAGGCTCTGAGTTCGAGTGCCGTATTGTTGCCTCGTCAAATACATTTAATCTTAGTTTCCCCTGGAGTTTGGCCTTTTTAATAAGTGATTTAGCTACTTGTGCTGCTGACAAAGGAGCTTGTTGCTTCCCCTCTGGTTTCATTACTGTTCTCAATAATTTCTCTTTTAAAGAGGGATTTCTTAACGATGGCCCAGGTTTAGTTATATCGGTTTCTTTAGAATAATTATCAGTATCACAGTCTGTTAGCTCGCGTCTGGTAGATGGCGTTTGTTCCAAAAGCCATTTTTGCGTTAAGACTGTAGGTGAGTCTAATGTATGAAAATCAGATAATTCATTGGTTCCTTCCAATTTTTCTTCTTTGGTGGATTTTACCTTTTGTTTATCATGTTTTAAACCCTTATGTTGTGTTTGATGTTCTTCATTGCTAGTATCCGATGAGCAGAGAATATTTCCCCTCTTCTCTTGTTTGCTGTGGAGAGTTTGTAGCAGAGACTGGGCTAAATACTCCTTCCACTCCTCCCAACCTTTGTGGTCATTAAAAAGGTCATAAAATTCATATTGTCTTCTGATATATACTGGTGAAATCGTGTCCGCTATTTCTTCTTCTGAAAGTATAGGCTCTGTTTTCCACTGTTTTGAAAAATATCCCTTTTTCATTCTATTATGGTGTACTACTTCTTCCTTTTCCTTATACTGATGCTTTAGAACATATGTTAAGTTATTTGGTAGAACTTTTATAATCCTGTAGGGCCCATCCCATTTTGGTTTTAACTCTTTTTTTCCTTCCAGGTTTGTCTTGTACACATAAACCAAGTCTCCTAAACAGTAATCTGTTTTATTTTTGCTTGTTCGGTCATATTTTTCTTTTTGTTCTGTTTTCGCATCTTCCAGATTGTCTTTAACTTGTTCCATAGATTTTTTCATTCGCATCACCATTTCTTGCTTATATTGGTCTAAGTTGTAATATATTCTATCATTTTGTATTTCATCTAAACAAATTCTGGGATATCTTATATGTTGCCAAAAAATGGCGTTTCTTTTAAGGAACGTGAAAAAGATGTATTTATTGGAAAGACTACAAATGGTAAATGTTCATCCCAATTTTCATTTTCCTCTCTTGTATGTATTCCCAGCATGTAAGCTAATTCCCTATACTTACGTTCAACCTTCCCATTAGCTGCAGCCATGTAAGACGAGGTAAACCATCGTTTAACATCCAGATATTCTGTAATTTCGTCTAATAATTTGGCTCTAAAACATGTCCCATTGTCGCTAAGTAAAACTCTAGGAAAAATTCCGTGTTCCAGATATAGGCGATGGACCAAAACTTTCGCAATGGTTTTGTCTTTTCATCTTTAATTGGAAAAGCGTATAAATATGAGTTAAAATGGTCAACTACGGTTAGTACGCACCTGTTTCCTTTCCTGGAAACTGGTAAACTTCCTCCGGTTCCCCGAACATCTATTGAAATTAATTCTCCTACCCCTGAAGAGGTGGGGTGGAGACCTAATTCGGCCCTAGGGGTCTTTGGTGGCGACTTTTGTTTGGCACACTCTTTGCAGCTTTGTATGAAAGTTTTTACTTTTGAGTACATTTTTGGAAAATAAAAATTTCTTTTCAGCCTCCCCATAGTTTTTTCTTCTCCCATGTGACAGCCAATCGTTGCATGTGCCATCTGTAAAATTTCTCCTTCCAGAGATTTTGGAATTACTGGAATAATTTTTAAGTTATTTTTTCTATATTCTTGCGATGGTCTATGATATCTTACCAAAAGATTTTTACTTTTGTCCAGATCAAAATTATCTAAGTCCTTTAAAAATGTTTAAAGTGCTCTGGCAGCACCGTTCCTTTTGCTAAAAAGGATTTCATCGCTAAACAAAAATCATCTTTATCTTGATGATTCGAAATATTTTCATTAGACAATATTTCTAGCCCTTCCAGTTTGTTCTGGATGGTTGCTATCAAACTTCCTTCCGTATCTGGATTTCACGACAAATAGTCTGGTAAAATGTTTTTATGGCCCTTTATATATATTGTGGTATATGAATATGCTTGCAGACGCAGCATCCACCGTGTCAGCCGGGCTGAAGTATTTTACATCGAATGTAGCCAAATTAATGATTTTTGGTCTACGCGTAAAATGAATTTTTTTCCAAGTAAAAATTGTCGAAAATATTCTGTAAAAACTAAAACTGCCAAACCACCCCTCTCAACTGTAGAATATTTTCTTTCTGCCTCCGACAGTGATCTACTGGCGTATAGAACTATTGATTCTACTCCTTCAAAATTTATGTTTTATAATATAGCTCCTATACCGTACCCCAAAGCATCTTTTTGCATACAGAAATCTTGTGACAAATCTGGTAGTTTAAGTATTGGTGCCAGTAATAGTTACCTTTTTATTTCATTTAGTGCTTGTTTTGCGTCCGCTGGACATTCGAATTTACCTGATTTTTTCAAAAGGTTTGTCAAAGGTTGCACTATTGTTGCGTAATTTTTAATATATCGTCTAAAACAGATTAACAAACCACAAACTGATCCGCAGCTTTTTTTGTCTTTAAGAGACTGTAGGTTTTTTATGACTAAATTTTTCTGGATTGGTGAAATAGTACATTGATTTATTAGATGTCAAAGGAAAATTAATCTTGGTACTACTATTTTTAAATTTTCTGGTTTTAATTTAAGCCTGATTTTTCAAACTTTTCCAGTATTTGTCTAAGTCCGACCAAGTGGTCTTCCATGTTTTCATTAAACAGAATTACATCATCTAAATAAGCCAAGGTATCTTTTTTCTTCCTGGTTCGTTATCTTTTAACACTAAATTCATTAGTCAGCTAAAACAGTTTGGACTAAATGATAAACAAAAAGGCAAACGTTCGAATGTGTACGTTCTTCCATCATCTAAGATTACTGTAGCTTTATGCTTTGTTTCTGCATCTAAAGCGATTTGCCAATATCCCGCTATTAAGTCAAAACTAGTGTAATATTTTGAACCTCCTAGCAAATCTAAAATCATATCAATTCTTGGCAACTTCATCACATCCTTAACCGTGACAGCATTTAGTGCTCTAAAGTCTATACATAATCTCCAGGTGTTATCTTTTTTCTGACTATTACTAGTGGAAAACACCAATCACTAATACTTTCTTTAATTATTCCCTGATCTTCCATTTCTTTTATTTGGCTTCCTAGCCATGGTTTTAAATGATAAGGTGTTTTATACAGTGATTTTTTGATTGGAGGGTGCTCTGTTGATATCTTGTGCGTGATTAAGTGAGTTAATCCGTAATCCGCTTTGTGTCTTGCAAAAGTCCATTTGAAATCCCAAAGAATATTTTCCACCCAAGTTTTTACGTTTTCCGGTAAATGTTTTAAATCAAATTGTTGCAAAAAATCCGTTTTAGACATTCCATACTTTTCTTGTCGTTGCGGTTTTAATGAGGATAAATATTCGTGGCTAGTGAAGTTTACACTTAATTTTGGACTGTTTAGAGATTTTATTTCCAAATTTGAAATCTTTTCCACTGATCCAAGTTCTATCTGGTTCAGTTTTATTTTATTATTTCTTAGATTTGATAGTTCTAAGCATTTCATACTCTTTTCTATTTTTATAGTTTGATTTTCTATGAAAACCATAGGGTATTTTTTAATAGTGTGTCCTATTATCAGGACGTCCATGGTTTTAGCCTTTCCTTCTTTTATATTTAATGTCGCTAGAACTTGAGCTGTTGTTCCCCCTTCTATGGTGATTTTTCCACTTATTTTTAGGTTATAATTCGAACCTTCACTTTCGTTATCTGTTGTTACGTAAATTTGCCTATTATTTTCATTTGCCTGGGTTATGGTTATTGTATCGGATATGGGTTCCCATACGATCCCATATTTTCTGATGGCATATACTCCTAGAACACAAGGAAATGGTAGCTGCTTGCATATTATTACTGTTACTTCTTTATCCCCTGTACTAAATTTCAACGGACATTCTCCCAAAATTGTCAGCTTGTGTCCTGTCACTGATGTCAGGGTATTCTGGCATCTGCTTACATGATTTTTGACACTAGGATGAAACCTCTTAAAAACTTCCTGTGATTTCGATGCACGATGCACATGTGATTAATGATTTAGATGCACCTGTATCTAGTAAACATGGTAAATTTTGAAAACATCCAATTTTAAAACAACGCAGAATCGGTAGACTATTATTATTTGCATTTGAATCACAACATTCTAAACTATATAGGGGTCTTTGTAAGGAAACAGCTCTGACAACTCTTACAAGCGGGTTTCTCCGTTGAAATTCCCACTTCTTGGACAAAAGTGTCTGGGGTTATCCCAGTTTTCTTTAGCGCTGCTCTTTTTACCCTGTTTACCGTTGATCATATGCCTTCTAGGTTTAAATTTAGCAATAATATTAGGTGTGTGCCAAGTATTATCAATTCCCTGCCTTCCTAAATGACCCCTGTGTTCTGAACTGGTGTCTTGTCTTGTACATCTGGCCTTCTTTGCGTATTCTATGCCAGCAATCTGCTGCATTGTGGTTTGGTTTGCTACAATAATAGCAATTAAATTTTCTCTTAAATTGTTTGTTTGTTTCCTGGTTACTTCTCAATATTTTTGGTCTGTCATTGTTGGTTCCCCAACAATCTGTCTTTGGTGGGGGAGGGTGCCCATATTTTCTATAGTTATTAGCTGCTAATCTCTCAAGGTTGTGGAATCCGTCAGCTATTTCCCTAGACGGCAACCCTCGACCTCCGTTGCACCTTTTTGGTTCACGATTTGGCTCCTTAAAGCTCACCCTTTTCTCTCCGCTTTCATATTTTATACTTTCTTGGGCTCCTGTGTTATTTATTGACATCTGATCAAACTTTTTCATAGCCTTGTCAATTTTTACCTCTGTTTTGATTAGTATTATAGCCTGCTCTAAATTTTCAGGTTTCTGTGATAATATTAGTCTTAATAACTTTTTTGGTAACCCTTGGGTAAAAGTATGTAGTTGTACTTTCTGTACTGTCTCGTCATTTCTGCCTTTCTCTAATTGTAAGCGCACAGATCTACAAATTTTGTCTGCATATTCCCTGATACTAGTTGAGGTATTGAATGTGACTACCTCTGTTCTTAGCCTCTTGGAGATGCTTGTCTCTATGAATCTTGTTTTAAAAGATTCAATTAGTGTACTGATGTCCTTGGGCTCTTTTTCCTTAATTGCCTCAAAATGTTTAAGGGCGCTTCCCTTTAATCTGGTTGCAACGCATTGCTCTTTGACCTTATCCTCAAACGATTCAGTTAGTTCGTCAAAAATTTTTAATTTTTCGATAAACTCATCTACATCTGAAATTCCCGCGTATTCTGGTATAATTTTTGCAATTTCAAGTATCGTTGATAGGGAAGTCATTTTTCCCTCTGGTAAAGCCATTTTATTTCAATCTACTATTTTTATCTAGCCCTCTTGACCCAGTTTTTCCAGCGACCACCAGTTGTCGTGAGGTGTATTTATGGTATTTGGATGATGTTGTTGTATTGGGTGATGTATCCCACCGCTGCCACCAGTTGTTGTAAAGTGTATTTTATGGTATTTGGGGTTGTAGTCGTAGATGCCTTTATTCTCCCTTTATAGGGGAGATAAACTCTTGCCCTAAGGTAATTAAACTTTGGTAGCGTGCCTTAGGCTATGACCAAACTAATGAGGCGTACTAACTGGGTATGTTCGAGGGGCTAAAGGTAGATTGTAGAGTTTGTCTATAATACAATACTTTTATTCAATTAACATATAATAATAACAGATATATATTTTCTACTGGGACTGGCTGTCCCAAGTAGACCACAAGTCTCAGAAACTACAATAATATATATAATAAGATACAGACACTTACAATGATCCGACAAAATTCCAAGGTATTTCTAAAAACAATGGAACAGAGGTCAGTCCGGCATAAAGTTAGTATTGGTCTAAATCTGCCCCTTCCCATAAAATGTATCTTTTATACATATTATCAACCACACCTTCCTTTAACCAACTGACGCAAATAGCTAGGAAGTGGTATTTCTCAATTTCCCGTTAAGCAGCTACTTTTTGCTTTCAGGGAAACAGGTTAGGTTAGGAAAATGAAACTTTCAGCAATGAGTCCAGAGCCAAAAACATACTCCAGGAAGGTATTATCAAGCTACTAGGCTATGTTAACCTTCTTCTGATTTCTTAGTCTTAGAAATGTGTCTACTTGACAAGTAAAACTACCTTTTGGAATTTTGACAAAACAACATTATACCCTAATTTTCAGATTTCAGTTTCTTTTTCTCTGGTTTTAGTTTTGAAAATGCAATTCTAGTTATTTGAGTAGAGTTTTAAGCCTTATCAAAAGGTTTTTCTATATATAGGAAATATATTACAGATCATTAAAACCTAATAAAAAAGGATTGTGCAAAGTTATGAAGCTGAAAATACTTTTCTTATACTTCATTTAAGCAGAAGATATGCTTTGCAAAGTTTTACTTCCACAACAAAGAGTTTAAAGGTCATCAAAGGTCAATGCCCTTAAGAGGGACAAGGAGTGTAGATAGATACTCCAAAATACCTACCCAGGAAAACTTTAGCCTAGTCTATAGGTTCATCCCTGAAAGTTTTATTTTCCTAACTTATCCCTTTTTCAAGATATTAAGAAGTAGCTAAATTAAAATTTTACCTAACTGTAAATCATATTTATCATTGAAAAATATAAAAAAAAGAAAAATATTTATTATCTTATGGTAGCCTACCCTTCAATATTTTTCCAGCTGATGATGATGATGATGATGATGATGATGAACGAATTAAAGACCCCTCTCGACTGCTTGGTCACTTGGGTCTTCCTTCAATAAATCTGGATCCCACTTTAGTTAGTCAATCATCAATAATCTGCTCTGTCACATTAATTAATCATAATTATTCTTCCCACCAAATCGTCCTATCTCTCCCAATGATACTTATAAACTGTGCGACCAGCTTTAGGACCTGTATATTGTCACTATCATTTGCAAATCCTCCCAAAATCAAATTTACACGCAACTGTTATCTTCTTTCATGAAAAAAGGCCTTGATATTCTGTCTTTGGAGAGTGTACATATCACAATCTATAAGAAGATGTACCAGACTTTCTTCTTTGTCACAAAACTCACAGTTACTTGACTCTCCATAAAACTTTGCCCTGTATAGTTTTGTACCTGCATGGCCTGATCTATGATGAAACGCTAATCTTCCCTCTTTCCTACTTAATCCTTGGTACACAGGTCTCTCAAACTTTCTTGCCACTTTTCGGGTAACAAGCCAATTTCCGGATTGATTTCTGCTGTCCTCAAAATCATACGTTCTTACTGATTGTATCAATTGATCTAATTGCATTGCAGATCTAGAAGTTGAAACACTAGTAAATACATTTATTGTTTCGCATGCCATTTTAGCAGCTGTGTCGGCACTCTCATTCCCCAAAATCTCAATATGGGCTGGGATCCACTGAAGACATATGTTTGCTGTTGACATTTATGATACTATTTCTGTGTAGCACAATACAACTACTCTTGAAAATTTCCCATTATGATCAAAATTAACGAGTGCCTCCATTGCACTTTTTGAATCTAACAATAATACAATGTTTAGTTGGTTGCTAAGATTTTCTTTGGCAAATACAATTGCTTCCTTTATGGCTATTACTTCAGCCTGGAAGATTGTTGCCTCTGGATGCAGTTTAAATGACTTTGACACTTGTATCAATGAAATGACAAAGGCGGCTCCTACTGCAGAAATTGGGTTACTTTTCTTAGATCCGTCTGTATATATATGAAGGAATCCCCTGTATTTCTCTGCCATCATTAATTTAAAGTTTATTCTGGATTCATGGTATCCATTCGTTTCAAACTTAAGATTGCAATGTAGCTTAATTGTCTCCCAAGGAGCAGGTAATACAATTTCTGGAACTTTTAACATATCTGTCATTTTTAGTGTCACTCCAAACTGTTCACTGATACGGCAAGACATTTCAAAGATATTTTCCTGGTTTCTCTTTTTAAACTTATTTGAGGTAACAATTTTTCCTGGTTTAACTATTCTTGATCTAACTGGGTTTGTATTATCTGCTGTCCACAATTTTTTGATATATTTCAGGACATTTACCTTTCTCCTGGTTTCCAGGCTTTCAAGCTGTTTTGCATTTGTTTGATGAAAACATAGACCTTACTTACTGGTTTCCGGAAATCCAAATTTTCAATAAACTCTTCCCAGCTCTTTTTCTTGGCTTGTGAAATCGCTCTCTTAAATGCTGCATAAGCTCTTTTCACCTCGATATAGTTGTATATTGTTGTTACTTGTTCATACTCATTTTTTCTTCTTAGATATTTCTTTTTAGCTGCATCGCAATCTTTGTTCCACCATATACATGAATTCATTTGTCCCTTATATTTGGCCTTCAGTGGAACAGCTTTTGTTGCTGCTTCAATTATGCTGTCCTGGAAAACCTTCACTTTGCCATCAAGACGTTGCTCCCTCTCGACTACAGCCAAAATGTTTTTTTGTTCAAGAAGTTCTTTAAACTTTCTCCAATCTGCCTTCTTGATTTGAAACTTAGTAATCTTGTTTGTCTCAAATTTATCAGAAATCTCAAACCGACCATCACAAACATTTAATAAAATTGGGGCATGGTCACTAAACAAAGATGTATTTACTAAGGTTGACACAGTTGCTGATGCCACTAGATCTGGGCTAGTGAAAGTCAAGTCTATAGTGGTGGAAACTCCTGTGATAGGATTTTTTTGGGTTGGAAGCCCTATTTGTGTAATTAAGCATATATTATTTTCCAGTAACATATCTTCACTACTTTTACGTGAAGCATCAATAAAATCATAGTTACACCACACTTTGTTATGGGCATTAAAATCCCCTACTAAAACCACCCGTTCTGCATTTGGTATTTTATCAAGTAGTTCATTTATAATGTCACCAATGTCTTTATTATTCCCATTCGAGTTGTAAACATTTATAACATTTAGGATTTTACCATTTCCCAAATGGAGCTTGCATCCAACTATTTCAACATACTCTTCATAATTGTCACCTAATTCAGTATGCACGTCGGTGTAATGGTATTTTTTGCTAATACCTATCAACACCCCGCCTCTTCCCGTTTCAATTCTGTCTTTCCTCAAAATATTGTAGCCCTGGAAACTCATCTTTATATAGGGTTTTAGCCAGGTTTCATGGAGACATAAGACATCAATACTGTTTTTATGGCAAAATTCAACAACAAGATCTTTCTTCTCATTCCTCACTGATTGTGAGTTCCATGATAATATTTTAAGGTCCATATTGTTGTGCTGCTGTATCATTAATTAAACAAACACTTCTAATTTCATCTTTGTTTAGCTGTCCAAGCTGCAATTCATGCACAAGGGTACATAATTTATTTATACGTTCTATTAATGATAGTTCACTTAATTTAAGCATTTCTGGTCTTAGAAGTAATCCAATTATTAGGGATTTTACTGCATTCTGTTCAAATTCTTACTTCATATTTATTGTAATTGCATTATGACGTTGATTGAAATAAGGGGTACCCACAGTAAGTTTTTTGTTTGTCACATCTGCATAGCTTCTATAGGTTACTTGGGCTCTCTTAAAACCCATGTGATATTTCTCTGCCACTTGTAGGATTTCTCTATTCTGGATTCTAACAGGGCAAGCAAATGATGTAGAAGAATGATTGCCTTTGCAATTGGCACATATATATGATTTGGGCCTTGAGGTACTATCAGTGTTTTTGAGATGGCACATATCAGATGAATGATTTCCTGAGCATCTTAGGCATGTATGAGCTTGAGCTCTACAAACATCCTGTTTATGGCCATATTTTTGACACTTATGGCACTGCAATAATCTCCTGTTATACACCTGGACTTCTCTTTTTCTTCCACAAAACCACACACTTGGGGGAAGACAATTATTTTCAAAAACCACTCTTATTGTGTAACTGTCAGATAGGTTTTTCGTATCTTTGTTGTACCATTTTTGTCAGTGAACTTTTTTTATTTTGATAGGTGACTCGATACACTCTAAAATATCTTCATCTTTCATGCTTAGTTGGACTTCTTTTATGATCCCTCGGCTTAATCTCTGCTTAACACTTCCAGTAACATTCACTCCAGCAACAATGTTCATTTGTTGGACAATTTTTGATGATTCTTCATCCATGAGGTATACTGTCATTTTGTTTTTTACTCTGTTTACTTCAAATTCAGATTTTCTAGATTTCAGTACTTCTTTCAGAGATTTCACTATTTGGTAGTCATCAGGCAGTTGTTTATTCTCATCACTTCCTGTAACATCAATCATTAAAGATAATAATTCGTTCTGTGGTATCTCAATAGTTTGATTTTTAAAGGACACTTTGTGAGATGGTACTGATTGGTTTAGGTGTGCACTTTGCCTCTTAGCTTGTTGTGGGGCAATTTCGCTATTTGGAGAAATGTCTCTCCTTTTAAGTCCTAGGCTGGGGTTCAGTCCCAGTTTTGGCATTTGCAGGTCTTCTTGAATCAACCGTTGACAGGTCTTTTCTAATTTTAAAAATTATGCCTGAAACATTGTCTCTGATTGGTCAGTTAAGAAATTTATGTTTGTAAGTTGAACAATGTTCAACTCGAGAAATTGCGAACGGCAAACGTAATTGGTGCTGCAGTCGTGCGTAATTTTGATTTTATCGACAAGTGTAACTATAATAGTCCCTGAAGCCGCGCCACGCCGACATGATGGTAGCGAATGTGTGATTTAGTATCGGCGGTGGCGCGCTGCTCGGCGCACCTAATTTTTTTTGGCGGCGCGCCGCCAATTTCTGACCGGTGGCATGCCACAGCGCGCCAATTTTTATGATTAAAAATAACATTAAAAATTACACTTCACCAAGCACGATCAACCTCAACTTGATTTTAGTAAGGATTTTTAAATGGTTGACTAAAAACATACAAGAGCAATATGACAAAACAGGAATTTGTTGGGCCGTGCGGAAAGTGTCTATGTTCACCGTCGATCAGACCAAGTAGAATTCTCATTTTTAGCCACTGGACCCAGGGATACCTATGTTGTGTTTATGTTTAAAATCGCATTCTTCCTATAAAATCATAAGTTTAGTCATTTTTTCCTTGTTAATAATTTGGTCTAATGTGTGTGCAACTTTCAGAGATTGAAGTTCTAACATCTCCTGTTCATCAAATACATACGAAAAGGAAGTGAAAAAACAAAAACAAATAACAACATAAAAAAATACTGTCCACAAGTCAGATACCATGGCTTAAAACCACCAAAAATTTTAAATCAGCAGTTACATCACTTCAATTACAATTGATGTAAAAAAGTGAGTTTGTTCTCTCTGCTTAGAGCCATTGATCTTTTTGCATTCACTATCAGTCCTGTCGTGCTAAAAAGCCGTTTAGCTCGGGAACTTGTGGCTGGTACAGCCAGAACTTGACGAGCGTAAACTGCCACTCGCAGGATCTGATACTAGCATTGGACTTTGTGGTCCCATAGAATGCCGCAAATGAGCTTCTTCTTTGTATCTGCTGAAATAAGTTGTTTTTATCGGGGAGAGCTAACCTGCACCTTTACCATAGGGCCCCTGCTCCCTACACTACAGGGGAGCTAAACTGCACCTTTACCCTCTTTTCTTATCAACACGGAATAGCCCTCCAAAATTCTTTTCTAAAAGAATTGGTCTAGTTATGAAGTTTCAAGTCAAAGTTTAAGGCTTCTTCAACTTCAGTGTGCTCTGCTCACTGTGCAAAAAATGTAATTCATTGCTATAAATATGTTTCTATACTAGCTTTAGCTCTTTTCCACATTAATTAAAAACAAAATTTCCACAAAATAAGTTTTCAAAGAAAAGTAAAGAGCTCCATTAAAAAAAAAGAGCAAAAAATAAAATCAAATAATCTACCAAGCGTGAAAATACCACAAATCAGCATCGAAAATAAATGAAACCTAAAACGAACAGAATTTACGATAAATAACCGAATCAAACTCAAAACGAGCAGAAATTAACATAAGCTGGGCTCAAAATCCCCATGCCTTCCCAAGCCAGAACAAAATTTGCACTTTACTGAAAAAAATATAATTGTTTTTAATTTTATAACTTTAATAAATAATATAATATTAACATTTTGATTACTATATATCAGTATATCTATATTAAACTGACAATGCACATTCATTTGTATTTTTTCAGTAAAGTGCAAATTATGTTCTGGCCTTGGGAAGGCATATGGGTTTTGAGCCTAACTTATGTTGATTTCTGCTCATTTTGAGTTTGACTCGGTTATTTATTGTAATTTCTGTTTGTTTTGGGTTTCATTTATTTATCGATGCTGATTTGTGGTAGTTTCACGCTTGATAAATATTGAAAGTGTTGTCGTAGAAACTTCAAAAGGGCTCATTCAGTTGGAAATTGAAAGGGCTAGTGCCTTTTTTAATAGTTGAAAGTAGTTGGATAGCGACTAACGCCGCTCTCAGGCCCACCTTTTTTCCAAACACATCGAATTAAAATTTTGAGATATCCATTTTGTTCGACGTAGTTGAAAGTTCTGGAACTTTTGTCTTTTAGGATGATAACCCCTCAGAGCCCTCAGTGCAAGGGTTTTAAGTTATGCCCTGGGCCATACAAAGTTTTTATTGAAAGCGTTGTCGTAGAAAATTCAAAAGGGCTCATTCAATTGGAAATTGAAAGGGCCTGTGCCTTTTTTAATAGTTGAAAGTGGTTGGATAGCGACTAACGCCCCTCTCACTCCCACCATTTTCCAAAACACATCCAATTGAAATTTTGGGATGTCCATTTTGTTCAACGTAGTTGAACGTTCTGGAAATTGGGTCTTTTAGGATGATAACCCCCTCAGAGCCATCAGTGCAAGGGTTGTTAGTTATGACCTGGGGGCATATAAGGTTTATATAGAAAGTTGTTGTATAAATCATAGGTAGCGCAATCGCGCTGCCCAAGTAAAGAACGTGGACACTCGAGAACAAGACAAGAAACGGGGACTAAGTAAAGAGGAGGACACTCCCCCACAACCCTCAGGGCAAGGGTTTTAAGTTATGCCCTGGGGGCTTATAAGAACGATGTTGGCACAATGTATTATTTATTAATTTTTTTCTTTAGAGCAGGGCACTTATTATCGAAGAAGTTGTCGTAGTGACTTCAAAAAGCACTCATTCAATTGGAAATTGGATTGAACGATGTGGCAAAATGTTTTTTTCCCTCCATACCCGGGCACTTCTTATCGAAGGAGTTGTCATAGAAACTTCAAAAAGGGCTCATTCGATTGGAAATTGGAATGGCTAGTGCCCTTTTTAATAGTCGAGAGTGATTGGAGGGCAACTACCCCCTCCCCCCACGCCCGCCATTCCCCCAAACACATCCAATCAAAATTTTGAGACAGCAATTTTGTTCAGCGTAGATAGCCATTTTGTTCAGCGTAGTTCAGCGTAGTCCCTTCTTAACTGATCATTCGGATTCCTTTAGTGTTGAAAGCTATCCTTTTGCCAGGGACCATGTGACAGTTATAGCTCGTGGAAATCTCAAAATTCCTCCACCTGTAAAGCACGAGCGGATCATAAGGCAGTATCATCGCACAGACTGGAATGGTATGTGAAACTTCTTATCGGCAAAGACGTGAAGTACATTTTTAAGAGAAGCCCCATATAAGGCAGCGGCCCTTTACGAAAAAGTGATTTTACAGAGGCTATTGAGCAATTCGTCCCCTCAAAAACAGTAAAAGTCTCATCTCGAGATATGCCATGGTTCAATGCTGGTTGTAGAAAGGCAATCAGGGCCAGAAGGAATGCTCACAAGAAATGGCGTTCAACTGAATCCGACAAGGACCGGGATGCTTTTATTAGCGCTCGAAACGAGTTTGTTAAAGCTGTACGTCAAGCTAGAGCCAATTAAAAGCACAAGTTAGCACATAAACTAAAAAATGCCCCTGCAAAGCGGTGGTGGAGGGTCGTCAAAGAAGTCCTACCGTCATCTAAATCACCATCAATTCCCTCGCTTCATGTTGAAGGAACGATGATCCAGTCAAGCTAGAAAAACGCAGATGTTCTTACACAAGCCTTTCCAAAGGTCTCCCAACTTGATGAGTACGGAGTCTCCCCTCCCACCTTACCGTCACGGACAGATGCAAAAATCACCAGCGTTAACATAACTACTAGGAAAGTGCTCAGAACGCTAAGCCAGCTGGATGTCACCAAAGCTTCAGGACTTGACAAGATTCCCAATCTCATCCTTAAAAGATGTGCCCCTGAACTTGCTGGTCCTCTTGCCTCTCTCCATAGAAAATGTTTTGGAGCGCTATGATTCCCGAAAGCCTGGAAAACTGCTCATGAAGTCCCTATTTCAAAGGCCGAGCCTGACCTTACTAATACAGGATATATCGTCCAATAAGTCTGCTGTCCTGCGTAGGTAAATTTTATAAAAGCGTCATTCATAAGACCCTTTACCAGTACCTCAAATCACATCTGTTGTTGGCAGCGCAATACGGTTTTCGCAGAAAACGGTCTACGTTAGACTGTTTGATTGCACAGTATCAAGAGTGGGCTGATGTCCTTTCTCAGGGACACGATATTCGCCTTCTCTCCTTTGACATTGCAGAAGCCTTTGATCGCGTATGGCATAAGAAACTTCAGGGTAAACTGAAAGCCTAAGGAATTCACGGTCGACTATTTGACGTGCTTGCTAACTTTCTTCGTCAACAGTCGTTGCAAGTTGTCCTTGGTGGCTTCATATCAAAAGAACACCTAGTTTTATCAGGAGTACCACAAGGAAGTATTCTTGGGCCAACTCTTTTGTTGGTGTTCATAAACGACCTAGGGGACAACCTTGTGAAAAAACCTCACCACTTTGCATATGACACAATAACAAAAACATCAATTGCAAAAGACAAAGTTCCCAGTAAACCCCACAAGGTGCTACAGGATGACCTGGTGAAAATTGAGGCACGGGTAGATGCATGGCTTGTAAGTTTTAACACATCGAAAATGAAAGAGCTTCTAATTTCAAATTCGCGTAATATGAGGGTTCATCTTGATTTCGTCTTCAAAGGAGAAGTAATAACGCGAGTTGATACACTACGCCTACTTGGAGTTAATTTCTCTTCGGATCTCTCATGGACTGAGCATCTCAGTAAAATTAGATCCTCTTGCAACAAGAAATTAGGTGTTATCCTAAGATGCAAAAGTCTTCTCCCTGATGATTGTATTCTGCAACTTTTTAATTCGTGCATCAAACCAGTCATGGAATATGCATGTCCTCTCTTCGCAGGTGCACCAAAAAGCCACATCGCTCCATTCCAACATATTCAAAATAAAGCAGTGCGTGCAGCAACCTATGACAATACGAAAGTTAAAACCCCACAGTAGAACCAGGAACGTTTCGATGTGGCGTCAAAGTCGGTTTTCTATAAGTACTTGTATAGCCTTCCATCAGAGGAGCTATCAAAGCTCATTCCTGATAATGCAAAGCCCTTGCGATCAACTCGCCGAAGTACAGCTCGTCAGGACTACCTTGAGCAGGGTACACTTCGCCAAGAATATCTGAAAAGGAGTTTCGCCCGGCGATCGGTTGCCACATGGAATAGATTGCCGGCAGAGGTAATCCCAAAAAATCCTTCCCTTGACGCATTCAAGAGAAGATATAACAAGTACCTCAGTGTTAGAAAATGAGGTAGCTACCAGGACTAGCGGCAAATCGTCTGTTCTGAACGAGGCATGAAGCCTGTAATAAAAAAAATATATTTATTGAAATTTCGGTTCATTTTGAGTTTCATTTATTTATTAATATTCTTTTGTTGTCGTTTTACGCCTGGAAGATTATTTGACTTTGTTTCTGCTCATTTTCGGCTAAATGGAGTACTTTACTTTTCTTTGAAAAACTTGTTTTGTGGAAACAGTTTTTTATATTAATATCATAGGGAAGGGACTCCCATACAGAAGGAAGAACACGGCAAATCAAAAAGGCCTTATAAAAATTGAAAGACCTGAATCTGGTAGAATATTGAATTTTTTTTATAACTATCTCTTACTGACATCCGTTTATCACAATTAAAAAGAACCAGGATCACCGGAAGATCGCTGTGCTCACCGCTGAAGAGCAAGTAATGACTTTAAATGTGTCTGAAAAGTAGATGACCACGCCGAACAACAATAAATCAAATAAGGTTGGACAATAGGAAAATATATCAATGTAAATATATTAACTGGGAAACAAATATTTCAAGTTTCTCAGAATCCCTATATTCTGAGCAATTTTAGATGATATGCATTGTATGTACTTTGAGAAACTAACAGTCTCATCCACTATTATACCAATATATTGTATATTACAGACCGTACACGCTCAATACGGTAAGATCCAACAATTCCTTTAGCCTAGGATAATAATTTGGCAATCTAGAAAAAAAAGTTACCCAATGAGATTTCTTATAATTCAGCTTTAGGTGATTAACCTTTATCTACTTTTCCATCCTTGAAATAGTATCTCTTGTCATAATTAGCAATTCACTTTCTGTTCTTCCTGCCATCGTAAGACATGTATCATCCGCAAACAGAATTACAGATTGATTAGGGTCCTGTTGTCTTTGGGCACTTCCAACTTCTATATACAGCCCACCAGCTGCTATATATAGGTCATTTACATACAATTCAAACAATAGCGGTCTCAAGGAGGACCCCTGTTGGACCCAACATCGTGCTTTACGGTCTATTAATGCAAAAGCAAAATCAGTCGACAGTTATCAAAATCATTTGGGTCTTACTCTTTTAATAATGGTACAATTTTTCGCTCTTAAGTAAACTTGGGAATGAACCTTCTTTAAAACAACCATTAACCAGATCAACAAACTTTTGTACATAAAATGGCAAAATAGATTTCACTAATAATTCCTTTTTAGCCGTCCTCGGGAGTTAATTTAAAGTACAGTTATATGTCTTATACACCCTACTATCACTCTCACTACCACTTATCAAACTTAATGTATTTTACTAATTGGATTCGCTAAACTTGGCGGTATCCAGGGTTTTCTAGGTTTATTTCTTCCATCTAGAATAGGTTTTTCTTCAGACACTCTTCCTTCAAAAGGTCACTTATTTTCTGATACCAATGGTATTAGGTATAAAATGCCATTGATATCATTTCTCATTTGGCATTTGACCTGTGAACATCTATATGATGTTAAGCCGGATTAACTTCAGAATACATTGCAGTGGAATGCAGTGACCGTCAGTGATTAAAAAAGTTTCGCAACAAGTGAAATAAAAGAGTGTTATTTATTGACTATATTACTATTGAATATTTTTGATCACTCACATAAGTGTATTATCTTTTTAGTTTATCAGTCGAAATTGTTTGCTGGCGTTCTGATTTTTGTCTCTCACTCCAGGAATTGTAGTGGCATTTCTACTTATTTATTCACTAACATTATCCAAAACTGTTATTCTACAACGCAATCCATATTCCAAATTCTAAAGGTGTGTTAGCAGTGAGAGAGCAATTGGCAGTGCTCTGCAGGTGTCTCAGGCAACAAGCAGAAGAGGGGAGGAACCCACCGCAAGGGCCGTACGTACCTAACGGTATTTAGTTACCCTTAAATTGCAGGGAATATGTGAGTGGGTCCCTACACTTCCCTTGTTCCTGGACTGACTTGATACACCACTTACCTGTGTGCTTACTGGCGAATTGGCGAGCTATATGGACTATGATTACTGACTGCAAATAGCATTAACTTTTCAGAGAACATATAATATTATATACATGGCTAGTTCTACTTATGTCTGTCCGGTGCTGAACTTTCTAAAACAGTCAATTGCCAAGGTTAAAGACACTATGATAAAGGTTTGTGGTAAATTTTTTGGAATAGATACAATTAAGGAGGCAATTGATACAATTGATACTTGCAAAGTTGCACTAAAGGTTAACATACTTGAGAAGACAAGAGGATCACATCCAGTGTCATCGTTTTTTTTGGACATTTTTGAACTGCTATGCGGCCTCAAAGAAAAAGAAAATTTGCCGCTGTTTACAGTACTTGATTCATTAGACGTGCCTTCTTTTCCCATGGACCATCCTACAATAGTGGCTTTGCACCTCAAAGAGTGCGTCCGAATGCTTAATTTTTTTGTCGAAAAACAGCAAATCGTTTTGACGAATTCAAGCCAAGTTATTTGGCCATTGACGCCAGCTCGCCAATCCCCTCTGTTCCTGTGATGCTTTTAAATATTCCTCACAATATTAATATGTAAAATCCTACAAATCAGCGTAATTTTGTGAAGAAGCTTGGCTGTGATTACAAGGTGAAACATATATTTAGTCATCAAAACGGACTGGTAGTCCACATGGTTGATGAAGATTGAGCAATGGCAGCAGAGACTACAATACCTAACAGTATGAAAACTCGGGTTAAGATTATAAGAACCGAGTACGCAAGTATTGCTAAAATGGATACTGATTTTGAGGTTTCTCAAATCTCCATGCTCGTTGAAAATGAAATTTTTGCGAAATGATTCAGAAATTCAAGAGTTGTGCAGCTAAAGTTTGAAACCAATGATGACCTCGATCATGCATTGAAGTTTAGTCATGCACTGAGTGAAGATCAAGTTTTGTTTATTTCATGTCACTCGACCGATCGAAAAACCCAAGCAGTGTCTTAACTATCACGATTTCGGACATTTCGCTCGGGAGTGTTCAAACCCGACCCAGTGTAGTAGATGTGCGGATGATCATAGTAATAAGGATCATGCGTGCCAAGCAGACATAAAAGGTGCAAACTGTGGAAAAACCCAAAGAAGTAACAGCTTGATTAGTGTAGCAATGAAAAAACACCTTCCCGCTCAAGGCCAAAGAAGCAATGTTACATTCCTAGTGCGTTACAAATTTATGTCAGTATTTTATCGGAATACATATGGTGCCCGTGAAAAACTAAAAATTATAAAAAAATTAGCATAATACTTTTGGTATTATATATCCTGCTGAGCACCCTTATAGTGAAAATAATGTGTCATTGTTAGAGCGTTCGCCAAATTCTCAGTTTTTTCTAAGGTCAACAAATACTACAACTGGCAGGCCTTTGGGTGGCTTAGCTATTGCGACAAATAAAAAGTTTGCCGCTTCTTTGTTAGATTCGAGTGACCTTTATACTGCTGCTGAGCTAGGACATTTTTTATTGTTACGTGTTTATATGCCAAACAGTTACCGTACTCTTACTTCATATAAGAAGTTGCATCAGCTTGTGTGTCACTATCAAAGAATCTCCATAAAAGTCAAGCTACTAACAGGTGACTTGTCATCTGTGGTGATTTCCAGACAAATCTGAATGACCCTAGACTGCCACTTATACAAATGTTACTGTCGTCACTTCCGTTTGTAATGTTTGTCCGACCTAGATCTAAACATTTCTCTCCCGTTCATAACTCCAGGTCAAATCTGAATGACCCTTCACTGCCACTTATACAAATGTTACTGTCGTCACTTCCGTTTGGAATGTTTCTCCAACATAGATCTAAGCCTTTCTCTCATGTTCATAACTCCGGGTCAACCTCGAACCTCAATTTTGTCCTGTCTGATCATCCACAACTTCAGTCTACCACAATTACCGTTTCAGATGAAATCTCATCAAGTGACCATCTACACCTCCATTTCAATATGTCCCAAAACTACAATCAAAATAATCTACCAAGCGTAAAACTACCACAAGTCAGCATCGACAAATAAATGAAACCCAAAACTAATAGAAGTTACAATAAATAACCGAGTCAAACTCAAAACGAGCAGAAATTAACATGAGTAGGGCTCAAAACTCTTATGCCTTCCAAAGACCAGAACATAATTTGTACTATACTGAAAAAAATGTTTTTTTAATGTTTTCACTTTTATAACTTTAACAAATTAAATATTATTAACATTTTAAGTAATAAATATCTGTATATGTATATTAAACTAACTATACACATTCATTTATTGTTGTTTTTTCAGTAAAGAGAAAACTATGTTCTGGCTTTGGCAAGGCTTAGCCTGAAGTTGTGGATGATCAGACATTACCAAATTGAGGCCTGAGGTTGACCCAGAGTTATGAACATGAGAGAAAGGTTTAGATCTAGGTCGGAGAAACATTCCAAACGGAAGTGACAACAGTAACATTTGTATAAGTGGCAGTGAAGGGTCATTCAGATTTGTCTTGAAATCACCACAGATGACAAGTCACCTGTTAGTAGCTTACCTTTTATGGAGATTCTTTGATAGTGACGCACAAGCTTATGCAAACTTCTTATCGGAAGTAAGAGTGCGGTAATTTTGACCCTTGCTCATGTTAATTTCTGCTCGTTTCGAGTCTGACTCAGTTATTTATTGTAATTTCTGTTCGTTTTGGGTTTCATTTATTTATCAATACTTACTTGTGGTAGTTTTACGCTTCGTAGATTATTTTGATTGTAGTTTTGGGACATATTGAAATGGAGATGTAGATGGTCATTTGCTAAGATTTCATCTGAAACGGTAATTGTGGTAGACTGAAGTTGTGGATGATCAGACAGGACAAAATTGAGGCTTGAGGTTGACCCGGAGTTATGAACATGAGAGAAAGGTTTAGATCTAGGTCGGAGAAACATTCCAAACGGAAGTGACGACAGTAACATTTGTATAAGTGGCAGTGAAGGGTCATTCAGATTTGTCTTGAAATCACCACAGATGACAAGTCACCTGTTAGTAGCTTACCTTTTATGGAGATCCTTTGATAGTGACGCACAAGCTGATGCAAACTTCTTATCGGAGGTTAGAGTACGGTAATTTTTTGGCATATAAATACGTAACAATACAAAATATCCTAGCTCAGCAGCAGTATAATGGTCACTCGAATCTAAAAAAGAAGCGGCAAACTTTTTATTTGTCGCAATAGCTTAGCCACCCAAAGGCCTGCCAGTTGTAGTATTTGTTGGCCTGAGAAAAAACTAAGAATTTTGCGAACGCTCTAAGAATGACACATTATTTTCACTATAAGGGTGCTCAGCAGGACATACAATATCAAAAGTATTATGTTTATTTTTTTATAATTTTTAGTTTTTCACGGGCTTCATATATATTCCGATAAAATACTGACATAAATTTGTAACGCACAAGGAATGTAACACTGCTTCTTTGGCCTTGAGTGGGAAAAGTGTTTTTTCATTGCTACACTAATCAAGCTGTTACTTCTGTGAGTTTTTCCACAGTTTTCACATTTTATGTCTGCTTGGCATGCATGATCCTTATTACTATGATCACCCACACATCCACTACACTTGGTCGGGTTTGAAAACTCCCGAGCGAAATGTCCGAAACCTTGATAGTTCAGACACTGCTTGGGTTTTTCTATCGGTCGAGTGACATGAAATAAACAAAATTTGATCTTCACTCAATGCATGATCCAACTTCAGTGCATGATCAAGGTCATCATTTGTTTCAAACTTTAGCTTCACAACTCTTGAATTTCTAAATCATTTCGCAAAAATGACATTTTCAACGAGCATGCAGATTTGAGAAACATCAAAATCAGTATCCGTTTTAGCAATACTCGCTTACTTGGTTCTTATAATTTTAACCCGAGTTTTCATACTGTTAGGTATTGTAGTCACTGCTGCCATTGCACAATCTTCATCAACCATGTAGACTACCAGTCCGTTTTGATGACTAAAAATATGTTTCACCTTGTCATCACAGCCAAGCTTCTTCACAAAATTACGCTGATTTTTAGGGTTTTACATATTAACATTGTGAGAAACATTTGAAAGCATCACAGGAACAGAGGGGATTGTAGAGCTGGCGTCAATGGCCAGATAACTTGGCCTGAATTCGTCAAAAAGATTTGCTGTTTTTCGACAAAAAAAATTAAGCATTCGGACGCACCCTTTGAGGTGCAAAGCCACTATTGTAGGGTGGTCCATGGGAAAAGAAGGCACGTCTAATGAATCAAGTATTGTAAACAGCGGCAAATTTTCTTTTTCTTTGAGGCCGCATAGCAGTTCAAAAATGTCCGAAAAAAAACGATGACGCTGGATGTGATCATCTTGTCTTCTCCAGTATTTTAACCTTTAGTGCAACTTTGCAGGTATCAATTGTATCAATTGCCTGCTTAATTGTATCAATTGCAAAATATTAAGCAAAAACCTTTATCACAGTGTCTTTATTCTTGGCAATTGACTGTTGTAGAAAGTTCAGAACCGGACAAACATGAATAAAACTAGCCATGTATATGATATAATATCTTCTCCGAAAAGTTAATGCTATTTGCAGTCAGTAATCATAGTCTCTATAGCACGCCAATTTGTCTGTAATCACACAGGTAAGGGGTGTATCAAGCCAGTTCAGGAATAAAGGAAGTGTAGGGACCCACTCACATATTCCCTGCAATTTAAGGGTAACTAAATACCGTTAGGTACGTACGGCCCTTGCGGTGGGTTCCTCCCCTCTTCTGCTTGTTGCCTGAGACACCTGCAGAGGACTGCCAATGCACCTTAACTGCTCTCTCACTGCTGACACACCTTTAGAATTTGGAATATGGATGGCGTTGTAGAATAACAGTTTTGGATAATGTTAGTGAATAAATAAGTAGAAATACCACTACAATTCTCGGAGGGACAGATTAAAAATCAGAACACCAGCAAACAATTTCGAAAGATAAACTAAAAAGATAATACAGCACCTTATGTGAGTGATCAAAAATATTCAATAGTAATATGGTCAATAAATAACAATCTTTTATTTCACTTGTTGCGAAACTTTTTTAATCACTGACGGTCACTGCATTCCATGGTAATGTATTCTAAAGAAAATCCGGCTTAACATCATATAGATGTTCACAGGTCAAATGCCAAATGAGAACTGATATCAATGGTATTTTATACCAAATGCCATTGGTATCAGAAAATAAGTGACCTTTTGAAGGAAGAGTGTCTGAAGAAAAACCTATTCTAGGTGGAAGAAATAAACCTAGAAAACCCTGGATACCGCCAAGTTTAGTAAATCCAATTAGTAAAATACTTTAAGTTTGATAAGTGGTAGTGAGAGTGGTAGTAGGGTGTATAAGAAATATAATTGTACTATAAATTAACTCCTGAGGACGGCTAAAAGTGAATCATTAGTGAAATCTATTTTGCCATTTTTTGTACAAGTTTTGTTGATCTGGTTAACGGTCGTTTTAAAGAAGGTTGTTTCCCAAGTTTACTTAAAAGAGAAAAATTGTACCATTATTAAAAGAGTAAGACCCAAATGATTTTGATAACTGTCGACTGATTTTGCTGTTGCATCAATAGACCGTAAAGTACTATGTTGGGTCCCACAGGGGTCCTCTTTGAGACCGCTATTATTTGAATTGTATGTAAATGACCTATAATTAGCAGCTGGTGGGCTGTATATTGAAGTTGGAAGTGCCCAAAGACAACAGAACCCTAATCAATCTGTAATTCTGTTTGCGGATGATACAGGTCTTACGATGGCAGAAAGAAAAGAAAGTGAATTGCTAATTATGACAAGTGATGCTATGTCAAGGATGGAAGAACAAGAACAAGAGCTATGTCAAGGATAAAGGTTAATCACCTAAAGCTGAATTATAAGAAATCTCATTGGGTAACTTTTTTTCTAGATTGCCAAATTATTATCCTAGGCTGAAGGAATTGTTGGATCTTACCGTATTGAGCGTGTATAGTCTGTAATACATATTGGTATAATAGTGGATGAGACTGTTAGTTTCTCAAAGTACATACAATATATATCATCTAAAATTGCTCAGAATATAGGGATTCTGAGAAATTTGAAATTTTTTTTCCCAGTTAATATATTTACATTGATATATTTTTCTATTGTCCAACCTTATTTGATTTATTGTTGTTCGGCGTTGTTATCTACTTTTCAGACACATTTAAAGTCATTACTTGCTCTTCAGCGGTGAGCACAGCGATCTCCCGGTGATCCTGGTTCTTTTTAATTGTGATAATCGGATGTCAGTAAGAGATAGTTATAAAAAAAAATTCAATATTCTACCAGATTCATGTCTTTCAATTTTTATAAGGCCTTTTTGATTTGCGATGTTCTTACCTCTGTATGAGAGTCCCTTCCCTATGAAATCAATATAAAAAACTATTTCCACAAAACAAGTCTTTCAAAGGAAAGTAAAGTACTCAATTTAGCCAAAAATGAGCAGAAATAAAGTCAATAATCTTTCAAGCGTAAAACGACCACAATAAAATATTAATAAATAAATGAAACTCAAAACGAACAGAAATTTCAATAAACATATTTTTTTACAGGCTTCACGCCTCCATCACAAATGATGATTTGCCGCTAGTCCTGGTAGTTACCTCATTTTCTACACTGAGGTACTTGTTATACCTTCTCTTACCTCTACCAGCAATCTATTCCATGTGGCAACCGATCGCTGGGCGAAACTCCTTTTCAGAAATTTTTGGCGAAGAGTACCCTTCTCAAGGTAGTCCTGACGAGCTGTACTTCGGCGAGTTGATCGCAAGGGCTTTTTGGTGCACTAGCGAAGAGAGGATATGTATATTCCATGACAGGTCTGATGGACGAATTAAAAAGTGACAGAATAGAATCATCAGGGAGAAGACTTTTGTATCTTAGGATAACACCTAATTTCTTGTTGCAAGACCGATCTAATTTTACTGAGATGTTCAGTCCATGAGAGATCCGAAGAGAAATCAACTCCAAGTAGGCGTATTGTATCAACTCGCGTTATTACCTCTCCTTTGAAGACGAAATCAAGATGAACCCTCATATTAAGCGCCTTTGAAATTAGGAACTCTTTCGTTTTCGATGTCTTAAAACTTACAAGCCATGCATCTACCCGTGCCTCAATTTTCACCAGGTCAGCCTGAAGCACCTTGTGGGGCTTACTGGGATCTTCTTCTTTTGCAATTGATGTTTTTGTTGTTGTGTCATCTGCAAAGTGGTGAGGTTTTTTCACAAGGTTGTCCCCTAGGTCGTTTATGAACACCAACAAAAGATTTGGCCCAAGAATACTTCCTTATGGTACTCCTGATAAAACTGGGTGTTATTTTGATAAGAAGTCATCGAGGACAACTTGCGACGATCGTTGACGAAGAAATTCAGCAAGCACGTCAAATTGTCGACCATGAACTCCATAGGCTTTCAGTTTACAAAGTCTCTTATGCCATACACGATCAAAGGCTTTTGCGATTTCAAAGGAGAGAAGGCAAATATCGTGTCCCTAAGAAAGGAGCTCAACCCACTCTTGATACTGTGCAATCAGACAGTCTAACGTAGACCGTATTCTTCTAAAACCATATTGCGTGTCTGCCAACAACAGATGTGACTGTATTGCTAAAGGGTTTTACCAATGGCACTTTTAGAAACTTTACCTACTGAGGACGACAAAATTACTGAACGATATGATCCTACATTAGTCAGGTCGGATTCGGCGTTTGGAACAGGGACCACATGAGCAGTTTTCCAGGCTTTCGGAGTGATCCTTTTCTATACAGAGAGGCAAGAAGACCAGCAAGTTCAGGGGCACATCTTTGAAGGATGAGATTGGGAATCTTGTCAAGTCCTGAAGCTTTGGTGACATCCAGCTGGCTTAGCGTTCTGAGCACCGTCCTAGTAGTTATGTTAACGCCGGTGATTTTTGAATCTTTTCGTGGGGGAAAGGTGGGAGGGGAGACTCCGTACCAATCAAGTTGGGAGACCTTTTAAAAGGCTTGTGCAAGCACATCTGCCTTTTCCTAGCATGACTGGATCATCGTCCCTTCAACATGAAGTGAGGGAATTGATGTTGATTTAGATCAACTACGCTGAACAAAATGGCTATCTACGCTTGAAAAAATGGCTGTCTCAAAATTTTGATTGGATGTGTTTTAGGGAATGGCGGGCATTGGGGGGGGGGGGTTGTTGCCCTCCAATTACTCTAGACTATTAAAAAGGCGCCAGCATTTCCAATTTCCAATCGAATGAGCCTCTTTTGAAGTTTCTACGACAACTCCTTCGATACGAAGTGCCCGGATATGGAGGGGAAAAAACATTGTGCCACATCGTTCACTCGCAATTTATAATTGAATGAGCGCTTTTTGAAGTTTCTACGACAACTTCTTTGATACTAAGTGCCCTGCTCTAAAGAAAAAAAATTAATAAATAATACATTGTGCCAACATCGTTCTTATATGCCCCCAGGGCATAACTTAAAACCCTTGCCCCGAGGGTGGTGGGGGAGTGTCCTCCTCTTTACTTAGTCCCCGTTTCTTGTCTTGTTCTCGAGTGTCCACGTTCTTTACTTTGGCAGCACGATTGAGGGGGCTATCATCCTAAAAGACCTAATTTCCAGAACGTTTAACTACGTTGAACAAAATGGACATCTCAAAATTTTGATTGGATGTGTTTTGGAAAATGGTGGGCGTGAGAGGGGTGTTAGTCACTATCCAATCACTTTCAACTATTAGAAAAGGCACAGGCCATTTCAATTTCCAATTGAATGAGCCCTTTTGAAGTTTCTACGACAACGCTTTCAATAAAAACTTTATATGGCCCAGAACATAACTTACAACCCTTACACTGAGGGCTCTGGGGGGTTTTCATCCTAAAAGACAAAACTTCCAGAACTTTCAACTACGTCGAACAAAATGAATATCGCAAAATTTTAATTCGATGTGTTTGGAAAAAAGCTGGGTGTGAAAGGGGCGTTAGTCGCTATCCAACCCCTTTCAACTATTAAAAAAGGCACTAGCCCTTTCAATTTCCACTTTAATGAGCCCTTTTGAAGTTTCTACGACAACGCTTTCAATAAAAACTTTATATGCCCCAAGGGCATAACTTACAACCCTTGCCCCGAGGGCTGTGGGGGGAGGGAGGTGTTGTCATCTTTAAGCACCTAATTTTCAAAACTTTCAACTACGTTGAATAAAATGGCTATCTAAAAATGTTGATTGAATGTGTTTGGGGAAAACATGGGCGTCAGAGGGGAGTTAGTTGCCCTCAAATCAATTTTGACTATTAAAAACGGTACTAGCCCTTTGAATTTCAAATCGAGTGAGCCCTTTTTCAAGTTTCTACGACAAAGATTTCAATAGAAAACCCTATATGCGCCCATGGCATAACTGCTAATCCTTGCCCTGAGGGTTTTGGGGCAGTGTCCTCCTCAAAAATATATTTTCTATCTGAAAATCAACTACATTGAACAAAATGGCCATCTCAAAATTGTTGTTGGATGTTTTTGAGGGAATGCTGGGCGTGGGAGGGGGGGGGGCTAGTTGCCCTTCAATCACTTTCGACCATTAAAAAGGGCAAGAGCCCTTTGAATTTAAAGTCGAATGAGCTTTTTTTTAAGTTTCTACGACAACAACTTCTTCGAAAACCTTATATGACCCGAGTGCATAACTTAAAACCCTTGCCCTGAGGGCTTTGGGGGAGTGTCCTTCTCAAAAATATATTTTCTATCTGGAAATCAAATACGCTGAACAAGATGGCTGTCTCAAAATTTTGATTGGATGTGTTTGGGGAAATGATGGGCGTGGGAGGGGGCTAGTTGCCCTCCAATCACTTTCAACTATTGAAAAGGGTACTAGCCCTTCGAATTTCAAATCGAATGCGCCAATTTTGAAGTTTCTACGACAACACCTTCTATGAAAACCTAATTTGCCCCTGGGGAATAACTTAAAACACTTGCCCTGAGGGTTGTGGAGGAGTGTCCTCCTCAAAAACATATTTTCCATCTGTAAATCAACTACGCTAAACAAAATGCTTATCTCAGAATTTTGATTGGATGTGTTTGGGGAATGATGGGCGTGGGGGGAGCTAGTTGCCCTAAATCCCTTTCGACTATTAAAAAGGGCTCTAGAACTCTTTTGAAGTTTCTACCACGACCCCTTCCATATGAAGTATCCTGCTCTAAAGGAAAAAAATAATAAATAGTATATTTTGCCAACATGGTTCTTATATGCCCTCAGGGCACAACTTAAAACTCGTTCCCCGAGGGTTGTGGGGGAGTGTCCTCCTCAAAAAATATTTTCTATCTGGAAATCAACTACGCTGAACAAAATGGTTATCTCAAAATTTTGATTGGCAGTGTTTGGGGGAATGATGGGCGGGGGGGGGGGCTAGTTGCCCTCCAATCACTTAATACCATTAAAAAGGGCATTAGCCCTTTGATTTTCCAATCGAATGAGCTTTTTTTGAAGTTTCTACGACAAAGCATTCTTTAAAAACCATATATGCCCCGAGGGCATAACTTAAAACTCTTGCCCTGAGGCCTGTGGGGGAGTGTCCTCCTCAAAAATACATTTTCTATCTGAAAATCAACTACGCTGAACAAAATGACTCTCTTAAACTTTTAATTGGATGTGTTTGGGGGAGTCATGGGCGAGGGGGGGGGGGCTAGTTGCCCTCCAATCACTTTCGACTATTGAAAAGGGTACTAGCCCTTCGAATTTCAAATCGAATGCACCTATTTTGAAGTTTCTACGACAACGCCTTCTGTGAAAACCTAATTTGCCCCCGGGGAATAACTTAAAACCCTTGCCCTGAGGGTTGTGGGGGAGTGTCCTCCTCAAAACCATATTTTCTATCTGGAAATCAACTACGCTGAACAAAATGGCTATATAAAAATTTTTATTGGATGTGTTTGGGGGAGCCATGGGCGTAAGGGGGCTAGATGCCCTCTAGTCACTTTCGACTATTAAAAAGGGCTCTAGAACTCTCAATTTCCAATCGAATGAGCCCCTTTTGAAGTTTTCACGACGACCTCTTCCATATGAAATGTCCTGTTCTAAAGGAAAAAATAATAAATAGTACATTGTGCCCAACATCGTTCTTATATGCCCTCAGGGCATAACTTAAAACCCTTGCCCCGGGGGTTGTGGGAGAGTGTCCTTCTCAAAATCGTGTTTTATATTTGGAAATCAACTACGCTGAACAAAATGGCTAGTTAAAAATTTTTTGGGGTTTGTTCGGGGGGAATGATGGGCTTGGGGGCGGGGGGCTAGTTGCCCTCCAATCACTTTCAACTATTAAAAGGGGCACTAGCCACTGTAATTTCCAATCGAATGAGGCCTTTTCGAAGTTTCTACGACAACTCCTTCGATACGAAGTGCCCGGGTATGGAGGAAAAAAAACACATTGTGCCCATATCGTTCTTTACTTAGGCAGCGCTAGCGTGCTGCCTATGATAGTTCTGATATTTTTTTATTATGAAAGTAAAAAAAGGGAAAACATTTAAAATTAATTTTTTTTTAGTAAAGCAAAAATTATGTTCTTGTCTTCAGAAGGCATGGGGGTGATATCTTTGACCCCCGTAAGATATCTTTTCAGTTTTTTTTTTATAAGAATCCAGAGAATGGGTTGCTATCTGTTTGTTGGAGAAAGTTTTTTTTTTTAAAATTTTTAATCTTGACACACAGTATTTTTTAATTTTATAACTCGTGAAGTTGACCTGAAAATAAAACAGTGTAATTCCCAAAAGATTCTATCTCTGCTCTGGGACAAACTGGATACACTTACACCTTTTTTATTTATTTGGAATATAAGAGCAGAAGTAGAAATAGTAGTAGCCCCAAAATTTTCAACTTAATACCCCCAGTCGTTCTCGATATATTACCTGAGGTGTCTTATTTGCAACCATAAACACAAAGCCTTTTATTTAGTTTAAATAAACATTTAGTTTTAAAGTATAATGGGCCAATTGCATGATTGTTGGGGCTTGACATGCCCAATATCCTTAAAGACATAGTTGCTTACCGTTCTACTATGCTGAACAAGACGGTTGTCTAAAAATTTTGACTGGATGTGTTTGGAAAATGTGGAGGCTTGAGGGAAAATTTACTTGCCCTCCAACGTCATTTTACTCTGAAAAGGGAACTAGACCTTATAATTTTGAATTGAAATAGCTCTTTTACAAGCTTCAATGATATTTCTAGTAATTATATAGTGGTGCTACCTATGATATTGCTTACATGCTCTATTGAATGAATGAATAGCGTAACAAATATAATTGAATAAATAAATCTTAGAACGAGTAAAACTTAAATTGAATATGGAAATTAAACTCTAAACGAACAAAAATACTACAAACAAGAGTTTAGGTATCGCCTCCGTCTCTCACTGTAAAAGTCTAAACCCAACTGCGTCATGGCTCTTTACTGAAAACAATATGTGTCTTGAACAGTCTTGGAAAGTATAAACAAAATAATATTGACTATTTGATATATGATGATATTAACTGTTTAAATATCCATCAGTTCAAGATTTTATTTCACTGTAATTTTATTTGCGTTTTCAATGCTGTAAGAACTGGAAAAGAAAATAGTTGTAACATAATCCGTTTTCAGTTAAGCGCCAATGACGCAGTAGGCTTTAGGTTTTTACAGTTAAGGAAGGGGACAATTTTAGGAGTTTTGAACAATTTTAGAAAGAACTAATAAATTAAACTGAATATTTGATTTGTAATTATATTAATTGCTGAAAGTTCATCAGTTCAAAATGTTACTGTAATTTTAATGTTTCTTTTCATTATTAAGTACAAAAGAAAATATTTGTAATACTATTCGTTTTCAGTAAAGCGCCATGACGCAGTAGGTTTTAAACTTCTACAATGAGAGAAGGAGGTGATACCCAAACTCTTTTTTGTAGTGATTTTTGTTCGTTTTAGGCTCGACTTGCATATTCAATTTAAGTTTCACTCGTTTTAAGATTTATTTATTCATTTACATTAGTATCTATTGCATGTTTGTTTGCATTGATTCTTTATTTATTCTGTTCGTTTTGAGTTTCATTTATTCTTTAATAGTAATTTCTGGTCATTTTGAGTTAGAATTTTAACAGTTATTTGTATCTGATGATCATAAGTTTAAAATAGCCTTTACTTTTTTTCTTAAAAACTTATTTTTCTGAAAGTTTTTTTTTTATTAATTTTTGTTCGTCTTTGATTGCAAAAAGTTTGGTTTTTAAAAATACCTTATTTCAAAATCAAACTTTTTTTTTCAAAATCAAATGTTCATCGAAGTATCAAAACTTTTATCAAAGTAACAATATTAAATTAAGAAAATTGGATTTGTGTCCACCTCGGAGTTTTGATTATCTGATGTTTGAACCATTTTAAGGAATAGCTATCTCAAAATTTGTATCGGATGTGTTTGCAGAACAAGAGCGGGGGGTGGGATTAGTTGCCCTCCGATATTTTTGACTCGTAAAAATTGAATTAGAACTTTCAATTTCCATTCAAATGAGCCCTTTCTGAAGTTTATACGAGCATCGTTCCATAAGAACCATATATGCTACCAGGGCATAGCTTGCAGCGCCTGCCCCCGGGCCCTGGGGTGTTGTGTCGACACCGAAGTTTTTGTTATCTAACCTTTGAACAATTTTTAACAAAATGGCTATATCAAAATTTTTATCGGATACATTTGGGGGAAAAGAGGCGTGGGGGGATAATTGTCCTCTGATCTCTTTTTACTCTTAAAAACTGAGCTAGAACCTTCAATTTCCAATCAAATGAGCCCTCTCTGAAGTTAATATGAGCATCCCTTCCATACCAGCTATGTATTCCCGCACGGCATAACTTAAAACGCCTGCCCCAGGCCCTAAAGATTGTGTCGACCTCAGAGTTTTCGTTATATAAACTTTAAACCATTTTGAAAAAATAGCTCTGACAAATTCTTATCGGATGGGTCTGAGGAAAATAGGGCGTGGAGGGGGGGATAGTTGCCTTCCGATCTCTTTTGACTCTTAAAAAGTGAACGAGAACTTTCAATTTCCAGTCAGATGATTCCTCTCCGAAGTTTATACGAGGATCCCTTCCATAAGAACCGTATATGCTCCCAGAGCATTACTTACAATGCCTGCCCCCGGGCCCTTGCGGGTTTCGTCAAGACAGGAGTTTTTCTTATTTGACCTTTGAACTGTTTTTTAACGAAATGGCTATCTCAAAATTTTTATCCAATGGGTTGCAGCAAAAAAGGATGTGGGGGGGGGCTAGATGCCCTCGGATATCTTTTGACTCTTAAAAAATTAACTAAAACTTTCAATTTCCAATCAAATGAGCCCTCTCTGAAGTTTATACAATTTAAACAATTTACGACCCCAGGAAAACACTTACAACGCCTACCCCACGAGCCCTGGGGGTTTGCTGTCGACACCGGAATTTTTGTTCTTTAATTTTTGAACAACTAAAAAAAATGGCTATTTCAAAATCTGTAGTGGATGAGTTAGGGGAAAAAAGGACATGGGGGCTAGTAGCCCTTCAATCTCTTGACTCTTAAAAAAAGAACTAGAACTTTCAATTTCCAATCAAATGAGCCCTCTATGAAGTTTATACGAGCATCCCTTTCATAAGAACCATACAAGCCTTCAGAGCATAATTTAGAACGCCTGCCCCCGGGCCCTGGGGGCTGTATTGACACCGGAGTTTTTCTTATCCGACCTTTGAACTATTTTTAACAAAATTTCTATCTCAAAATTTTCCTCAGCTGGGTTTCGAAAAAGATGGTATGAGGGGGGGGGGGCTAGATGCCCTCGGATCTCTCTTGACTCTCAAAAAGTGAACTCGAACTTTCAATTTCCAATCAAATGAGCCCTCTCTGAATTTTATACGAGCATCTCTATCATAAGAACCATATATGCCCCATGGTATAACTTACAACGCCAACTCCCAGGCCCTGGGGGGTTGTGTCGACGCCTTAGTTTTTGTTATCTGACTTTTGAACAATTTAAAAAAAAAATGGCTGTCTCAAAATTTTTATCGGATACATTTGGGGAAAAAAGAGTGTGGGGACTTTCTAGAACTAGAAACTAGAACTTTCAATTTCCAATTAAATGAGCCCTCTCTGAAGTTTTTACGAGCATCCCTTCCATAAGAACTATGTATTCCCCCAGGGCATAATTTACAACGCTTACCCCCGGGCCCTGAGGTTTTGCTGTCAACACCGGAGTTTTTGCATTCTAATTTTTTCAATCTAATTTAATTTAACAAAATGACTATCTCAAATTTTTATCGGATGCATTTGGTGAAAAAGGGCATTGGGGGGGGGGACTAGTTGCCCTCCCATCTCTTTTGACTCTCAAAAAATGAACTAGAACTTTTAGTTTTTAATCAAATGAGCCCTCTCTGAAGTTTTTACGAGCATCCCTTCCATAAGAACCATATATTCCCCCAGGGCATAACTTAAAACGCCTGCCCTTGGGCCCTGGGGGGCTTTGTCGACCCCATATTTTTCCTTATATGGTCTTTGAACTATTTTTTTCAAAAATGGCTATCTCTAAGTTCTTATCGGATGGGTTAGAGAAAAAAGGGGTGGGGGCATAGTTGCCCTCAAATCTCTTTTGACTCGTAAAAAGTGAACTAGAACTTTCCATTTCCAATCAAATGAACCCTCTATGAAGTTTATTCGAGTATCTCTTCCAAAAGAACCATATATGCCCCCAGGGCATAACTTACAATGCCTGCCACCGGGCCCTGGGTGTTTGTGTCGACACCGGAGTTTTGGTTATATGATCTTTGAACTATTTTTTACAAAATAGCAATCTCAAAATTTTTATCGGATGCATTTGGGAAAAAAGAGCTTGGGAAATGGTTACCCATCGATATCTTTTGACGTTTAAAAAGTAAGCTAAAACTTTCAATTTCCAATCAAATGAGCCTTCTCTGAAGTTTATACGAGCATTCCTTCCATAAGAACCACATATGCCCACTCGGCATAACTTAATTTGAAAACAATGAACTATTTTCAACAAAATGGCTATCAAAAAATTTTTATCGGATGCATTTGGGGAAAAAAGGGCATTCGGGGGGGGGACTAGGTGCCCTCCAATCACCTTTAACTATTAAAAAGGGCGCTAAATGCAGTAAATGTTGCAGTAACAGTAAATTTTAAAAGCAGTAAGTGTTGCAGTAACAGTAGTATTAGCATTGGTGTGTATATATTGCCTTTTGGTGAGACGATCTTCCCCTTTAAGCATTGTCTGAAAATTCTAACTTAACATGTACACATAACGTGTTTTGATTTAGTTCAACACAATCCTCAACATTCAATAGGCTTTGCTAGCGCTGCTTAAGTAAAGAACGATGTGGGTACAATGTGTTTTTTTCCTCCATACCCAGGCACATCGTATCGAATGATTCGTCGTAGAAACTTCGAAAAGTGCTGTTTCGATTGGAAATTAGAGTGGCTAGTGCCCGTTTTAATAGTCAAAAGTGATTGGAGGGCAACTACCCCCCCCCCAAACCCATGATTCCCCCAAACACATCCAATCAAAATTTTGAGATAGCCATTTTGTTCAGCGTAGTTGAATTCCAGATAGAAAATATGTTTTAGAGGAGGACACTCCCCCACAACCCTCGGGGCAGAGGTTTTAAGTTATGCCCTGAGGGCATATAAGAACGATGTTGGCAAAATGTAATGTTTATTTTTTTTTTCTTTAGAGCAGGGCACTTCATATGGAAGGGGTCGTCGTAGAAACTTCAAAAGGGGCTCATTTGATTGGAAATTAAGAATTCTAGTGCCCCTTTAAATAGTCGAAAGTGATTGGAGGGCAACTAGCCCCCTTCCCATGCCCATCATTCTCCCGAACACATCCAATCAAAATTTTGAGATAGCCATTTTGTTCAGCGTAGTTGATTTCCAAATAGAAAATATGTTTTTGAGGAGGACACCCCCCCACACCTCTCAGGGTAAGGGTTTTTAGTTATGCCCTGGGGGCATATAAGGTTTTTATAGAAGGCGTTGTCGTAGAAACTTCAAAACAGGCTCATTGGATCAAACACGCCTATCATTCTTCAAAACACATCCAATAAAATTTTGAGATTGCCATTTTGTTTAGCGTAGTTGATTTCCAGATAGAAATTCTGTTTTTGAGGACAGGCCCCCACAGCCCTTAGGGCAAGGGTTGTAAGTTATGCCCAGGAGTCATATAAGGTTTTTTATAGAAGGCGTTGTCGTAGAAACTTCAAAAAAGGCTCATTCGATTGGAAATTTGAAGGGCTAGTACCCTTTTTAATAGTCGAAAGTGAATGGAGGGCAGCTAGCCACCCCCACGTCCATCATTCCCCCAAACACATCCAATAAAAATTTTGGGATAGCCATTTGGTTCAGCGTAGTTGATTTTCACATAGAAAGTATGTTTAGAGGAGGACACTCCCCCACAACCCCCAGGGCAAGGGTTTTAAGCTATGCCCTGGGGGCATATAAGGTTTTATAGAAGGCGTTGTCGTAGAAACTTCAAAAAAGTCTCATACGATTGGAAATTCAAAGGGCTAGTGCACTTGATAATAGTCGAAAGTGATCAGAGGGCAGCTAGCCCCCCCCCCACGCCCATCATTTCCCCAAACGCATCCAATCAAAATTTTGAGATAGCCATTTTGTTCAGCGTAGTAGATTTCCACATAGAAAATATGTTTTTGAAGAGCACAATCCCCCATATGCTTCTGGGTAAGGGTTTTAAGTCATGCCCTGGGGGATATAAGGTTTTATAGAAGGCGTTGTCGTAGAAACTTCAAAAAAGGCTCATACGATTGGAAATTCAAAGGGCTTGTGCACTTTTTAATAGTCAAAAGTGATCGGAGGGCAACTAGCCCCCCCCCACGCCCACCATTTCTCCAAACACGTCCAATCAAAATTTTGAGATACCCATTTTGTTCAGCGTAGTTGATCTCCATATAGAAAATATGTTTTTGAAGAGCACAATCCCCCACAGGCCTCAAGGCAAGGGTTTTAAGTCATGCCCTGGGGGCATATAAGGTTTTTAAAGAAGACGTTGTCGTCGAGACTTCGAAAAAAGCTCATTCGGTTGGATATTCAAAGGGCTAGTGCCCTTTTTAATAGTCCAATGTGATTGGAGGGCAACTGCCCCCCCCCACGCCTATCATTCTTCCAAACACATCCAATAAAATTTTGAGATCGCCATTTTGTTCAGCGTAGTTGATTTCCAGATAGAAATTCTGTTTTTGAGGACAGGCCCCCACAGCCCTTAGGGCAAGGGTTGTAAGTTATGCCCAGGAGTCATATAAGGTTTTTTATAGAAGGCGTTGTCGTAGAAACTTCAAAAAAGGCTCATTCGATTGGAAATTTGAAGGGCTAGTACCCTTTTTAATAGTCGAAAGTGAATGGAGGGCAGCTAGCCACCCCCACGTCCATCATTCCCCCAAACACATCCAATAAAAATTTTGGGATAGCCATTTGGTTCAGCGTAGTTGATTTTCACATAGAAAGTATGTTTAGAGGAGGACAATCCCCCACAACCCCCAGGGCAAGGGTTTTAAGCTATGCCCTGGGGGCATATAAGGTTTTATAGAAGGCGTTGTCGTAGAAACTTCAAAAAAGTATCATACGATTGGAAATTCAAAGGGCTAGTGCACTTGATAATAGTCGAAAGTGATCAGAGGGCAGCTAGCCCCCCCCCCCCCACGCCCATCATTTCCCCAAACACATCCAATCAAAATTTTGAGATAGCCATTTTGTTCAGCGTAGTAGATTTCCACATAGAAAATATGTTTTTGAAGAGCACAATCCCCCATATGCCTCTGGGTAAGGGTTTTAAGTCATGCCCTGGGGGATATAAGGTTTTATAGAAGGCGTTGTCGTAGAAACTTCAAAAAAGGCTCATACGATTGGAAATTCAAAGGGCTTGTGCACTTTTTAAAAGTCAAAAGTGATCGGAGGGCAACTAGCCCACCCCTCCCCCCCCCCACACCCACCGTTTCTCCAAACACGTCCAATCAAAATTTTGAGATAGCCATTTTGCTCAGCGTAGTTGATCTCCATATAGAAAATATGTTTTTGAAGAGCACAATCCCCCACAGGCCTCAAGGCAAGGGTTTTAAGTCATGCCCTGGGGGCATATAAGGTTTTTAAAGAAGACGTTGTCGTCGAGACTTCGAAAAAAGCTCATTCGGTTGGATATTCAAAGGGCTAGTGCCCTTTTAATAGTCCAATGTGATTGGAGGGTAACTACCCCCCCCCCCACGCCGATCATTCTTCCAAACACATCCAATAAAATTTTGAGATCGCCATTTTGTTCAGCGTAGTTGATTTCCAGATAGAAATTCTGTTTTTGAGGACAGGCCCCCACAGCCCTTAGGGCAAGGGTTGTAAGTTATGCCCAGGAGTCATATAAGGTTTTTTATAGAAGGCGTTGTCGTAGAAACTTTAAAAAAAGACTCATTAGACGGGAAATTCAAAGGGCTAGTGCCCTTTTTCATAGTAGAATGTAATTAGAGGGCAACTAACTTACCTTTTACACCCACCTTTTCCCCAAACACATCTGATCAAAACATTGAGATAGCCATTTTATTCAATATAGTTTTAAGTTCTAGAACTTAGGTCTTTGATGATGACACTCCCCCCACAGCCCTTAGGGCAAGGGTGGTAATTTATGCCCGGGGGCATATAAGGTTTTTTTATAACGCATTGTCGTAGAAACTTCAAAAAGGGCTCATTCGATTGGAAATTGAAATGGCTAGTGTCCTTTTTAATAGTCGAAAGTGATGGGAAAGCAACTAAAACCCTTTCACGCCCAACATTTCCCCAAACAGATACAATAAAGATTTTGAGACAGCCATTTTGTTCCACGCAGTTCAAAGTTCAGGAAATTATACCTTTGAGCAGGACACTCCCCGTACAGTCTTCAGGACAAGGGTTATAAGTTATGCCCTGGGGGGCATATAAGGTTTTTATTGAAATCTTTGTCGTAGAAACTTGAAACAGCGCTCATTCGATTGGAAATTCAAAGGGCTAGTGCTCTTTTTAATAGTCAAAAGTGATTTGAAGGCAACTAGGCCGCATGTTTCACGCCCATCTTTTCTCCAAACACATTCAATCAATATTTTAAACAGCCATTTTATTCAACGTAGTTGAAAGTTTCGGAAGTTAGGTCTTTAAGGATGACAACCCCCCCCCCACACGCACACACACACAGCCCTCAAGGCAAGGGTTTTAAGTTATGCCTTGGGGGCGTATAAGGTTTTTAGTGAACGCTCAGGAACTTCAAAAGGGCTCATTCAATTGGAAATCGAACGGGCTAGTGCCTTTTATAATAGTTGAAAGTGATTGGAGAGCGACTAACGTCCTTCTCACGCCCACCGTTTTCCCAAACACATCCAATCAAAATTTTGAGATATTCATTTTTTTCAACGCAGTTGAAAGTTCTTGAAATTAGGTCTTTAAAGATGAAAACCCCCTCAGAGCTCTCAGTGCAAGGGTTGTAAGTTATATAAAGTTTATATAAAAAGTTGCTACAAAAATTTCAGAAAGGGCTCTCTTGATTGGAAATTGAAATTGCCCTTCTTAATAGTCGAAAGTGAGCGGAGAGTAATTAACCTCCTTCTTACGCCCACCATTTCCCAAAAACATTTAATTAAAGTTTAGAGATATTTATTTTGTTCAACGTAGTTGAAAGTTCTGGAAATTATGTATTAAAGGATGATAAACTCCCCAGAGCCCCAAGGGCAAAGGTTGTAAGTTCTGCCCTCGGGACATACAAGGCTTTTATAGATAAAGTTGTCGTAAAACTTCAAAAGGGGCTCATTCAATTCAAATTAAGAGGGCTAGTGCCTTTTGTAATGGTCAAAAGTGATTTGAGGGTAACTAAAAACCAATAGTTCCTGCAAGGAATTGTGAATAGATTTCCAGTCTGGGATTAGGAGTTTCTGTCAGGTTTACACATTATCTTTAAGGAAAATTTAATGCGTCTGAACTTAAGGTGCAATTACACGATGTGAAAAACCGTGCAGAAGTGATCACACTTTTTTCCATGTGGATTTAACAATCTTATTTTCAGCTTTGAATTCATGTAGGTCATCGTAGGTCAAAATAGACTTTTCGTTACTACATCCGTTCGGACCTTGCTCGGACTGCACCCAAAGATCCTTAATTGCTACTAAAGATCAACGACTTGCATTTTTTTCGCATAATTAATGTAACTGTCGAAGTGGAAATGAGTCTCGATGATTGGTTCTTTACTTCTCGACTCAGATAGGTAGCGGTATCGATATAAAATTTCGCTCAGTTGACATTCTCATGACGATATCTTTCTACCATCTATTGAAATTGAACAACAAATACATTTAATTTACATTTAGCGTTAATGTAAAATCTGGAAATACCTGCAGAACTCATGCAGGGAACAAACCATTAGGTAGCTTGCCTCTAAATTTTCCGAGACGCGTTTCTGTGACTGAGGCCAATTTTCCCAGGTTTAAGTATCTTTGCTAGTAATATTCTAGCGTTGCTACTTCGGAGTACCAAAAGAAAACTGTAGTAAGAAGGCCTGAACACGCTCTAAAAGTAGTCACAGGTTTTATGACGAATTTCCCAGTTTTTTCGGCACTTTTTTCACAGGTTTTGAAAATTCGTAGTGGTAACACTGATATGTACCAGCATACATTTCAAATTCTTAGACATGGCTAGTAATTCTCAAAGAAACAATGATAATGTTGACATACAAATTGATGGTTATGGACAGATGGACGATTTTGAAGGAGTAATATTTTACTAGAATATGTTTATATTCTTGTTAGGACGCCAGTAATAAATAAGCCTTAAGTAGTAGCAAGCACTTATCTTGTAGCCTCTGAGGATAACCTTGGTGTAAAACTCAATTGTCTGAATTAATAATAATATCTACGGTAAAATTCTCCTAATGCCCAAATATATAGGCTACCTTGGATTGTATATACTTGATGAATTTTCCTGTGGTTTATTTGTGCTCCTTGTTTGACATTAAGTTAATTTATAAAAAGAGTCAAGTGTAGACATTTCTTGCATTTAAACAATTTGAAATATATATGAGCATAAGGAGGAGAGGAGCCACTGGGTAAAGAGTATTGGTACCTTAAATTACACTTGCTAGTGATAGGATGAATCCTGTGTCTGCCAGTTTCAGTGATCATAGTTAGTCCTCAGTGGGGTCCCAAGCAGTAATCCATGGTTTGTTGAGTCACTCCCTATCACTAATGAGTTGAGTGCCCCCATAATGGTAGATGTCACTGTTTTTTTCACTGAAGGAATTCCACAAGCTGACAACTCTATTTGAAGAGAATAGTTTCCTTAGTCTGGTATTTGCTCATTTTTGGAAAAGCTTACAAGGGTGACCACAAGTTCTCTCTGAATTGGCCCTTTGGAAAAGGTCATGAATGGTATCCTCAGTGTTTAGAATCTTGTATGCTGTTATCACATCGCCTCGTTTGCATCTATACATTAGATATGGTATTCTGAGCTTGCAGAGACAGGATGGACATGGGACATCACAGAGGCCTTTTATACACTTTGTTGCTCTCCTCTGGACTTATTATATTGCTGCTTGGTCAGTCTTGTTGATTGGACATGCAAAACACATTACAAATTCTAGCCTTGGTCAAACTAGCCCCTTATACAGTTTAGTAACAACACTTGGAGATCTACTAGTGAATGTTCTTTTGATTAAGCCAAGTGTTTAATTAGCATTTGAAAAAGTTTGCTTGTGTAAGAATATGGCAATTCAACTTGTCATCTACCAGAACACTGAGATCTCTCTCTGCATGGCTGCTAGAAATAGTCTTGCAAGACCCATTACTACAATTCATATGGTACTTAATGTGTGGGTTTTCCTTCCCTAGGTGGAGAGTCTTGTATTTTGCTGCATTGAATTCAAGCTTCCAAATACTAGTCCAGTGAGTAAATGCATTAAGGTCCTGTTGTTTTGACTTAATATTTTCTGCTGTGTCTGCACAACCAATAAGTTTTGAGTCATCAGCATTGAGGCTTACTTTACTATTAAGGATTTTTTGCACATAATTTACATATATATTGAATACAGTTGGACCCAATATTGTGCCCTGTGGCAAACTGCTTCCAACAACAACCACCTCAGATATCTTATTGACAGACATATAGAGATTCTTTTCTACCAAAAAGTCTAGTTGAGACACTAAGTCTTACTTCCCAGAAAATTTGGCTACAATTCTGACATCCTATTCTGGTAGAAGTGGTAACAACAATGATTTATTTAAAAAAGCCCTTTCTTGCCCCCTATAAATGTTACAATGGGCCTGGACTCCCAAAAAGCCTGACTGTGGTATTAGTACTTATTCTTATGTAGTTTGCTGAGACCCAACAATGTCATTTGAACTATATCTTGATAAAAGGATAATACTATTATCCTTCCTACTCCCACCATAAGGGCAAACAGGTCCCTGAGCTCAGAAGGACAGGATTAGCACATCAAATGACAGTTTGGTTAAGGTGTAGCAAACCCTTCTGATTTTTTTTCTGAGTATACACTTTTACAGACTGTCTTTTTTCTTCCCCGCATACTTCTTATTGGGTTTGATAAACCACTCTGTTAGAGGTGCTGACTGCAATGACTTATGAAACCTCTTCTTCTGTCCCCTATGAAAGCTGGAATAGTGCTCCAAATGTTTATTTGGACTTAACTCTTATGTAGTTTGGCTAAGAATTAACAGCCCCATTTGAACTATATCTTGGTAAAAGGAAATTATGATTGTCCTTCTTCCTCTCCTAATGAGGTCAAACTGGTCTCTGAGTTTAGAAAGGCAGAAGTAGCACATCAACTGACCATTTGGTTAAGGTCAGACAAACCCTTCTGGCCATTTTTCTTGGTACATGAATTTAGGTACTCCCTTTTCCTGCCATTACAGAGTTCTGATTGGGTCCTGACCCCCAACCCACACCCAAAAAGGCACAACTAGGTTATTACCACATGCATCCTTCCAAATAATGCAGTTTTTGGTTTCAAACTGTAAGTAAGGAGTCACCTGAGGTAATAGTTAATAAAACAAAATAAAGAAGTTTTAATAATAATACTTACAACTCACTGCAGCACCAAGCTGCATTCAGCCAACACAGCTATATATTCTCCTCCTCCATCCCAATCTACTCAAAACCTCCCTCTTTTCTTCCCCCAGAGGTCCCCATTTCCCCTCAAATCCTTCCTTACAACATCCTCCCACCCCCTTTGTGGATGGCCTGCTTTTCATTTGGCCCTACACATTTAGCCAACAAGAATAAATATTGGTAATGTTTCATCTGCAGAATGTGTTCTAGCCAACTCAATCTTTCTCTCATTATAACCCTAGAAATTGGGATTGGACCACTTTTTTTGTACATCTTACTGTTTAAGATAGTTAGTCAGTTGCATGCCCAAAACAATTGATAGGTAATTTCTCTGGAAAACATCTACAAATCCTCCTCTTTTTTTCAGAGCACCTACAACTCAGAACCATACTTGACCATTGTAGCTTCCAATATTCTATGCTTGCTATGCAGACTCATCTTCATACTCTTCCATACTTTTTTCAATTGTGAAAAAAAGACACTGTGCCTTGGCTATTCTACTTTTAACATCTATACAGCACCCACGATCTTTGTTAATAAAACTACCTAGGTAACTTAAGCTGTCCACTTGATCCATCTTTTTGTTACCCTACATCACATTTTCTCCTTCAATTATTCCTAGTTTTAGCAACTTAGTTTTCTTAACATTAATTATTCAAACCTATTCTTGCATCCTTAAATGTCAAAACCTCTAAAAGCTCTGTCATTTTGCTAACAGTCTCATCTGGATGCTTAAATCATCAATATAATTTAAGGCTAGGGGAGTTTTACTTCCGTATTTCATTTTGTTTTCTCCCATTGCCTTTGCTGTGCTCCTTACTACAAAGTCCATCAAAATGATCCATGGATAGAATGCAACTCTGCTTAACTACTGATTTGAACCTGATTGAACCAGCTACTAACATCATTTCTTACCTCAACCACAGCAATGTTATTTTTGTACATAGCACTAATCACTTTAATATATTTATCTGGTATACCATACAAGAATACGGCCTTTCCTAAAGCTGTTCTATCAGCTGAATCAAATGCTTGTTTATAATTTATAAAACTGAGGTTAAAGGCATTTGGTGAATCAGTCACTTCTCAATTATTAATTAAAAAAAAAAAAATTTCCAAAAATAAGTTTTTCAAAGAAAAGTAAAGGCCATTTTAAACTTGAGATCAGCAGATACAAATACCTGTTAAAATTCAAACTCAAAACAATCAGAAATTTAGTTTACTGTATAGTCTATCTTTTTTACTTTTGCTCAACCTAATGACCATGATATGGTTATGCAAAATTGCAATAAACTAAAACAGTCAGGAATTAGCCTGGCTGTGGATCTACTGCTGGACCTTGCTAAGCACAGAAAGAAACTTTTATCTTGAGCTTTACTAAAATTGACAAAGTTAGTGAAAGGAGAGTAGCACAAAAAGGAATCAAGGTGTGGCTTGAAGTAGAAAAAACTTGCAATGCGCCATAAAAATAACACAATGACACTTGTTATGATTTTCTTCAAACTATACCTGCAAATTTCAGATGTCACAGTCTAATTTTTTGATTGTCTATTTTTTTTAGTTTTTGCTGGCATGATTAATTAACTAAATTATCTGTCAAAGTGTGCCCTGGTATATGAGGTGGTACTCTGTTTTGTTTGTGTGTTATTGGAAGTGTTAGTTTATGTTTCTGTCAGTTTTTCTTTCACTTTTTTGTTTAGCAAAATTAGTTCAGTTGGTTTTTGTTGTTTTTCTTCCTCACATTCCTCTTCCTTGCCGGCATGAATTCAAATAGACCTCCAGATTTATGTAAGCTAAATGAGTTTTGACTAATAATGATGATAATGGGAGTTGTGCAGGACCTGGTATAGATTTTACTCAGCTGGAAAATGAAAGATTGGATCTCTCACACCTGTTTGATGGAGAGATAAATAGAAATAACGATTTTCAATGTGATGAACATCCTAATTCCCACTACTATTTTGCTGCTTCTGATTTACTAGTGATGTTTATTTTGTCTCAGTTTTCTTTGGTTCAACTAAACTGTGAAGGGTTATGCTCTTCTATAGGCAATATTCAGCTTTTAAATGTGGTTGACCAACTTAGAGTTTTTGGTTTATAGGAAACGTTTTTAAACCAACAGACATCTACTCTTGTTGATCTTCCAAATTATCATTCAGAGTTCCTTCATTGTAAAGAAAAGAGGGGAACTAGCATTTTACATATGTGATTCTTTACATTCATTTAGATAAGATGATCTGATGATTAATATTGAAGGTGTTTTGAATCTCTTTTTGTTGAAATAAGTGTAGCTCATAATGAAAAGGTAATAGTTGGTGAGATTTATTGCCCTCCTTCTGGATTGATCCCTGAATTTTTGGCTCATCTGGAAAGTATTTTTGAAAAGATGCTCTATTTGTACTATACTGAGATATTCCTGATGGGTGATTTTAATATTGATCTTGGTCTTTCATTAAAAAAAAAGATGCTGTTGATTTTCTTTTGATGATGGCAGCTTTTGGATTATATCCATCCATTACTATTCCTACACAAGTCACACAAACGTCTCATATGATGATTGAAATTTTTTTGCTCAAGTTCTCCTACTTCTGCATCAGTTTTAGTTTCAGATATATCCAATCATTACCCTATTTTGGCTTCATATATAATTAATGACCATGTAACTTCTAGTCGCCAGATGAATCAAAATTTGAAATTCCTAAATTTTTCTGAGGATAATATTAAACTTTTTAAAGAGGAAATGAGAAAATCAACTGGTCGTCATTGTATGATGGAAGTTATGCAGACAGTCTTTTCCAAATGTTTCATTGTATTGTTGTGACAAAAATGGAAGAATGCTGTGAAGAGAGTATTTTCTGTAATTCTAGAAAGTTTATAGGTTTTATTTGTTGTGATTGGGCAGCATTTGCTTCCATTGCTGCAAAAGGGTATGGAATGGCCTTCTTTGTTGCTATTTGGAGTGTTAGTGCTCTTTTCTTATATGCAGGGCATGGTGATTTATTGGTGGATTCATGTGGGCCTTTGCAATTGATATATGTAGGCTGAGTGTTGTTGCAAGTTGTCAACTCTTTAGGATGGGAGCCTTTACTATTACTACAGGCTAGGAGAATTTCATTGCATTTATTTGCTGTGTGTGCCAGTTTCAGACACTTCTGACACTGGATAGGCTTTGGCTTGTATTCCTTGTGTGGTTTGGTTTGCCCAAATAGGAATAACTTTTCTGGGATATTGATTTTTTTTTTCCTTCATTTTTAATAAGAAAGATTTGCATGTTTTAAATCTATTAGAGTTAGGTTTACCTAGATGAGTGACATCTTCTACAGGGATTGTATTGCCAGTCCTATCTGAGAGCCCTTCTTGTAATTCCTTTATTGGTCTTTCAAGGGGAACATTATATATTACTATTTTTGTTGGGGTTGTTTTGGGTTCCGTTTAGATGAATTAATTGGGGTATTCATAAGAGATTTTAGATTAAGTATTATATCTGCTGATTTCTGATCTTGGACAGTTATTAGCAAAGATCCATCACAGTGAATGTTAAGAGAAAACATTGATTTTAACATTTTGAAAATTGCAACCCTTATTGTAGTAATCTTTGTTATTTCAAAGGGGGTATTAGGAGTAATTTTGAGTTAAATGCCTAAGTTTTAGGAAGGAGAAATTTGGACAGGGGGAGGGGAAATACTTGTGATTGGGGATGTTTTTTTCCTTTTTTTTGAGCTCCTAGAAAGGACCTCTTGAAATCCATTATCATCTATGGTGATAATAGCTCCCACACTGATCATTGTCCTATTCTCAGAATTTGAGCTTCCATGTGAGCTTTGTGATAGAGTGCTTGACCAGCCAAGATGGGGCAAAAATGGATCAATTTCATTAGTATTTGGGGTGGGATCTGGAGGGACTTTTTTTTAGGGGGAGTTCTTTGCATTGCCTTTTTGAATAAGCTTTAAGCTAAGAAGGAAAGGATATTAGTATGATACCAGACCATCTGCATTCTACTGTGGGGAAAACTTCACCATCCACAAAAGAAACACCACAGTATGGGCCTCAGGAGGATTTTGAGCACGAGGGGTTCAGCGCAGCTACTGATTAATCGAGACAATAATTCACAAGAAATTTATTTTTAAAATTTCTTGAAGTGTTGCTGTTGTGAATATTGGAATCCAAATTGTCGCAAATTCAGAAAACCCTTAACTTCCAAAAAATTCCCAAGTTGTTTATGCATTGGTTTTTCAAAAATCTTTGAAAATGTCGATAAAAGTGAAATCGGCCTGTAATTAGACACATCTCCCCCTTTAAAAACTGGGACCACTCTCGCTTTCTTTAGATTAGCTGGAAAAATGCCTGTTTCACAAGATAGGTTCATCACAAAAGTTAGTGGTTTAACCAAAAGTTCAACACTTTTCTTTACAATTTTAGCGTTAATTCTATCATATCCCGATGCAGAACTACCTTTCAGATTTTTTATTATATTTACAACATCATATTCAGAAACTGGAACAAACCCCATCGACTCATTACACAAAGGAGAAAGAAAATCTTTATAATTTTGAAGAGATGTCAGAACTGACTCAATCGTTTCCCTCCAAACATGACTGAAAAAAGAAGCTAAAAACCCCAAAATCTCACTTTCATTCTCTATACTTACTCCCTTATGAATTAGTTTTTTCAGCATATCAGAAGCTTTCGAAGAAGGTTTTAAAACTGATTTTATAATACTCTTACCATTATTTGCACAATTCTCTTACCATTATTTGCACAATTCTTAAATTTATCTTGTAACTTTTGTATGCTTCTAGCGAACATTTAGTTGGTTCACTTAAATAATCCTTCCACATTCTCATCTTCTTATTTATACAATCTAGAAGACTTTTCAAACCCCAGGGATGCCTAGGAAGAAACTTTCTAGAATTACGGACAATACTCTCTTCAGAGCATTCTTCCATTTTTGTCACAACAATACAATGAAAGATTTGGAAAAGACTGTCTGCATAACTTCCATCATACAATGACGACCAGTTGATTTTCTCATTTCCTCTTTAAAAAGTTTAATATTATCCTCAGAAAAATTTAGGAATTTCAAATTTTGATTCATCTGGCGAGTTACATGGTCATTAATTATATATGAAGCCAAAATAGGGTAATGATTGGACATATCTAAAACTAAAACTGACACAGAAGTAGTAGAACTTGAGCAAAAAATGTTTTCAGTCATCATATGAGACGTTTGTGTGACTTGCGTAGGAATAGTAATGGATGGATATAATCCAAAAGCTGCCATCATAAAAAGAAAATCAACAGCATCCTTTTTTTGATGGAAGACCGAGATCAATATTAAAATCACCCATCAGGAATATCTCAGTATATTGCAAATAGAGCATCTTTTCAAAAATACTTTCCAGATGGGCGAAAAATTCAGGGATCAATCCAGAAGGAGGGCGATAAATCTCAACAACTAATACCTTTTCATTATGAGCTACACTTATTTCAACAAAAAGAGATTCAAAAACACCTTCAATATTAATCATCAGATCATCTTTTCTAAATGAATGTAAAGAATCACATATGTAAAATGCTAGTCCCCCTCTTTTCTTTACAATGAAGGAACTCTGAATGATAATTTGGAAGATCGACAAGAGTAGATGTCTGTTGGTTTAAAAACGTTTCCCATAAACCAAAAACTCTAGGTTGGGCAACCTCACTTAAAAGCTGAATATTGCCCATAGAAGAGCATAACCCTTCACAGTTTAGTTGAACCAAAGAAAACTGAGACAAAATAAACAACACTAGTAAATCAGAAGCAGCAAAATAGTAGTGGGAATTAGGATGTTCATCACATTGAAACATCTGAAAATCGTTATTTCTATTTATCTCTCCATCAAACAGGTGTGAGAGATCCAATCTTTCATTTTCCAGCTGAGTAAAATCTATACCAGGTCCTGCACAACTCCCATTATCATCATTATTAGTCAAAACTCATGTAGCTTACATAAATCTGGAGGTCTATTTGAATTCATGCCGGCAAGGAAGAGGAATGTGAGGAAGAAAAACAACAAAAACCGACTTAACTAACTTTGCTAAACAAAAAAGTGAAAGAAAAACTGACAGAAACACAAATTAACACTTCCAATAACACACAAACAAAACAGGGTACCATCTCATATACCAGGGCACACTTTGACATATAATTTAGTTAATTAATCATGCCAGCAAAAACTCGAAAAATCAGACAATCAAAAATTAGACTGTGACATCTGAATTTTGCAGGTATAGTTTGAAGAAAATCATAACAAGTTTCATTGTGTTTTTTTTTTCATGCTGCATTGCAAGTTTTTTTTACTTCAAGCCACACCTTGATTTCTTTTTGCACTACTCTGCTTTCACTAACTTTGTCACTTTTAGTAGAGCTCAAAGATAAAAGTTCCTTTCTGTGTTAAGCAAGGTCCAGCGGTAGATCCACAGCCAGTCTAATTCCTGACTTTTTTAGTTTACTGCAATTTTGCATAATCATATCATGGTCATTAGGTTGAGCAAAAGTCAAAAAGATAGGCTCTACACTACACTAAATATCTGATTGTATTGAGCTTGAATTTTAACAGGTATTTGTATCTGCTGATCTTAAGTTTAAAATCGCCTTTACTTTTCTTTGAAAAACTTATTTTTGGAAAGATTTTTTTTAAATTAATAATTGAGAAGTGACTGACTCACCAAATGCCTTTAACCTCAGTTTTATAAATTATGAGCAAGCATTTGATTCAGCTGATAGAACAGCTTTAGGAAAGGCCCTATTCTTGTACGGTATACCAGATAAATATATTAAAGTGATTAGTGCTGTGTACAAGAATAACATTGCTGTGGTTGAGGTAGGAATTGATGTTAGTAGCTGGTTCAATCAGGTTAAAATAAGTAGTTAAGCAGAGTTGCATTCTATCCACATTTATATGAATTATTTTGATGGACTTAGGCCTAAAGAGTACAGCAAAGGCAATGGGAGAAAACAAAATTAAATTGGGAAGTAAAACTCACTTAGGTTTAAATTATATTGATGATTTAAGCACCCAGATGAGACTGTTAGCAAAATGAAAGTAGCTTTTAGAGGTTTTGACATTTCAGGATGCAAGAATAGGTTTGAATAATTAATGTTAAGAAAACTAAGTTGCTAAAACTGGGAATAATTGAAGGAGAAAATGTGATGTAGGGTAACAAAAAGATAGATCAAGTGGACAGCTTAAGTTACCTAGTTAGTTTTGTTAACAAAGATAGTGGGTGTTGTATAGATGTTAAAAGTAGAATAGCCAAGGCGCTGAGTGTCTTTTTCACAGTTGAAAAAAGTATGGAAGAGTATGAAGATAAGTCTGCAAAGCAAGCATAGAATATTGGAAGCTATAATGGTTGCTCTGAGTTGTAGGTGCTCTGAAAAACAGAGGAGGATTTGTAGATGTTTTCCAGAGAAATTACCTATCAATTGTTTTGGGCATGCAACTGACTAGCTATCTTAAACAGTAGGCTGTACGAAAAAAGTGGTCCAATCCCAATTTCTAGGGTTATAATGAGAGAAAAATTGAGTTGGCTAGGACACATTCTGCAGATGAAACATTACCAATGTTTATTCTTGTTGGCTAACTGTCTAAGGCCAAATGAAAAGCAGGCCATCCACAAATAGGGTGGGAGGATGTTGTAAGGAAAGATTTGAGGGAAATGGGGACCTCTGGGGGAAGGAAAGAGGGAGGTTTTGAGTAGATTGGGATGGAGGAGGAGAATATGTAGCTGTGTTGGCTGAATGCAGCTTGGTGCTGCAGTGAGTTGTAAGTATTATTATCAAAACTTCTTTATTTAGTATTATTAACTATTACCTCAGGTGACTCCTTACTTATAGTATGAAACCAAAAATGGCATTATTTGGAAGGATGAATGTGGTAATAACCTAGTTGTGCCTTTTTGGGTGTGGGTTGGGGGTCAGGACCCAATCAGAACTCTGTAAGGGCAGGAAAAGGGAGTACCTAAATTCATGTACCAAGAAAAATGGCCAGAAGGGTTTGTCTGACCTTAACCAAACTGTCAGTTGATGTGCTACTTCTGCTCTTCTAAACTCAGAGACCAGTTTGACCTCATTAGGAGAGGAAGAAGGACAATCATAATTGCATTTAACCAAGATATAGTTCAAATGGGGCTGTTATACCTTAGCCAAACTACATAAGAGTTAAGTCCAAATAAACATTTGGAGCACTATTCCAGCTTTTATAGGGGACAGAAGAAGCGGGTTTCATAAGTCATTGTAGTCAGCACCTCCAACAAAGTGTTTATCAAACCCAATCAGAAGTATGTGGGGGAGAAAAAAGACAGTCTCTAAAAGTGTATACTCAGAAAAAATTAGAAGGGTTTGCCAGACCTTAACCAAACTGTCATTTGATGTGCTAATCCTGTTCTTCTGAGCTCAGGGTCCTGTTTGCCCTTATCGTGGGAGTAGGAAGGATAATAGTATTATCCTTTTATCAAGATATAGTTTAAATGACATTGTTGGGTCTCAGAAAACCCCATAAGAATAAGTACTAATACCACAGTCAGGCTTTTTGGGAGTCCAGGCCCATTGCAACATTTATAGGGGGCAAGTAATGACTTTTTTAAATAAATTATTGTTGTTGCCACCTTTACCAGAATAGGATGTCAGAATTGTAGCCAAATTTTCTGGGAAGTAAGACTTAGTGTCCCAACTAGACTTTTTGGTAGAAAAGAATCCCTATATGTCTGTCAATAAGATATCTATGTCTGTTGATAAGATATCTGAGGTGGTTGCTGTTGGAATTAGTTTGCCCCAGGGCACATTATTGGGTCCAACTCTATTAAATATAGTGCCAAAAATCCTTAATAGCAAAGAAAGCCTCAATGCTGATGACTCAAAACTTATTGGTTGTGCAGACACAGCAGAAAATATTAAGTCAACACAACTGGACCTTGATGCATTCACTCACTGGACTAGTATTTGGAAGCTTGAATTCAATGAAGCAAAATACAAGACTCTCCACCTTGGGAAGAAGAACCCACACACTCAGTACCATATGAATTGTAGTGATGGGTCTTGCAAAGCTATTTCCAGCAGCCATGCAGAGAGAGAGATCCTGGTGTTCTGGTAGATGACAAGTTGAATTTCCATATTCTTACACAAGCAAACTTTTTCAAAGGCTAATTAATCACTTGGCTTAATCAAAAGAACATTCACTAGTAAATCTCCAAATGTTGCTACTGAGCTGTATAAGAGTCTAGTTTGACCAAGGCTAGAATTTGAATTGTATGTTGCATGCCTAATAAACAAGACTGACCAAGCAGCAATATAATAAGTCCAGAGGAGGGCAACAAAATGTATTAAAGGCCTCTGTGATGTCCCATATCTATCCTGTCTCTGCAAGCTCAGAATACCATATCTAATGTATAGATGCAAACAAGGCAATGTAATGATAGCATACAAAATTCTAAACACTGAGGATACCATTCATGACCTTTTCCAAAGGGCCAATTCAGAGAGAACTTGTGGTCACCCTTGTAAGCTTTTCCAAAAATGAGCAAATACCAGACTAAGGAAACTATTCTCTTCAAATAGAGTTGTCAGCTTGTGGAATTCTTTCAGTGAAAAAAACAGTGACATCTACCATTATGGGGGCACTCAACTCATTAGTGATAGGGAGTGACTCAACAAACCATGGATTACTGCTTGGGACCCCACTGAGGACTAACTATGATCACTGAAACTGGCAGACACAGGATTCATCCTATCACTAGCAAGTGTAATTTAAGGTACCAATACTCTTTACCCAGTGGCTCCTCTCCTCCTTATGCTCATATATATTTCAAATTGGGTAAATGCAAGAAATGTCTACACTTGACTCTTTTTATAAATTAACTTAATGTCAAACAAGGAGCACAAATAAACCACAGGAAAATTCATCAAGTATATACAATCCAAGGTAGCCTATATATTTGGGCATTAGGAGGTGGTTTAGAGGTAAAGCAAAGTGATGCACCCTTAGGAATGATAGGATATTTGGCCAAAGAAAGTATTTTAGAATTTTTAAAAGTAGCCTAGTTCTTGGAATTTCATAGTGTTTATCTTATATAGAGGCTGACTGCTAAATCTATGCCAAGTTTTGTAGCCTATGTTTTTCATAGCCTAATGTATATAGCCAGGAAACACAGGACTGGTTGGGACTTGGGAGGCGACCCCTTCCCTGTATAAATCCCATAAAAAACCTTATATGTTAAAAATGGGCAACTTGCTATAAGTTACAGTCCTTGCGCAAGGGGTTTGGGAGTTTTTTTTTCAACCCTAATTTATGGTTATTTGACTTTTCAACTATTTTTAACCAAACGGCTATTTCAAAATTTTGATTGGATACATTTGAAGAAAAAAGGGCGTAAGGGGTGGGCGGCTGGCTACCTCCCACTTTCGATCATTTTCAACTCTTAAAAAGGAAACAAATTCTTTTCATTTTCAATCATACGAGTCCCCTCCATAAAAAAACATATGTTAGCAGTTCGCAGCTAGCATAGTTTATAGCCATTGCCCCGAGGGCTAGGGTGTTTTCAAACCAGGAACCTTAGTAAAATTGAGACTTGGACTATTTTGAAAAAAATGGCTATCTCGAAATTTTGATCAGAAGAGTAGGAAAACATGTATATTCATTTTACATAGTTGCTGTTTTGTATTTAGTGGCTGTAGTTTTAAGCAATATAATAGATATATGTATTCCTATATAGATATATCTTTTCCTAGCATGTTTTCAATAGCATGTTTTCACTCTTAACTTTCAAATTTTTTGGCTATTGAGAACATGCATATATATATATATATATATATATATATATATATATATATATATATATATATATATATATATATATATATATATATATATATATATATATATATATATATTTAGCATGTTCTCAATAGCCAAAAAATTTGAAAGTTAAGAGTGACATAATGGTTGGAGTGAAAACTATTTCTCATGGATATGGCGTTGTTTTCTGTCAGAGACTAGCTACATCCATTTCATATATGTATTATCTATATTGTAATCAAATACCTTGTGACAGTGCAGTGGATAAAGCCGCGCCTGGAATGTTTCTGGTAGAGGTTCGTTCCTGACTGTTACAAGGAATTTTCCATACGTTTGTATCATCAATATTTTTTTTTTTAATCACTTGGTTATTGTATGCGGAAATATACTTGTGTTTATTTTTAACCACTGCTGGCTAGGGACTCCAAGGTTAATGCAATTAAAATATAATAATATCACAAGGCTAGTCAAGTTTTACAAATAAGAGTGATTCTGCCTTTATTTTGATGATCTCCCAAGCAATTGATGAGAAATGGTGGACTTACATAGCGTCTTTTGATTTAATCAGCTACGCGTGTCGTTTCCATAGAAAAATGGTTACAAAATTTTGATATCTCAGCCTACCGAACGATCCCTTTAAGCTCCTAGCTGATAAGACGACCTAGAACAAATAGGACCTCCTTTTCTGCTATTAACCAAGAATAACAAGTATTATCAAATGAAAATAAAGGGCAATAATAAACGCTAAAACGAGCAGAATTTTTTCCGTATATGTTCCGTAAATACGGAATAAATTCTGCTCATTTTAGGTTTAATGTTGCTCTTTACTTCCACGTGATATACTTTCTCTAAGACTGCTAAATTTTGTGTGTGGGTGGAATTCTCAGTGGGGCGGGAGGAGGGTCTGGAGGAATTTTCTGCGGGGTGGAATTTTCTCGGGGGGGGGATACGCCTGCCCGGTTTCATCAGACATGAATAGTAGGTTGGGTACTTGTTGCACCTTGTTTGGCTCGGAATTAAGGAATTAGGCTATGGTTTTCAGTCAGTATGACCTGATGATGAGAAGGGCCCCTTGGGCCCTTGGCCCCAGGTGCTGGAGTGTTCAACCCCGGAAGCATAGTTATTTAGCCTTTAGACAATTTTCAACCAAATGGTTGATTAAAATATTGACCGGGTGCATTTGGGAAAAAAGGGATGGGGGTGGATGCCCACTGATTACTTTTGACTCTTAAAAAAGAACTAGATGTGTCATTTTTCAATCGAAGGGCCCCCCCCCCATCCAAAATTAATATGACCATCCCTCCCATAAAAAGCCTTATATGTTAACAATGGGCAACTTGCTTAAGTTACAGTCCTTGCGCAAGGGATTTGGGAGTGTTTTTTCGACCCTAATTTATGGTTATTTGACTTTTCGACTATTTTTAACCAAACGGCTATTTCAAAATTTTGATTGGATACATTTGAAGGAAAACGGCGTAAGGGGATGGGCTTGATACTTCCCACTTTCGATCACTTTCAACTCTTAAAAAGGAAATTAATTCTTTTCATTTTTAATCAAATGAGTCCCCTCCATAAAAAACATATGCTAACAGTTTGCAGATAGCATAGATTAAAGTCATTGCCCCAAGGGCTGAGGTGTTTTCAAACCCGGAACCATAGTAAAATTGAGACTTGGACTATTTTGAAAAAAATGGCTATCTCGAAATTTTAAAACAAAATTTTGATACCAATAGATACAACCAAAAGAATTAAATTTTTATGCTGATTTTAAATATACAAGTTTCATCAAGTTTAGTCTTACCCATCAAAAGTTACGAGCCTGAGAAAATTTGCCTTTATTTTCAAAAAAAGGGGAAAACACCCCATAAAAGTCATAGAATCTTCATAAAGGTTTCAAGATCTTATCTGCAAAAATGTCGAATTTTGTATTTTTTGCCAGAAGAAAGATCACGGATGCGTGTTTATTTGTTTTTGTTTGTTTATTTTTTTTCCACGGGTAATTGTATCGATCCAGTGGTCCTAGAACGTAGCGAGAGGGCTCATTCGAGCGGAAATGAAAAGTTCTAGTGCCTTTTTTAATTATTCGGGTTGCAGCGGTAGCTAGCAACCTAGTAAGAGACGATCACGCCCCACAGTAAAAATGAAATAGGTCATAACTCCTAAAACTAGAATCAGATCAAAAAACTAAGTGCACTATTAGAACCGCCTTGTCCAATACCCCCTATTTAGGAAACTTATAGTCCCTTGTCTTGAACAACAAGGGAAATATACTGGATTGAAAATCAAGAAAAGTGGATGCAACCACGACATTCTGCTTAAACGGTATCTTTTTTGCTTTTCTTTTTTTTCTCCTTGGCTAGCTGGGCACTGGGAAATCGTAGAGCTGTATAATGGCTTATTTTAAAGGAAATCGCTAAATCTAGTGCATTTCGTAATTAAAATAAAATAGTTTTTAAAATAGAATCAATTTCGACAAAAAAAAAAAAACAGGAAAAAGCCTATGGCTTTTTTTTAATTGGAATAGTAAGAGACGACCTGGCTACAACCTACGATTATGACATCATTGATCAATCTTTAACATGATCAGAATTGCAAAAATATTGATGCTGTTATATTGAAGTAGCAAATCCATGATCACATTTGCTTCTTTTTGTTTTTTTTTGGAAGGGGAATATTTTCGACGGAGCTTAAATTAAAGTTTACCGGGACAGGGAAAAAACACATCAAAATATTAATGATGCTATCGCCAAAATAAAAGTAACGACTTACCTTTAAAAGGCTTGAATTTCAAATAATCCCGTCCCAACTAAACAGGAAAGGGCCAAATTATATTGAAAGAAAAGCCATGGACTGCAAAACAGGAAAGTTAACCATTATAGTACGTCGTTAAGCTAGTAATCATACAGAAAAATATGATTAATTATCATTTGAATTGCGTAGTTAGTATATTTAGCAGCCAAATCTTAACATACAAGCAAAATAAAGTGTTGTTGTCAAAGATGGGTTGAAAATTTATATATTGAAAAAGAATGACAGCAGTTCGTGCAATGTCTTTTTTTATACCCAGGATCTTGCCAACAAGTCCCACTGTCTAAGTTGATGCTTAAATACAGTATTCATATTTATCTATGTTTTTCTCATCTGATAAGTGACATAAATACTTGGTGTCATTTCTGCTTTCACATTCCAGTCGCAAAAATTTTTGCTAAGAAGACAATGTTATTCTGTGTCTTTACGGTAATATTTTACCATCCCTATAAAAAGTTCATGGGCAACAGTCAGTGCTGATGGATGACATGTGGCCCATAGGCTGCATGGATCACAGGCCTGGTTCAAACCACCTGCCTCTTTTGCACAGGCCCGTAGACTACACGTTCTACATGCCTGGTTCAAACCAATTGCTTCTTTTGCATTGGCCTGTAGGCTGGACGTTTTACCCATCTGGTTCAAACAATCTGCTTCTTTTGGATGGGCTCGTAGGCTGAACGTTTTGCAGGGCTGGTTCAAACCAGCTGCTCCTTGTGCACGACTTTCAGAATACACGTAGAATTTAAGACGAGGGTAAAGAAGCAGTATTGAAAAAGAAAGATACCCAGGATTTTTTCATTTTTTTAGGAAAACTTTTTGGGATTAAACTGATTGATTCCGTAAAATAAAGATAACTTAAGTTTGTTTTTGCCAGAAAAACAAAGGGGATATAATAGTTTTTATGCTCAAGTTCATTATTTTTAGGAATCCTTTTTTGGATTAAGCTATTGGATCATCTTATAAGTAAAAAGACCATTTAAAAGTTTTTGGTGTGAGTCATTTTAATTCCTGAATCCTGTCTTTCTATCATTCTACACGACCATCTTATAGTCTTAGGAGATGGTTTTGGGACATACATGAGCCAAATCCAGAGCTGTGTCTAGCGTAGCTCCGGACCAACCCTATATTCTTACTAAACGGTTCGAACTGTATTTGTTTTTTGTTTTTTTTAATATGTTTACCTGCATTCCTCTCAAAATCTGGCTTTCTTTATATCTGTGTGTTAAACTTAGCAGATCATGTGAGTAAGGTACATTCTAAGTAATTTCTATTCAAATGAGCCCTCTTACAATATTCTAGGACTACTGGATCGATACGATCACCCCTGGGAAAATAATTTAAAAAAAAAAAAAAACACGCATCCGTGATCTTTCTTCTAACAAAAAATACAAAATTGTCATCTTTGCTAATATCTTCCATAGATTCATTAACAGAGAAGAATAGAATCTTATTTTAAAAATTACTATCTCAGCATGGTTGCCAAATTTGAATTTTACGTCAAAAAAGCACTAGATATATATATATATATATATATATATATATATATATATATATATATATATATATATATATGTATATATGGTATATTTATCATCGAAAGAATTTGACGTTCACGTCAAACATAATTCATTGTAGGGTGAATCAGGGAAAGTCCGACAGTGGGGTAAGTCCGATACCGACCTTCAATTTGTCTATGGTCCATTGTATCTGTGGGAGGCTTTCATATTTTCTTCCATATTAGTAGCAGTAGGCAACAGTGCCATCAACTTCTGGCAGAGTTAGCACGCCTTCTGTTCAGAGGGTTTTGAAGTTTTTTGGACAGCGTTTTTTTTGGAACACAGGTAACTGACTTTACTTTAACTTATGCAGATTATAAAGTAAGAGAGATAGAGAATTTGTTTTTTATTTCTTAGAAACTAAAAGACCAGGAGCATCTTCTTGATTTTTTAAAACAAGCTAATGTTATTAGTTGAACAGATAAGAGGGGTGTCGGTCTTACCCACGATAAAGCCCATCTGGGGAAAGTCCAACATGTCGGTCTTACCCCCTATGGGGGAAGTTTGGCTGGGGTGTCAGACTTACCCCATGTTACCAAAGTTGGATATTTGAAAGGGTAGAACAGATTCTAAGCTTTGGATAATAAAGGTTGAAGCCAGTAACCATCCTTAGATGGCTCTACTAACTTAGTGGAATGTAGTGTTGTGTTGATCATTCATGTATTGCAGTTCTGTGCCTGCTTTCGTTTATCTTTCTCCCTTGTAATTTTTTTTCGTCTTAACCTTTACTTGTGACCTGCCGTGTAAAAAGTGTAGCAAAGTAGAAATGCTACTTGGCTTGTATCAAATTTGTTGGCAGATTTTGTCTGAAAATACCCTTTTTACATATAAAATAATTTTTGCTCAAAGAAAAGGTGTCAAAACACAAGTCGTGCTCTGCCGTGCAAAAAGTGGGATAGCATAGTAGCAATGCTACTGGACAGTTTTCATGGCCTAGTAAAATTTGTTGGCATTTTTTTTTCAAAAATACCAGTGCTTCCACTATCCCCAAATTTTTGGGGATTTCCCCCAAAATCTGTCTTCTCATAAACATTCTCAAAATTGGTTCCCCAAAAATCCCCTTTCTTTCAGGGTTGCCACCCCTAGTGATTTATCACTGAAGACAATCCACCCCTAGTAACTATTACTTTCACTTGACTTGAAATAATTTTTTCACTATTTTCAAAAGTTTATGTCTCAATTATTTACTACACATCCAAACCAGACATAGATTACTGAATTACTGACCTTTCTTCCTATGCTAGTAAAAGTATACTGACCTTTTTATAGTTGTAGTACAGTGATCAATGAATATTAAGAATGCAGTTGGGTGTGTATTATTTTTATAATACCAATATCATTGGAGTGTACAACTCAATCCATAAACTACCAGCAGTAAGCTATATACTGTATACTTGAGACTTTGAATACTATACACCATTAGCAGTATTAGAGTAAATATGAGACAGTACTTTAATATGATTAAATATGATTAAGAAAACTATTGATATTTCTAACCGCAAGCCATACTAAGTTACATTTGTTACTTTTCTGAAAATTTTACCTATAGAAATACTTCTTGCTCAAAGAAAAGCTGTCAAATCACGGATTTTGCTGCTAAAGTGTTGGCAGCTTTTGGAATTCTGCTACTGGCTGTTTTGGAATTTTTTGCACACCTGCTTGTGACAGGTTTTCTAATACATTCATCAATTCATTCATAATTCCCCTTTGAATAAATTCATCCATTCATTCATAATTCCTTTGTCTTTTCTAGATGCCTAGAAATTATGTTCAGAAAACACAACGCGGGGTTGGAGGAACATATGATGCAACTCAGCTACAAAACGCACTAGCAGAGATATCTTCAAAGAGAATGTCTATGCTACAGGCTTCAAAAGTATTTCAAATACCGCACACTACCTTGCATGACCATCTTATGAAGAAGACAAAAGTCAAAAAAACAGTTTGTGGTGGAGGGAGGAGTCAAGAAATTCCTGCTGAAATAGAAAAGGATATGGCTCAGGGTCTCCGAATACTTTGAAAAGTGGGGCATAGGTCTCAGCAAGCAGGAATTTTTCAACCAAGTCCAAGACTATCTCATCAAGAACAAAGTTCAAACAAGATTTAAGGACAACCGACCTGGTCATGACTGGTGGGTGGGGTTCAAGTGCTGAAACAAAATTTCACTAAAGAAACCAGAAAGGTTAGAAAACAAAAGACTTTTACAGCAATCTGACCCCTTCATAATATATGGTTTTTAAGAGCTTTTGTATGAAACTGCCATAGCAATGGATATTCTTGACAAGCCTCAGTGCTGGTTTAATTTGGATGAGATATCTTTCTGCAGGGATCCTGGCAACACGAAAGTTGCTGGAGCCAAAGGCTCACCAGCCACTCGTAGAACAGGTGGTAATGGACGTGAAAATACAACTGCCTTGGTTTGTATCAGTGCAAATGGAGAAAAATTCACACCTTTAATAGTTTTCTCTGCAAAGAATACCTGGACCTCATGGATACGTGTACATGGAGCTTACCCTGATGCATCTTACTCATCTACCAATAAAGGGTGGATGACGTCTGATCTCTTTATGAACTGGTTTGAATTCCAGTTTCTTTCTCATGTAAAGGGAAAAGCACTTCTCATCTTAGATGGACATGGCACACATGCTCTTGTAAAAATTGCAAAGCTTTCTCTTGCTCTTGCAAAACTTGCAAACAAAATTAACGTGACAATTCTAAAGCTACCTCCACATGCTTCAACCTCTCGATAAAGTGGTTTTCAAGGGAATGAAAGTGTCTTATGATCAGAATCTCTCGAAATGGCAGAGGGAGCACCCTGGTAACATTCTGTCAAAGAAGGATTTTGTATGTCTCTTATCATAGGTATGGGATACCTATTTCACTCCTAGTCTGATTGAAAAGTCGTTCAAAGCAACTGGAATCTTTGACCTGAGTGTTCCAATGAGAGTAAACCCATCCGTAATTGACCAAACCAAGTTTGAACCTACCAAGTTGAGACGCTATGCACAAATAAAAAAGGAGCAAGAGAAAAATTCAGGCACATCTAAAGTCACAACCACTGTCAACACTGAACAAGAAGAAATTACCTTTTCTGTTACCTTTAGTCCAAAGAAGTTGCTTGGCAACCAATCAAAAACTTTTGAAAAGATTCTTCTTGACTCAATCAAGCGGCCCGACCTACCATCAGTTTCAGAAATAGAAAAACGGAAGAAAATTGCAAGAGAGGCAGAAGTGATAACATCAAAAGAACATCTAGAGGTGCTTAAGAGGGAAGAAAATCTGAAAGCAAAAGGCAAAGAGAAGAAGAATAGTTCAGATGGGAAGGGTATAAAATCGAAAAAAAAAATTTCCTAAGAGGGAAGCCAATAGAGATACGGGTGATAGCGAATCAGACATCAGCCTTGAACTTGGCTCTGATGAGGATGATCAGAGTATTCAAAATACTATTCAAGAAAGTGACAGCAATGACAAGGAGACACCCAGTAAGCAAAAGATTGTTCCCAAGCTAAATAAGTATTATGCAGTTAGATACGATGCAAGGAATGACGAACAAGGTTACATAGGAAGGGTTCTAGACTTTCCTGACGAGGGAAAAGTTAAGCTCAAATTTCTTCACTGCTTGAGCCTTGCCACCTACTCTTTCAATTGGCCAAAGAAAGACGATTTCGATACTGTAGATGACAAATACATTAAGCAGGACCAGTAAACTTAGTGGGAAAACCGGACCATTTGAAATAGCCCAAATCCGTCAGGTTATTGTATCGTACAAGGCAGTTACTAGCAAGCGTCAGTAGATCTTTGTTTTATGCCCATACACGTAAGCTACAACATATATGAGTAACTTTTTGTATCTGGAGTCAAACCATATTTTGTGTGATATGTTTTTCTTTTTTAAAATACAAGCAATCATTTACATTCAGTGATTTGTGCACCTCGGCTATGATACTTGTAATGTTTATCTGTTGGGTAAGTCTGACACTGTCGGAGTTACCCCACAGCAGCAGAAAAAAGTATGGTCTGGCCTTTTGATGCCAGTCAGTTTGACATAAAAATTGTTTGCTTATGGACTTATAGTGATTCCTCAATGCCCTTTAAGATGGTGAAGTCATATTATTTTTGACATATTGTTGAAAAAAGCTAGTAGGATATGTTGCACTTCCCCCAAAGCTGGGGTAAGTCCAACATAGCAGACTGCACCAACTTTGAGACCTGGTGATGGGCTACAAGCACATTATATGGGAAAATCAGAAAGTGAATAATATGGGAAACTGTTGTAAAAAAAAGGTTGATAGAAGATGATATGAGATACTCATAAAAAAAAAATCTTGAGAGTCAATTTAACAAAAAAAAACATGTTAAGGTGTCGGACTTTCCCCGATTCACCCTACAACATAAAAAAAAGAGTCAACACTTAGTTAAAAAGTCAAAAATAAAAAATAAATAGATAACAATAAAATTAATGACTAATTTTCCTGGCTATTGTATAACTCAACAAAACTCTTCCGATATCTTTCATGTTTAGCGGGGATGGGAGTCATTACCAGAAGACTTACAGAGGCCAGATTCTTCAAAACTTCATGGTCGGATTTTGTTGAGACCACAGAAAATGGAAGGCAATTCAGCCTCTGTTCTTTATATATCCCTACGATTCCAACCGCAAGCATTTAAAGAGCCACCAAAATGACAATAGAGAAGCAGAGTTTTTGCTTTCAGACAGAACAAATTTGCGCCAGCTAGGCACTTTTTTCAGATGGTTGTGCATTGAATTTTTCAAATCAGTGTATTTTCCCAGAGCTCTTTTGAAAAATTGCAGTTCTGGTGTTTTTCGCTCGAAAACGGTGCGTTCGCGCTTTTATAGCTGCGCTATTTTATATCAGACGTCTGGTAACAGTGTTTCCTACATTTTCGAGAAGGCAAACCCACAGTGTTCGTTGCTACTTCAAACTTTTGAAAAGAGCTTGCTGGTGGAATGGAAGCGCTGGTGACATGGTGACGACTTGTGGGTGAAATGGAAGAAAAAGCGCAAGGAAATTACCAAAGCACATGCTGTCTGTAGTCTATTCATTATAAATTGCTTTTTTAAAGATCAAATCATAGAGTCATTGTTGAGTAATTCTTATTTTTCAGCACTAATTTTCAAGAATCAATAAGACTATTCGCATTCTGTTCTTCTTAGGGCTCAAAGAGGTCTACTGCATGATTCTGATAATTTACATTGAAGAAATTTCTAAATATAATCTCCCCCCCCCCCTCAGGTCTAAGTCTTGAGTCTCGTCGGCCTTGGAAAGGGTAGGTTATTATTGATACTCCTAATAGAGTTGGGCAGCATCACTCAGCAGTTAACGTTATAGGTCAGTATATTGCGAGGACAAGTTCCTACACACCAACATTTCGAAGTTTCTTAGGCTATACATCAACTCTCTAAAATTAAAACACATTCCCAACAAAACCAGGTTTTCAGCCGAATTTACTATCTTTGTTTGTCCATCTTATAGTATCGATTGGTGAAATCACTAGGTGTCTCCTTGTCTTGTTTATTCTTGTTCAAAACGCCTTGTTGCTGTCATTTCCATGGTTCAACCCCGTAACTTCCGCAACTGCTCACGGATTATTTATTCCGAGAAATGTATTATGATTCTAGACGAACAACTTGCTGTGAAAGTAATAGAACTTGCTTTATTAAAGTATCTGTAAAAGTTTAGTAATTTGATTTTTTTTTTTTTTTTTTTTTTTTTTTTTTTTTTTTTTACAAAGTATGAAATTTAGCATATAATTAAGTATTGTCATCACAAGAATTATATATTGGAATGTGTTGTAAGATATTATACAAATGGACAATCAAAGAAAAGATTAAAGTAATACGAAGATTTGTCCAAATTATATTAACACCTTAATATCGATGATGATACTAAGTTTCAAGTTTAGTGTTCCACAATGGTTCATTTCTATGCTCCCAAAACGTTTTTAATTTAACTGTTAGTAGGACCTGAGATATTTTTATAACGTTTTTAATTCAAATAAGCTCGTTCAGTAAGGGGTCCAAAATTAATAAAAACGAACACTTGAGGCAGGAATGCACAAGTCCCCCCCCCCCCCAAAAAAAAATGGATGACGTTCTTGGATCGGTTCTCCCCTAAATCTCGATTTTCTTTCACGATTTCTCTATACGAAGATTTCTTATATTTACTTTGAGTTCCGCCCCCTTTTCGAAGCTGTCTTCCATCACCCTCACGTCCCATAAAAAAAAATCTTGCGTATGCGCCTGACCAGTTGCTGCACCGATCAAACAGTTCGTGGTAACGAACTGTTTAGGAGCGACCCAGCTTAATAAAAAAAAAGGTAAAGGAAAAGGATGCGGCACTAGACCCTTAAGGTCTAGTGCCGCATTTTCGGTTATCCAGCTTAATAGTAACCGAAACTCTAAAAACCGGAATTTTGATACCCATAGATACATCAATAGAATCTGATTTACCCATCAAAAGTTACACGCCTAAGAAAATTTGCCTTATTTTCCCAAAAAGTCATAGAAATTTAATGAAAATTACACCATCGGATTCAGCGTATCAGAAAACCCTACTGCGGAAGTTTCAAGCTCCTATCTGCAAAAGTGTGGAATTTTATATTTTTTGTCAGAAGAAAGATCACGGATGCTTGTTTATTTATTTTTTGTTTTTTTTTTATTATTTTCCCAGGGGTGATCGTATCGATCCAGTAGTCCTAGAATATCTTAAGAGGACTCATTTGAACGGAAATTACTTAGAATGTACCTTACTCACATGATCTGCTAAGTTTAACACATAGATATAAAGAAAGTCAGATTTTGAGAGGAAGGCAGGTAAACATATTAAAAAAAACAACAAATACAGTTCGAACCGTTTAGTGAGAATATAGGGTTGGTCCAGAGCTACGCTAGACACAACTCTAGATTTGGCTCATGTATGTCCCAAAACCTATGAGATGGTCGTGTAGAATGATAGAAAGACAGGATTCAGGAATTAAAATGACTCACACCAAAAACTTTTAAAGGGTCTTGTTAGTTATAAAATGATCCAATAGCTTAATCCAAAAAAGGATTCCTAAAAGTAATGAACTTGAGCATAAAAACTATTATATCCCCTTTGTTCTTCTGACAAAAACAAACTTAAGTTATCGTTATTTTACGGAATCAATCAGTTTAATCCCAAAAAGTTTTCCTAAAAAAATGAAAAAAGCCTGGGTATCTTTCTTTTTCAATACTGTTTCTTTACCCTCGTCTTAAATTCTACGTGTATTCTGAAAGTCCTGCACAAGAAGCAGCTGGTTTGAACCAGCCCTGCAAAACGTTCAGCCTACGAGCCCATCAAAAAGAAGCAGATGGTTTGAACCAGATAGGTAAAACGTATAATTAATCATATTTTTCTGTATGATTACTAGCTTAACGACGTAATATAATGGTTAACTTTCCTGTTTTACAGTCCATGGCTTTTCTTTCAATATAATTTGGCCCTTTCCTGTTTAGATGGGATGGGATGATTTGAAATTCAAGTATTTTATAGGTAAGTCGTTACTTTTATTTTGGCGATAGTATCATTAACATTTTGAAGTGTTTTTTCACTGTCCCGGCAAACTTTAATTTAAGCTCCGTCGAAAATATTCCCCTTCCAAAAAAAAACAAAAAGAAACAAATATGATCATGGATTTGCTACTTCAATATAACAGCATCAATATTTTTGCATCACGTTGGTCGCTAATCCTCCAAATTATGTGTTTACTTCAGATTGATATGAAGCTCGGTCGCAGTTTCCAGATACTTCTGGAACAGAAAAAAGATAATTACACTTGGGTATACGACTGGATTTAATGTTAGCTAATAACAATTTTGACCGACTAAGTTATTTAAAAAAAACAGAGTAATGAAGAAGAAAACACAGAAAAATATTCAGTATTTGTATTAACAACGCAAAATGGTAGTGACAAATCTATAGAGAAATATAATATCAAAAGAATATCCATAGAAAAAGCATTATTGTAAGTTTTCTGTGTAGTTCATTCTAGAAATGGAAACACAAGGAACTAAAAAAAAAAAAAAAAAAAAAATAAAAAAATATTCTTTACTAAAAAATGAAAAAATATATATCAGTAACAACTGTTCAGTAATGACCAAAATATAGTTTTTATTGGGAGGTCTATAATTCTTCCTATCTTTTGTTAAGATTGAGATTTTTTATCCCTATAAAGCGACTCGTCTTAATAGTGACCGAAACTGTAATAAACTGAGTTTTAATATCAATAGATACATCAAAACAATTGGAATTTTATGCTGATTTTAAATATATGAGTTTCATCAAGTTTAATCATACTGATCAAAAGTTACGAGCCTGAGAAAATTTGCCTTACTTTCGAAAAAAAGGGAAAGACCCCTAAAAGTCATAGACTCTTAATGAAAATCACACTATCAGTTTCAGCGTATTAGAGAACCTTACTGTCGAGGTTTCAAGCTCCAATCTGCAAAAATTTGGAATTTGATTTTTTTTTGCCAGAAGAAAGATCATGGATGCGTGTTTATTTGTTTGTTTTTTCTTTTCCCCAGGGGTGATCGTATCGACCCAAGTGGTCATAGAATGTCACGAGAGGGCTCATTCAAACGGAAATTAAAAGTTCTAATGCCTTTTTTAATCAAAATACAAAAAAAAATTAAAAATAGAATCACTTTTTACAAAAAACCGAATTTTTGATGTCTTTTCATACTGAAGTCTTTTCAAAGATATTTGATTTTTGAAACAATCAAAAATTTCGTGGTAGCGGACTGTATAGTAAGAGTGCCTCTTCTCAATAGTAACCGAAACAGTAAAAAACGGAATTTCAATATAAATAGGTACATCAAAAGAATTGGATTTTATGCTGATTTTAAATATATAAGTTTCATCAAGTTTGATCGTACCGGTCAAAAGTTATGAGCCATGGGAAATTTGCCCTTTTTTCGAAAAAAAGGGAAAAGAACCCTTAAAAGTCATAGAATCTTAATGAAAATCACACTATCAGTTTCAGCGTATCAGAAAACATTACTGTAGAGGTTACAAGTTCCTATCTGCAAAAATGTGGAATTTGGTATTTTTTGTCAGAAGAAAGATCTTCTGCTCATCATGTTAAAGATTGATCAATGATGTCATAATCGTAGGTTGTAGCCAGGTCGTCTCTTACTATACCAATTAAGAAAAAGCCATAGTCTTTTTCCTGTTTTTTTTTGTCAAGATTGATTCTATTTTAAAAAATATTTATTTTAATTACAAAATGCACTAGATTTAGCAATTTCCTTTAAAATGAGACATTATACAGTTCTTTATGATTTTCTAGTACATAGCTAGCTGAGGAGAAAAAAAATCGGAAACCAAAAAAGATGCCTTATATGCAAAATATCGTGGTTGTAGCCCCTTTTCTTGAATTTCAAACCAAAATATTTTTTCTTGTTGTTGAAGCCAAGGGACGTTAAGTTTCCTATAAAGGGGGTTTCTACGATTTTCCAGGGCCCAGCTAGCTGAGGAGAAAAAAAAGAAAAGGAAAAAAAGATACCGTTTAAGCAGAATATCGTGCTTGCATCCACTTTTCTTGATTTTCAATCCAGTATATTTCCCTTGTTGTTCAAGCCAAGGGACTATAAGTTTCGTAAATAGGGGGTTTCAGACAAGTCGGTTCTAATAGTGTACTTTGTTTTTTGATCTGCTTCTATTTTTAGGATTTATGACCTATTTCATTTTTACTGTGGGGCATGATCGTCTCTTACTAGGTTGCTAGCTACCACTGAGACCCGGATAATTAAAAAAGGCACTAGAACTTTTCATTTCCACCCGAATGAGCCCTCTCGCTACGTTCTAGGACAACTGGGTCGATACAATTACCCGTGAGGAAAAAAAACAAACAAACAAACAAAAAACAAATAAACATGCATCCGTGATCTTTCTTCTGGCAAAAAAAAAAAATTGACGGTTTTGCAGATAGGAGCTTGAAGCTTTTATGATATTCTATGACTTTTAGGGGGCGTTTTCCCCTTTTTTCGAAAATAAGGCACATTTTCATGAGCGTAACTTTTGATGGGTAAGACTAAACTTGATGAAACTTATATATTTAAAATCAGCATTAAAATTCAATTCTTATGATGTATCTACTGGTATCAAAATATCGTTTTAAAATTTTGAGATAGCCGTTTTGTTCAAAATAGTCCCAGGTCTCAATTTTACTACGGTTCCGGGTTTGAAAACACCCCAGCCCTCGGGGCAATGGCTTTAAGCTATGTTATCTGCAAACTGTTAGCATATGTTTTTTTTATAGAGGGGACTCATTTGATTAAAAATGAAAAGAATTAGTTTCCTTTTTAAGAGTTGAAAGTGATCGAAAGTGGGAAGTAGCAAGCCCCCCTTCTTACACCCCTTTTCCTTCAAATGTATCCAATCAAAATTTTGAAATAGCCGTTTGGTTAAAAATAGTCGAAAAGTCAAATAACCATAAATTAGGGTAGAAAAAAACTCCCAAACACCTTGCGCAAGGACTGTAACTTAAGCAAGTTGCCCATTGTTAAAATATAAGGCTTTTTATGGGAGGGATGGTCATATTTATTTTGGATGGAGGGGGGGGGTCCTTCGATTGGAAATTGAAAAATCTAGTTCTTTTTTAAGAGTCAAGTGATCAGTGGGCAACCAGTCCCATCCCTTTTTTCCCAAATGCATCCGGTCAATATCTTAAGACAACCATTTGGTTAAAAATTGTCTAAAGGCCAAATAATTATGCTTCCGGGGTTGAACACTCCAGCACCTGGGGCCAAGGACCCTAGGGGTCCTTTTCACCATCAGATTATATTCACTGAAAACCATAGCTTAATTCCTTAATTCCGAGCCAAACAAGGTGCAAAAAGTACCCAACCTACTATTCATGTCTGATGAAACCAGGCCGGCGTATCCCCCCCCCCTGAGAAAATTCCACCCCGCAGAAAATTCCTCCAGACCCTCCTCCCGCCCCCCTGAAAATTCCACCCACATACAAAATTTAGCAGCCATAGAGAGAGTATTATCACGGGGAAGTAAAGAGCCATATTAAACCTAAAATGAGCAGAATTTATTCCGTATTTACGGAACATATACGGAAAAAATTCTGCTCGTTTTAGCGTTTCTATTGCTCTTTACTTTCATTTGATAATACTTGTTATTCTTGGTTAATAGCAGAAAAGAAGGTCCTATTTGTTCTAGGTCATCTTAACAGCTAGGAGCTTAAAGGGATCGTTCGGTAGGCCGAGATATCAAAATTTTGTAACCATTTTTCTATGGAAACGACACGCGTAGCTGATTAAATCAAAAGACGCTATGTAAGTCCACCATTTCTCACGAATTGCTTGGGAGATCATCAAAATAAAGGCAGAATCACTCTTATTTGTAAAAGTTGACTAGCCTTGTGATATTATTATATTTTAATTTCATTAACCTTGAGGTGGAGTCCCTAGCCAGCGGTGGTTAAAAATAAACACAAGTATATTTCCGCATACAATAACCAACTGATTAAAAAAAAATTATTGATTTTAAACAACAGGCAAAATTCCTTGCAACAGTCAGGATCGAACCTCTACCAGAAACATTCCAGGCGCGGCTTTATTCACTGCACTGTCACAAGGTATTTGATTAGGATATAGATAATATATATGAAATGGATGTAGCTAGTCTAAGACAGAAAATGACGTCATAATCATGAGAAATAGTTTTCACTCCAACCATTATGTCACTCTTAACTTTCAAATTTTTGGCTATTGAAAACATGCTAGGAAAAGATATATCTATATAGGAATACATATATCTATTATACTGCTTAAAACTACAGCCACTAAATACAAAACAGCAACTATGTAAAATGGATATGCATGTTTTCCTACTCTTCTGATCAAAATTTTGAGATAGCCATTTTTTCAAAATAGTCCAAGTCTCAATTTTACTAAGATTCCTGGTTTGAAAACACCCCAGCCCTCGGGGCAATGGCTATAAACTATGCTAGCTGCGAACTGCTAACATATGTTTTTTTATGGAGGGGACTCGTATGATTGAAAATGAAAAGAATTTGTTTCCTTTTTAAGAGTTGAAAATTATCAAAAATGGGAGGTAGCCGGTCACCCCTCCCCCCCCCCTTTACGCCCTTTTTTCTTCAAATGTATCCAGTCAAAACTTTTAAATAGCCATTTGGTTAAAAATAGTCGAAAAGTCAAGTAACCAGAAATTAGGGTTGAAAAAAAACTTCCACACCCCTTGCGCAAGGACTGTAACTTAAGCAAGTTGCCCATTTTTAAGATATAAGGCTTTTTATGGGATTTATACAGGGAAGGGATCGCTGATGTAGTTTGCAATTCATCAACACTTAAAATGGTATATACTAAGGGAAATAAAAAAAAAGAAAAAAGGTATAACCTTCCCTAAAGATGGTTTCGAAATACGCTACTTCTGCTTATAACCAATGGTATTCTCTATTTCCTGACAAAAAATCAATCTGTTATTTGAAGATACGACACAAATATAATCTAACGCTGCATTAGCATGAAGACGAATTTTCCTAGCCTAAAATGTATCGGAAACGAATAATAGGTAGGGCAATTATAACATTTACCTACCTTTCGCTTCGGAAGATGAACATGCTTAGCAATTCTTACTTATGAGACACTCTCGGTGACAGAGCAGAAATTCCCTAACGATTAAACTTGGCATCTGGACAATAAAGGACTATAAAGATAGGCTACTGCCTGGCAAATTTTAATTTAATTGAAATACTGGAATACGGAAGGTAGATGAGGATCTAGCCCCTATGTCCCTATAATCCCTATAGCCCCTTAACCGAAATTACTTGCCCCAGTAAGTTTCAAGTGAATCTAAACACCTTCATACAAATATCAGTGAAGAGGACTTTGAAAATCAGGACTGTCATGTCCCATTTGGCCAGCGTACTTGCCCTATATATTTCTAGCTGGAACGATCCCCCTCCCCCCCAAAAAAGGGAAAAGTCATGCACATCTGTCTGCTAAATGTTAGTGGGCGAGGAAGCAAGCGCCATATTTGTGTCTCCAATCATACACAGCGAAAATCAGTGTAGGGTTCAAGTTCAAACAAGGCGCTCACTCGTTTTTGCTAAATATTAGCAGGGATGTGAGCAGACTCATTTTGTACCTTAAATAAAATAGATCATAGATCATTACCCGTTTTTGATTTAATAAAGGTGAAGAGTGGTTACATTTCTTGTAAAATGTTGAAGGTTTAAGGGTCAAGGGATGTTTCAGGGGTCCTCAAACCCTCTTTGATCCTCCAATCATAGATATTAAACATCTCACATGTTTTTGGTTCATGCAAGATGCAACATGCTCACTTTTGTGCTAAAATTTCGGCTGGGTAGTGAAGAGGCTTCTGTACTACTTTGGTTCTCAATAGTAGCCTTTAAAAATCACTGTGTGATTCTGGTTCTAAAAAGGTACAATGTGCCAACTTTTTTGCAAGAAAATTGGCGTGACAGGGGCCAGGGGATTTAGGAACAGTAATCATTCAATTTTATGTTCCCAATAACATAGATTGAAATCTTTCGGAGATTTTGCTTCAAATCAGCTGCAAGATGTCAGTCATTCTGCCATGTAGTAGGGAGAGTGCAGAGATTGTTGTGAGTTTTACCAAGGGCCTCCAATTACACAATTTAAATCATTGCATGGTTCTGGTTAAAATGATGTGCAGCATACCCACCTTTCTACTAAAAAGTTGGTAGGAAGGGAGTTGGAAGGGGCTCTGGTCCTTCGTTTCTAAAGCAGCACCAATCTAAGATACTGGTGTGATTCCGGTTCCTATACGGTTTCATGTTTCTACTGATTGCAAAAATTGGGCGTGAGAGAGCAAGGATAAGGGGGGAGGGGTGTTCCGAGTAGCCAAGGGTCAAATTTTTACCTTCGATAATACATTTGTGTCAATCTGCTTCAAACAAGGAGCAACATTCCTACTATAATAAAGAGTTGACAATAAACGGCGATGGAGGGCCCACAGGCCCAGTTAGCACATCTAGCTTGTCTTCGCAATCAATAAAGGCTTAGCTCTATTTTTTGTCTAAAATCATTATCCTGTTTGTTTCCACAGCAACGAAGTTGTTATCTCCTTTAAACCCTGAAAATGGTATATCCGCGAGCAAAACTTTGGATAAAAATCTAATGTAGTATATAATCAGCTAGTCAAGGATTTTTGATTCAGTTTAAAATCAGCTTTTAATGTCTTTGCCTTGGGCCAACTTTCTCATACTGTTACTAGTCCCCAGCTCCCCCGAAAAAGATTCCGGCGGCGGCATTGAAAGTTAAATCAGCGGCACCACGCTGAAAAATTTTCTGCGTGCGCCCCCCATTGCACTTCCTGACTGAAGGGCCACAAAACGGAAATCAGCACCGCCGGTTTGGACCTTGAGTATCTACTGCCGTCATACTTACTTACTTACTTATCAATACTGAAGAATACCTGGAAAGTCACCCCATTAGTCGTTACAATATATTCCTGTAAAAAATGAAAGAATACGAATACAAAAGGTTCCTCAAAGATCTATTTCACTCATCCAAACTTAACTGTATGTTAACTGACACGTAGAGGAGAAGACAAGCACTGAATGTATGTTGAACGGATCAAAAAATAATTTCTTCAAAGGCCTTAACAAATTTGAAGTTATCAAGAATAAGTTTCCTCACCTTTGTGGTTCCAACATACATCATTTAATTGTTAAAATCCGTCACAACTGAATACCCTCTCTACTGTCATCGGGGTAACTAACATGGATAGTACCTTCCATGCCTAAAAATATTATGTATGGCACAAAATGTATGAGACAAAAGCTTTCTCCAGAAGCCAACAAAGGAATTAATAGCTTAAAACAAGTGAGAACCTTGGCTCTTTTTGGATGTGTTGATGGACTTTGGCAGAGAACAGTCTGATGTTTAATGTCGCTATATTCTAATTTTATCACTATCATCAAAGTCTAACATCGTTATTAGCTTAAATTTATTTTCTTAAAAAAAAAAAATATGGCACAGGCAGACTTGAAACATCTACTCCCCAAAAAGGAATCAACATATGACGTCAAAAGTGGTGGTTTGTGAAGAGATGAGACAATATTACTTACATTTCGTCTTTTTCCTGGGAGCTTTCTTGTTCATATGGAAGAATCTTTTCAACCCCCCGGATCTTGTCTAAAATTTGAAATACTATGGTTGAGGATGGATATTGGATCGTTTTTAGATAGAAAAAATCCAGATAAAAAACTTGATTTAAGTTTTGGACACAAATATTTTCACCATTTTGAATACGAATTCTCCTCTTATCACTGACTCGTTAGTGACAGCCAAATGGTCTTCATTTGCACGTATATTGAATATTTCGAAAATTATAAGCGCATCTGTGAACTGGATTTCACAGATTCAAACTGAATCCAAATAGAAATTCAAAATAATTCCTCAATTTCTCCTTTCGAAGCGTAAACTTACCTTCATTGGCCTCTACGGTCATTAAAACTGGAGTGCGGGATAAAAAGAACCTTCACAGGTCGACATTCATCATCGCCTAAACCTAGGTCTTGTTTTCCTATCTTGAACAAGATGCTTGATAGGGAAATATTATACTGATAAATAATCTAAGCTTATAAAGCTTATTCTAAAGCTTAATTTGCCTTGTGCAAAGTCGAGATTCAGTGATCTATACTGTTTACCTGCTTCCTTCACGGGGAGGGGGGGGGAGGTCATCATCAACTGAAAAAATGGCAAATGGGCATAGACATCAAAACTGCATTTAGATCTCAGAATGTATCAGGTAAGAAGGAAATTTCTGAGCGTTTTAAGTCTATTACTCTGCTGAGTTTAAACCTCCTGTAACTAAATGCCTCTATAATAAGCTCATGGATATTATAATCCCGTCAGTATGATTTCGTGCTGTCCAAATAGCAAGCTTTCAATTATATGTCACAAATTTAGTGTGATCGGGAATTATTATAAAAGTGTGATCGGGAATTTTGATAAAATTACTACGTATATGAGGGGGTCAGCCCCCTATTCAATACCTCGCTCTTTACGCTAAAGTTTTTTAGTAAGTAAGTGTGTAAATGTGACGACACTAGACCTTTAAGGTCCAAACCGGTGGTGATGATCTCCGTCTCGTGGCCCTTCAGCCAGGAAGTGCAATGGGGAGCTGGGGGCCATCCTGTGCTTTCGCAAACCCTTCCTGCTTACCTTCCCCAGATTTCTCCAGGTACCCATTTAGAGCTGGGTCAACTCTGGCTAAGCTTTCAGAGTCATACCACTGACCCGCGTCCCAGACCAAATAGCTGGTCACGCCAGGAACGAACCCGTGCCCCTTGGACAAAGAATTCTCGAGCCAGCGCACGTCCACTTAGCCAGGACGGCTTTTTTAAGTATTTTTAAAGTTTTTTAGTTCTTTCAAAAGAGCTATCTATTCTAATTGAACGGCCTTTGAGATTCAGGGGTTTGTGACTCGAACAAAATTCGAACTTTAGCGTAAAGAGTGAGATATTGACTAGGGGGGAACCCCCTCATATACGTAAAAATTTCTGTTCGTTTTATATTTTGATGTTGTTCTTTACTTTCAGTCGAAAAAACTTTTTTTATTTTATTTAATCTTACATATCATGACGATGAAGGTTGATATCACATAGGGCTTATCTAGACTGATCTTAGAGGGAACTCTTCCCATGTAAGGGCAAATAAAAATGCCTACAAGTCTTGTTGCTATAAAATAAATTATATTATATTCACTTTTGGCTTTTTTGTGTATGTTTGTTGATTTTGGCTGTTTTTTCCTGCTGTTGATCAGTTACAACCTCATTCAAATAGATTATTGCTGTAGTATTATTAATTGAAGTAGTTCTTTCCTTTTTCTATATTCTTCTTTTGCCTGGAAACATTGAATATTTAATTTTTTTTTCCTCTTTTACTATCGATTTGATTTGTTTGTTTCTTTGGTGAGTTAAGGCTTCGGCATTGTTTTATAATAAATGGTCCTGAAGGATAAGCAAATTAAGATTCATGAGTGGAATCCAAATTTCAATATTTTCTCCTTGTATACGTATAACTAACCATTTATTGTATATAAGCATAATTAACCATTTATGTTTATATGTATATGAGACCATTCATTCTCAAGTAAGAATATTATAGCAAGAAAATGATAACTCCTGCTGTGTTTGTATCTTTTTAGAATAATGCGTTGTAGTTATTTTGGAAGTAAAGAAGAAAGCATATGGTTAATGGCGTGTGATATAGAACTGCAGATTTACTTTGTAACTTCTACTTTGCCTTGCTTTCAAGTTGATGTAACATTGTTAAACTGTTTAGTTAATTTTGAATTATTTAATGTAAAGGAGCAATTGAATTTTGACTAATTCTGTTAGTATATATTCTTTTGTGTTTTCTATATATTTTATTAGTAACTGAAGGAGAATTGTCAACCATAGAACTTACTAGTAAACAAGGATGGAATGAGCAACTTTTGAAATTCCTGTTTTGTTTAATTTATTTTTCTGTTTGGCTAAAACAATTTTAAATTCAGGATATTGATGAAGAAGAAGCAGAATTGCAATATGGTTCGACGTCTTCTGGCCGAAGAAGGTGGTTTAGTAAAGAGCTGAGATGCATGATGTACGGGTTTGGTGACGATCAAAATCCATACACAGAATCTGTTGACCTATTGGAAGACTTGGTCATAGAATACGTAACAGATATGGTAATCTCTATACATCAAGTGTGCATATTAGTTTTTATTTCCGTTGGGTCGAAGAAGTAGGCTTTTTTACTAGTTGTTAGTGTATATGTTCACCCATATGAGAGAAAATGCCACTCTTCTCCCACTTAAAGCTACCTAAAGGAAACTGCTAAAAATGTATTTGATCCCAATCCCATAAGTCAACTACTCTATTTCTTCAAAGAAAACTATATAAACTTAGGTGCATACTGGTTTGATTCTTATTGGATTTGGGAGAGAGGGGGCTAGATGATTTTTTGTCACAGGGTAGAGGAGTCAAGGCACAAAAAAGTGCATTTATGGGTCATTATTTTTCAATGTTTCACATGTGTCTATGCATGCAGATAATGTATTATTGCAGCCAAATTCTGTGGTTTTTAACAGCTCGATTCTCTCTTCATTTCGGTAAGAATGTTTTAACTAAGCTTGCATTCTGGGTACTGAAAGGGTAACAAGTCCCCTTTTGGTTTATAAAAATTTAAGAATTGTGCTGTAAGGTTTAAATCTAGTATGAAGAGCAGCAGAGCAGGGGTAATCTCCGTCATATTTAGAGCAATTATATTTTATTGTTTAAAGCTATTACACTAACACGAGTCCATTTATTCTCGGAGCATTGCTGTACGGATATATAATATATATATATATATATATATATATATATATATATATATATATATATATATATATATATATATATATATATATATATATATATACCTGTGTTAAAAAAACAAAGGTTCGGCGATATGCATTTCATAATGACAAAAGATCAGCCGAGGTAAAACGAACCAAACAAATTGAAATGATAGCGATGATGATTGGGTTTTAGATTTTGACATGGATAAGGTCGTCAATGCCTACCATACCTTTGAAAATCAAAATATGGACTAGATAAATCGTTGGAAGAAAAAAAAGTGTTTGTCCCACCACCTGAACAATTAAGATACAAAGGTTCGGCGATATGTCTTTCATAATGACAAAAGCCAAGGTAAAAGCAAAAGTTTTTGTTCCACCACCTGAACAATTAAAAGAAACAAAGGTGGTCGTCATTACCTTCCATACCTTTGAAAATAAAAAACCTGTACTAGATAAATCGTTGAAAGATTAAGAAGTTTTTGTCCCAGAACCTGAACGATTAAAAGAAACAAAGGTTCGGCGATATGTCTTTCATAATGACAAAAGACAAGCCGAGGCAAAAGTTAAAGGTTCTATAAAAAATATAATTTTACAAAGGCACCACTTTTATTTTAACGTCCATTTGGACGTCATGACACGGGCGTTTGGGCGTTTATAAGACAAGCGACAGTGAGAATCTATATATAGAAGCCTGCCGAGTGTTGGGGCCCGGCGGCGAAGCCGTAGGGCTCCCGGGGTACTATATATATATATATATATATACTCCCCACAGTACATATATATATATATATATATATATATATATATATATATATATATATATATATATATATATATATATATATATATATATATATATATATATATATATATATATATATATATATATATATATATATATATATATATATATATATATAATATATATATATATATATATATAGATAATTTCGGAGACCACACTGCCTTTCCATGACGATAAATAAAAGTTCAAATAGGATAAAATCCTTTTAATAGACAGTGATGATAGAAATTCACAAAAATACCAGATATTTCGGTCACATATACAGTGACCGTCATCAATAGTAAAACTGCTACTGATGACGGTCACTGTATATGTGACCGAAATATCTGGTATTTTTGTGAATTTCTATCATCACTGTCTATTAAAAGGATTTTATCCCTATTTGAACTTTTATTTATTATATATATATATATATATATATATATATATATATGTAATATATATATGTAATATATATATGTAATATATATATATATATATATATATATATATATATATATATATATATATATATATATATATATATATATATACCACACTGCCTTTCCATGACGATAAATAAAAGTTCAAATAGGATAAAATCCTTTTAATAGACAGTGATGATAGAAATTCACAAAAATACCAGATATTTCGCTCACATATACAGTGACCGTCATCAGTAGTATAACTATTACTACTGATGACGGTCACGGTATATGTGTCCGAAATATCTGGTATTTTTGTGAATTTCTATCATCACTGTCTATTAAAAGGATTTTATCCTATTTGAACTTTTTATTTATATATATATATATATATATATATATATATATATATGTAATATATATATGTATATATATATAATATAATATATATATATATATATATATATATATATATATATATATATATATATATATATTATTACCAAGTCAGCAATTAGTGAACACAGACCTGGGAGAAACTGTTAGCGACTCTTTGCCAGTGATAAAAGTACCGTGACCACCATAGCAAATTCAACGAATACCAAAAGTAGCCTCTTGAAGCCCCAGATGAAAACTCTATGGATCATGGTGTTCGTTGCTTTGTTGCAGATGTCATTTATATCATTTACCTCAGAAGCTTTTGTAGCCTACTAACTGAATAATGGTATCAAAATAATGTCATAGAATATTAATGAAGATGTTAATTCGAAGCTTTTTTTTATATGAATACTTTGCGAAACTAGTGACGTACTATGTCTGCCAGAGCATCTTAAACAAAGTAGGTTCTTTGACTGCCTCTTCGGGTATTAACATATACCCGAGCTATATCGATTAAATCCGGGCTGCTTGCCCCTCTTGATGATGTCTGAGTGAAAAATGATATGTATTAGCGATCGATGAATGTTTGAATTCGTTCGTTACGCTAGTCTTGTAGCATAAGTGCTGATTTAAGTTTTTTTCTTTAGCAGCTGTTTTTGTGAGTCACGATGCATAATAAAGCTAAAAATATACATGTAAGGCCTATTAATACCCATGTTTCTACAGAAGCTAATTTGTCATGCAACATGTAATTTTTTTTTGTTGCAAACGTTGAATTAGGTCTTTTTATGTAAATAGAAGCCAAATTATGCTGGTTGATGTAACTAAAACCTCTGTAAGTTGGACGATTCTTGCTCTACATAGAAATGAGACCCCTTTATGGGATCAGACTTGCACGCTTATTAGCTTAAACCGTAATTCTGGTAAGATATTAATTCTTGTCAATTTGCTGTTATTTTACCTGTTGCTCCTTTATTTGATGGAATAAAGGCCAAACATCTATGTCTAGCCCCGAGCCGACATTACCTTTTTTAATTTATCCTACTTCAGTGTCAGGGATGCGTCCCCCAACAATAGCCCATCCGACTAATCCGTAATGCAAGATAATTTTTTTTTGCTTATTTGGATAATGGCAGAACCACAGCTATAGCAAAAATAACTATTGAGAAATCTTTAAACACGGTCCAGTTTGCTGCATGACAAAAATTTGAGACTGATTTATTTTCTTAATTCTTGCAAAATATAAGTGGAAGGTCCTGGGTGGGGAGATCTTTTTGGTTCAGGTTCTCATCTAAATGTTCAGATGTTTTATGCTTTACGATGATAATAATAATATATTATAGCACATGTAATAATATAGTAAAATAACAGTACATACTATGATGAATTATAACAATATATTTATCCACTCTATACCTCTACATTTGAAATATTTGCGTCTTTCTCAGTTTTGTAAAAAGTATGCGGTTGAAAATTTCGAGAATGTTCAAGTAAAAATAGTCTCACTCCATTAGGGGAAGAAGGGGTTGCAATGGGCTTGGTAACGAACGTTATATTTTGAAAGAATCGAGAATTGGATGGTACTATTCTTTTTTATTTTAATTTCATTCAAAGGAGGAATCTTGCTGAATAATTTCTTTAAAAAAAAGATAAATAGATAACTACACTTTTGAAATCATCAAAAAGCTCAGATTTGTCACTTAACCATAATAAAAATTCTAATGAAGAAGCGATCAAAAATTTTTTTTTAAGGCCAACGAAAATACTGAAAAACAAAGCGAATATTTGGGCGTGGCAGGCCAGTGCGGTTTAAGAAATTATCTTTTTACTAAACCATGTTCATTTTAATCATTATAGATTATGTTGTTGTTTTGTTTTAGACTCATAAAGCTATGGAGATTGGAAGACAAGGTCGAGTACAAGTGGAAGATTTGGTTTTTCTCGTTCGAAAAGATGCGCGGAAATATGCAAGGATCAAAGACCTACTGACTATGAATGAGGAATTGAAGAAAGCACGGAAGGCTTTTGATGCTGAAAAATATCAAGGCACATAAAATGCATTACACCTCACATTGAAAAAAACGCTCTTCTTTTCTTTTATTAAATTTTGTAAGTGATATTTGTATTGCTATTCTAGGACAATTATTTTGTATAGTCTATATGTACTATTGTAAATCTGCAGCTTGATTTTTTGTGTTAACTTTCTTTTAATTCTGCGTATAGTTAAACATGGCGCTTCGTCTCCGAGCCCTTTTGGGAAATAGCGTGTACCTTCTGTCTGAACCTCCTTTGCAAAACAGCATGTAAGATTTGTCCTCAACTCCCTTTGGTAAAGAGTGCATACGTCACGTCTCAGACACCCTTTGGTCAACATATACGCTTATACGCTTCGGTATACGCTTCGTCTTCAGCTTTTTTCTTTTATCATCAATGCGTTTGGTCCGTTTCCGGCCTTCTTTGGGACATAATGCTTATGATGCGTCCCTGACTCCACCCCCTTTTGTCAGCAGCCTGCATACTTCGGCTTAATGTTTTTTCCGTTGGCAAAACCCTTTGTTCAACAGTGAAAACGCTCTGTCTTTGACCTTTTTTGTTTATTGAGATCACATTATGACTGTCCTAAATAAAAACAAGTAAGTGCATACTTCACAAATGGTGTTTAATTTACACTAAAGTTAGTATTCATTGTGTATAAGCTTTTTGATTGCCTATCTTAGGGCACTTTTGCAGCAAAGAAGCTTAAAGTAAGAAAATATTAAGAGGATATTTTACAGATGATATTTGTTTTTCTCGTCAAGTGAAAATCAAATTGACTGATTTTTGATGGTAGTATTTGACGTACGATTTGCCATCAAGTTTTTGACTACAGATCTTACGCCTTACTGAGATCACAATTATACACCGGTTTTTAATCTGCATAGTTGAAGGGTATGAAGTAAGTCTCTTAGTCCCGTTCCCCCTTCAATTCCCCTTACTCTAAAGTCTCAAATATAAACATTTTATACTTTTATTTTTATTCACTATCTTTCGTGGACCCTTTGGTCAACTGTGCCTAAATTCTGTGTCAAAACCTTCATCAGTCAATAGTACGGGTGCCTAGTATTCACTCTGTAGGGCAACAATGCGTTCGCTCAGTTTGGGAGACAGGAAGTGCCTCTGACGATAAATAAAAGTTCAAGTAGGGATAAAATCCTTTTAATAGACAGTGATGAGATAACAGTGATAAAAATTCACAAAAATACCAGATATTTCGGTCACATATGCAGCGACCGAAATATCTGGTATTTTTGTGAATTTCCACCACTGTTATCATCATCACTGTGTATTAAAAGGATTTTATCCCTATTTGAACTTTTATTTATCGTCATGGAAAGGCAGTGTGCTCTCCGAAATTATGTAAGCGCCTCTGGTGCCTTATGGTCAATTGTGCATACACTGTGTCTCCAACAACATTATGCTAGTAGGGTGGAAGCTGCGTCTCTAACTCCCTTATGTCCGATATTGTGTTGCTCCCTCTCCAACCTTCTTTTGTCAGCAGTGAGTACGCTCCGTCTTCGACTTCTCTTTGGCAAAAACCCCTCTAACCCCCCCCCTCTGGGTACGGCCTTGTGGGCAAGTGATCTTTTTTCCATCAAAGTTAGTATTTAAGGATTAATGAGGCTGGTAACTAGAGATCTGTGGCTATTGTAAAAATATAGAAGCCCAAAATAAAAACTAATTAAGCATATAATTCGCCAACAGTGTTCAATTTTCATCAAGGTAGTTTCGCAGTCTTTAGTCCAGTAGTTCTGAAATCATCTAAACTCATAAAAGGCACCTCAACAAATAACGCTGTTTTCTGACTAGTTATTTCTGTCTGCTGTGATTACTTTACTGCTAAGTATTTTCTTCTAAATTTATAAAGACGTTTTTATTTGGAAACTTATTACTTTAACGATTATCTTTGAAACAATTTAAAGTACTAGACTTTGTGACAGGCTACCATGAAAATATTATCAGAGGCAACGCTGTAGCGTTGCCTATAGTAAAGGCCATACGGCTCCAATGTTTTATTATTTATTTATTTATTTTTTTTTCCCAGAGGCACTTCATATGGAAGGGGTTGTCGTAGAAACTTCAAAGGGGGATCATTCGATTGGAAATCGAGAGTTCTAGTGCCCTTTTTAATAGTCGAAAATGATTGGAGGGCAACTACCCTCCCCCCCCACGCCCACAATTCCCCCAAACACATCCAATCAAAATTTTGAGATAGCCATTTTGTTCAGCGTAGTTGATTTCCAGACATAAAATATATTTTTGAGGAGGACACTCCCCCAGAACCCTCAGGGCAAGGGTTTTAAGTTATGCCCTGGGGGCATATAAGGTTTTTATAGAAGGCGTTGTCGTACAAACTTCAAAACAGGCTCAATCGATTGGAAATTAAAGGGCTAGTGCCCTTTTTAATAATCGAAAGTGATTGAAGTGTAACTAGCCCCCTCCCCCCCCCCCCAAACCTATCATAACCCCAAACTCATCCAGTAAAAATTTTGAGATAGCCACTTTGTTCAGCTTATTTGATTTCCAAATGGAAAATATATTTTTGAGGTGGGCACTCCCCCACAACCCTTAGGGCAAGGGTTTTAAGTTATACCCTGGGGTCATATAAGGTTTTTATAGAAGGCGTTGTCGTCGAAACTTCACAAAAGGCTCATTTTATTGGAAATTCAAAGAGCTAGTGCCCTTTTTAATAGTTGAAAGTGATTGGAGGGCAACTAGTCCCCCCCCACCAAGCCCATTATTTCCCCAAATACATCCAATCAAAATTGTGAGATGGCCACTTTGTTCAGGGTAGTTGATATCAAGATAGAAGCTGTGTTTTTAAGAAAGCGACTCCTCCAAACCCCTCAGGGCAAGGGTATTAAGTTATGCCCTGGGGGCATATAAGGTTTTTATAGAAGGCGTTGTCGTAGAAACTTCAAAACAGGCTCATTCGATTGGAAATCGAGAGTTCTAGTGCCCTTTTCAATAGTCGAAAATGATTGGAGGGCAACTAGCCCCCCCCCACGCCCATCATTCCCCCAAACACTGTAAAGTTTCTTTGTTCACTTCTCTGTGAATTGTCTATTTCTCTGTACAGTGAGACTTCTTCTCTTTAGGGCCTTATGGTAGCGTTGGCCTATTATCTTCTCTTTAGGGCCTTATGGTAGCGTTGGCCTATATCTGGGTTCTACCGGTGGAGGATGCCTAGAACCTCTAACCATCACATAGTCTGTGTTTAGAGTATAAAACGTTTATTTATACATATAATACAGTGAAGGTACATATGACGAGGACAGATACAGAATTCGAACTGACTCAAATAATCTAAATTGGTAACGTATATTCAGATACACATCTGCTTCTGATAAAGACAATCCGGGTTGGGTTGTTGACCATTGAGCTTCTTCCAGACAGGAAATATTATCGCTTTATTCCAAGAAGTGGGGTTACAATGTTTGCATTTTAGATAGTGGGGTTATTCTGGGTTCAAGTGGCCTTGGGAAGAATTATACATATGAATTTCTGACTTAGAATCTTAATTATTGGTTTTAACCAATAAAAACCTATTTCAAAATTTTACAGTTTTTCCCCGGGGTTTTCAAAATCTTTTTTTTCCAAAAAAAAACGATTTTCTATCCTCAAACAAAGGTACACTTAACAAGAACATAAAATAAAATACCGACACTAAAACTGAATCAACAAGACACAAGAAAATATTTTTCCAATTGGCACTTTCATTTCACTTTATATTGTCATGCTAAGTTCGCATAAAATTCGCATAGCTACACCTAATATAAAAATGTGCACATTGTCAGAGTATCTTTTAAAAGAATTTAAATTTGAACAGAACACTTGAACAAAAAATGATAATCTTCGACAGAAACACAATAAGATTTTCTATTACTTTCCTTTTACCAAAGCTTTAATTCTTTCTTTTTTTTTTCCAAATTATTCGGTTATTTTACTATCCATAAGATATCAAAAGGAAGTAAATACATCATTTGAAAAAGGTTGGTCAAACATCTTTCGCTTGTCATTTTTATCTTTCTATTTTTCCTATTTCAAAGAAAGCATTTCTCCTGTCTAGTTAATCAGCATAAAAACCAGCTACATCCTCATTTTAACTTAAGATCAATTCCCAACACCGTTTTTACTGCAATAACATACTAATCTCTACAATCATTTTACTCTACTTATCTCTCTACAATTGTTTCAATACTCTCTATAATAACCTGGAGGTTTATTTCCTGTTTTCCTATTGCTTCTCCTAAGACTACTTGATTCTCCACTCGAGCCTGCCTTAACCTCTATGTCCCCTTTATCTACTTCTACACCAACTAGACTAGGCCCCATTTGAACCTTCTGTTGTTCGCTAGAAACGGAGCTAACCTCCATTATTTCAGAAGTTACTAGTGGGGTCTCCACTGGAATCTGGTATAAAGATGATGTTGAATCGATTCTCCTATGCCCACGATTCTCTAACTCCAATTCTACGATTCTTGATTCCTCCGATATTGATTTATTTGTTATTACTGGTTGCTCAAGACAATTTTGAACAACCAAAAGTTTCTCACCCGGACATTGACGTAAGCTATAACCGTTGCTGCTTTTCTCTTCGTCTTTAGATTTTACTCTATTATTAACAATATTAGATTTATTAATCATATCAATTTTCTCCTGAAAAATAGGATTTAAACGTAAAAAAGTTTCTGAATCCTTTATAGGCTTTATCAGACGACCGTTTACTGTTCTTCTTACAGAAGTCCCTGAAAGTTCTTGTACCAAGAACGGGGAATCTTTTAAAACTTTTAAAATTTTATATGGTCCACGAAATTTTAGCTTTAAACCCTTGATTTCCCTTGGATTCTGAGCTGTATCCTGGACACAAACTAAGTCCCCCTCTCGAAGAATTGGTAGTACTACGGCATTTTCATCACATTGTAATCTTTGAGATTTTCTCTGTTTTCCTGTTTGTTCATCACAAATCCTGTAAATCGTGAATAAATTCCTAACTAAATTAACCATATAATCCTCATAACTGTCAAAATAGTCAATTGAAGGCAATGATAGTTGAATGTCCAAAAATGAAAGAGGCTGCCTACCAAAAAATTATCTGATATAAAGAATATATAGTTGTGAAAGAAATAGTAGAAATTAATACATTCTCAACGAAAGGTAAATGACTATCCTAAGAATTGGGATGATCCTGACAATAAGCTTAATACAGATTTTGTTACCTTCAAACAATTCTCGCATAACCCATTCGATTGAAGATTATAGAATGACGAAAAATGAAGTTTAATTTTTAATTTTTCACACATCTGTCAAATGGTATTTGAACAGAAAAATTGATGTGAATCAGTGATCAAAACTTAAAAAAGATCAAAGTATGCTATCACTGACTCGCAAAGAAAATAGCACATATCATCTGCTGTTATCTTCAGCGCAGCTTTCAGGATAAAAAATTTTGAAAAATGGTCAACGCCAACTAGAATATGAAAATTTCCGTTTTCAGTAGGCCCACATAATGCGCCCCCCATGGGACTAGCAGAGTCCACCGACAACACACTGAATGGGTATTTCGGTTCTTCCTTTCTTACTAACGTAGGTTTGACTTTCTGATGCATTTTAGTACTACGCAAGCACAAATTACAGTTTTCGCAATACACTCGAACTTTTGCACCCATTCTATCAAAGATATATAGTTTCGGCTCACTCTATCTAATGTCTTCTCTAGTGACATGTGACCGCCAATGAGTATGTGATTATAAGCCAGTCTTATTGCCGAATCTACTAGGATACTTGGCAAGACTATTTTAGCTGTTCTAGGGTACCCTTGGTCCTTGCCAACGCCTCCTAGCGGATAACAATAAAGAACACCTTCCTTCAGAAACAGGCCGTCAAAAATTTTCAACAGCTAAGACACAAATTTATTATTTGTCACTTCCCCTGGCACGGAACTCTTTTCCACCCTGTCGACTCCTGGCACGCACCTCTTTTCCACCCTGTCGACTATTTTCCTCTCTGGCAGGGAACTCTTTTCCGCCCTGTCGACTTCTGGCACGGAACTCTTTTCCGCCCTGTCGACTATTTTCCTTTCGGGCACGGAAGTCTTTTCCGCTCTTTCGACTTCTGGCACGGAACTCTTTTCCAAACTGTCGACTATTTTCCTTTCTGGCACGGAACTCTTTTCCGCCCTGTCGACTTCTGGCACGGAACTCTTTTCCGCCCTGTCGACCTCTGCCACGGAACTCTTTACCGCCCTGTCGACTTCTGGCACGGAACTCTTTTCCGGCCAGTCGACTATTTTCCTTTCTGGCATGGAACTCGTTTCCCGCTCTGTCGACTTCTGGCACGGAACTCTTTTCCGCCCTGTCGACTATTTTCCTTTCTGGCACGGAACTCTTTTCCGCCCTGTCGACTTCTGGCACGCTCTTTTCCGCCCTGTCGACTATTTTCCATGGTACGAAACCTGCAGGGTTTTCGAGGTTCGGTGATCCACCGCCTACCTCTCTCTTCGCCCATGGGAGCTCAGATCTTCCTTTCCCAGGATCCTCTGAACCCGTTAACCGCTCAGACCTTCCTTTCCCAGGATCCTCTGAAACCCGTTAACCGCTGGTCCGTCGGTCGACCGTCGTCCGCCCCTTCACCAGCCTAATCTCTCGACACAACGCCTCATTACGTTGGTTCCTAATAAATTCTCAGTTATCTGGTCCCTCGGTCAACCATAGTTCGCCCCTTCACCAGCCTTATCTCTCTCGACACAACGCCTCATTACGTCGGTTCCTAATAATAAATTTCTCGTCTCTCTTGATAATATACCTTTCTAGATCAATGCCTTATAAAAAAAATTCTCAGTTTCTCAGTCATAATTTTTTTTTTCCTAAAATTTCTACTTAAGTTCCTACTATGCTCGCTACATCTTGCACTAAAAAAAAATATACATCTCCCCCTGGTCACGTTTTACATCAGGCCAGTTCTGACGGAGTCCTTCCTTCTGTCCTGTGCAACAAATTTCAGTATCTACGGTTGCTGAAAAAAATCCTGCTTTTCTTCACCAATTTCTTTTTCAATAACTTCAAAACACTGCGCTATCTTATACGCTTCAGAGAGGGAATTATAATCATCCTGGTGTTCTAATAAATATCTCTTAATATTTAGTCTCGAACCTTCAATAAAACACTCAAGGCCTATACTATCAGATAAAACTATTAATCTGCCATACCCCGATCGATATGATTTTGTGGCAATCTCCACCCTCTTATATAACTGATACACTATTTCATTGGATGATTGCCTCAATTCAGCTAAATCTTTGAATTTTTTTTTCCAGCTGTCTTTCCTGGTAAATATGCCTGCGTCATTTCCTTTTCAAGTTCCTCTAAATTAATAATATCGGAGGAATCTCTATCCTCAAAAAAATTAAGTAATGACCCTGTTACTCTAAGCGGTACTGCATCTATCACCTGTGAGTCTGACCAGCCTAGCAATGTTTTTACCCTTCTCAATTGGCTAAAAAAAGGTTTTATAAATTTTGCATTTTCAAGAACTGGAATATTTCCCAGGGGATCCATTACTGACCCAATTACTCTTTAATTCAAATTCTTGTTGCTCTTATCCTCAATAGGTTTATCTGTTATATCATCCTAAGAATTATCCCACATATTTACACTACTTCTTACCGTGGCATTTTCTTTGGTCATTAAATTACCAACAGTAGTCAAAAATTTCACGATTAAAATGGGATTATAATCCCGACTTGAAGAATCAAAATTCAATTGGATATTTAAACCTTTACTTCTTATTTCTTTCAAAAAGGATGAAGCAATATCTTTGTTAAATTCAGGATCTGAAGGATCTAAAATTGGAATTGCGCTCATTTTAAACGAGAAGGAAAAAAAAATTAGTAAAACAAATTAATTAAGTCAACGCTCTAAAAACAAGTAAAAATCGTTATTCAACCCTCCTAACAGATTTCCTACTCGCGTGCGAACTTAAAATGCGTGACTTACTTTCGTAAATTGTCCTTCGAAGTTCTTCACTTTTTTTTTCAAAAACTGGAGTCTGGAACGGGAACCTTAAATTGGAGCGGGAACCTGGAACTGAAGCTGGAACGTAGAACTGATGCTGGAACGTAGAACTGAAGCTGGAACGTAGAACTGAACTTGGACCTTGAACTGAAGCTGGAACCTGGAACTGAAGTAGATCTGAACTAGAACCTGGAACTGAAGTTGGAACGACGACACTGTGGGTGACGGGCCTCAAAATACAATGTTTACTGCAATCTTGTAGGTGACGGGCCTCAAAATAAAATGTTTACTGCAATCCCGTCCGGCAAAGACCGCTGCACCACTTTGTAAAGTTTCTTTGTTCACTTCTCTGTGAATTGTCTATTTCTCTGTACAGTGAGACTTCTTCTCTTTAGGGCCTTATAGTAGCGTTGGCCTATTATCTTCTCTTTAGGGCCTTATGGTAGCGTTCGCCTATTATCTGGGTTCTACCGGTGGAGGATGCCTAGAACCTCTAACCATCACATAGTCTGTGTTTAGAGTATAAAACGTTTATTTATACATATAATACAGTGAAGGTACATATGACGAGGACAGATACAGAATTCGAACTGACTCAAATAATCTAAATTGGTAACGTATATTCAGATACACATCTGCTTCTGATAAAGACAATCCGGGTTGGGTTGTTGACCATTGAGCTTCTTCCAGACAGGAAATATTATCGCTTTATTCCAAGAAGTGGGGTTACAATGTTTGCATTTTAGATAGTGGGGTTATTCTGGGTTCAAGTGACCTTGGGAAGAATTATACATATGAATTTCTGACTTAGAATTTTAATTATTGGTTTTAACCAAGAAAAACCTATTTCCAAAGTTTACAACACATACAATAAAAATTTTGAGATAACCATTTTGTTCAGCGTAGTTGATTTCCAGATAGAAAATTATTTTTGAGGAGGACACTCCCCCACAACCCTCAGGGCAAGGGTTTTAAGTTATGCCCTGGGGGCATAAAAGGTTTTTATAGAAGGCGTTGTCGTAGAAACTTCAAAACAGGCTCATTCGATTGCAAATTAAAGACTAGTGCCCTTTTTAATAGTCGAAAGTGATTGGACTTTAACTAGCTCACCCCCCCCCACGCCCATCATTTCCCGAAATACACCCAATCAAAATTTTGAAATAGCCATTTTGTTCAGCGTAGTTGGTTTCCGAATAGAAAATATTTTTTTAAGGAGGACACTCCCCCACAACCCTCAGGGCAAGGGTTTTAAGTTATGCCCTGGGGGCATATAAGGTTTTTATAGAAGGCGTTGCTGTAGAAAATTAAAAACAGGCTCATTCGATTGTAAATTAAAGGGCTAGTGCCCTTTTTAATAGTCAAAAATGATTGGAGGGCAACCCCCCCCCCCCAATCCCATCATTCCCCCAAACACATCCAATCAAAATTTTGAGATAGCCATTTTGTTCAGCGTAGTTGATTTCCAGATAGAAAATATATTTTGAGGAGGATACTTCCCCACAACCCTCCGGGCAAGGGTTTTACGTTGTGCCCTGGGGGCATATAAGGTTATTATAGAAGGCGTTGTCGTAGAAACTTCAAAACAGGCTCATTCGATTGGAAATAAAAGAACTAGTGCCCTTTTTAATAGTCGAAAGTGATTGGAGTGTAACTAGCCCCCCGTCCCCCCCACGCCCATCATTTCCCCAAACACATCCAATCAAAATTTTGAGATAGCCATTTTGTTCAGCGTAGTTGATTTCCAGATAGAAAATACATTTTTGAGGAGGACACTCCCCCACAACCTTCAGAGCAAGGGTATTAAGTTATGCCCTGGGGGCATATAAGGTTTTTATAGAAGGCGTTTTCGTAGAAACTTCAAAACAGGCTCATTCGATTGGAAATTAAAGGGATAGTACCCTTTTTAATAGTCGAAAATGATTGGGGGCAACTAGCCCCCCCCCCATGCCCATCATTCCCCCAAAAACATTCCAATCAAAATTTTGAGATAGCCATTTTGTTCAGCGTAGTTGATTTCCAGATAAAAAATATATTTTTGAGGGGGACACTCCCCCACAACCCTTAGGGCAAGGGTTTTATGTTATGCCCTGGGGGCATTTAAGGTTTTTGTAGAAGGCGTTGTCGTAGAAACTTCAAAAAGGCTCATTCGATTGGAAATTAATGGGCTAGTGCCCTTTTTAATAGTTGAAAGTGATTGGAGTGCAAATAGGCCCCCCCCCCCCCCACACCCATCATTCCGTCAACCACATCCAATCAAAATTATGAGACGGCTATCTTTTTCAGCCCAATTCATTTAATCATAGAAAATATTTTTTGAGGAGGACACTCCCCCACAACTCTCAGGGCAAGGATTTTAAATTGTGCCCTGGAGCATATAAGGTTTTTATAAAAGGTGTTGTCATAGAAACTTCAAAACAGGCTCATTCGATTGGAAATTAAAGGGCTTGTGCCCTTTTTAATAGTCGAAAGTGATTGGAGTGTAACTAGCCCCCTCCCCCCCCCCCACGCCGATCATTTCCCCAAACACATCCCATCAAAATTTTGTTCAACGTAGTTGATTTCCAGATAGAAAATATATTTTTGAGGAGGACACTCCCCCACTACCCTCAAGGCAAGGGTTTTATGATATGCCCTGGAGGCATATAAGGTTTTTTATAGAAGGTGTTGTTGTAGAAACTACAAAACAGGCTCATTCGATCGGATATAAAAGGGCTAGTACTCTCTTTAATAGTCAAAAATGATTGGAGGGCAACTAGCCCCCCCCCCCCGACGCCCATCATTTCCCCAAACACATCCAATCAAAATTTTGAGACAGCCATTAATTAAACGTAGTTTTAAGTTCTGGAAATTAGGTCTTTGAGGATGACAACTCCCCCACAGCCCTCAGGGCAAGGGTTGTAATTTAAGGATTCTCCGAATCCTTCCAATTATTTCTTATGGAAGGGATGCTCGTATAAACTTTAGAGAGGGCTCATTTGACTGAAAATTGAAAGTTCTTGTTCACTTTTTAAGAGTCAAAAGAGATGGAGGGTAACTAGCCCCCCCTCCTCCAAGCCATAAATGCATCAGATAAAAATTTTTAGATAGACATTTTGTTAAAATAGTTCTGATAACAAAAAACTCAGGTGTCAACCCATCCCCTCAGGGCCCGGCGGTAGGCGTTTTAAGTTATACCCTGGGGAATAACCTTTTAAGGAGGGTTTATAGCTTATCGAAAGGGGTTTTGTATGAGAAGAAAATACAGGAAATCTATTATAATTGTCAAATTTTATGGTTAAAATACATACTCTGTGAAAGATGCAAAATTTCTTTGGCACACAAAATCCTATTAAGGTCAATTCCAAACAGCCGTGATTCTTTCGTGTCAGGAAGTTAAATGGTCTAAACCCTCTTATTGGTACTATTTTTTCAATCACTTAATAGTTGTCGCTGTCCACAAGTTATGCAAGCTGTCTATTGTTCATATATAAGGTTTTTATCAAAGAGGTAATCGTATAGACTTTGAAAAAAGCCACATTCGATTTAAATTTAAAGTTCTAGATCCGTTTTTTAAAGTAAAGAATAATCGGACAGTAAGTACCCCCCCCCCCTCCATGCCATAAAAACTTGAAACTTTTTGCAATCAAAAACGAACAAAAATTAATTTAAAAAAAACTTTCCGAAAAATAAGTTTTTCAAAGAAAAGTAGTAAAGGACATTTTAAACTTAAGCTCATTAGATACGAATACATTTTAAAATTCAAACAAAACACGACTGTAAATTAATGCTAAAGAATACATGAAATCCGAAACGAGCAAAAATTCAATAAACAACCATAGGAAAAAACAAACAAAAAGTAATAACATAAATAAATAAATATATTTTAAAGTGAGTAATGCTTGGATTGAATATGAAAATCAAGCTTAAAACGAAAACAATTGTTTTGCTATTAAAGTATAAATGAAACTTAAAACGACCAGAAATTAAATAAACAATCAATACGAAAAAACACACAATATATATTAAGTGAAATGTAAAAATAAATCATAAAACGAGTGAAACTTAAAGTTAATATGCAAATCCAGTTTCGGTCTAATAGAAATAACTACAAACAAGAGTGTGGGTGTTGCCTCACTACAGAAGCAGAAAACCTACTGCTTCATTGGCACTTTACTGAAAACGAATTATATTAAAAATGTTTTCTTTTGTACTAAATATTGAAAATAAATATTAAAATTACAGTAAAATCTTGAACTGGTGAGCTTTTAGCAATTAATATCATTATGCATCAAATATTCAGCTTAATTTGTTAGTTCTTTTCAAGATTGGTCAAGACAAATATAGTTTCACTACAACAAAATTTGGATACTGCCCCCTTCTTTAACTGTAAAAACCTAAAGCCTTCTGCGTCATTGGTGCTTCACTGAAAACGAATTACTCGTATATTACAAATTTATTATTTTCCAGTTCTTACAGCATTGAAAATGAAAATAAAAATTACAGTGAAAAAATCTTGAACCGATGTATCTTTCAACAATTAATATCATTATATATCTAATATTCAATTTAATTTGGTTTATACTTGCAAAGACTGTACAAGACTCATGTAGTTTTACCATTTTTTTTTTAACTCTGCCATTTTTTTTAACTTATCGTGTTAGTTTGTTATGAAAACATTCTATGGCTTCTAGGCATTTCTATTTCAGCGGAAAACTGCACCTTAAACTTTATGGAACATGCATTTTCTTGCATGAAACACCAAAATATAATAAAATATCAAGTTTCAGAATGTTCCTCACCCAACAAACAATTGTTATTGGTATTTTTGAATCGGAATGCTCAATTTAGGGAGTGAAGGTTAGGTTCAATCTCTTTGTAACCCATTTTCGTTGAGGAATAGCTCACACTTTCAACCCCTGGTGTACGAACGATCATATAATATACCAAGCATAAAACTACCCCAAATCAGTATCAATAAATAAATGAAACCCAAAACGAACAAAAATTAAAATAAATATTAGAGTCAAACTCAAAACGAGCATAAATTAATATTAGTAGAGTTCAAAACCCCTATGCTTTCTAAAAGTCAGAATATAATTTGTACTTTACTGAAAAAAAATTCAAACGAATTTACTGAAAAAAAATGTGCATTGTCAATTTAATATACATATGCTGATATTTATTCCCTAAAATCTTAATTAATTTTTGATTTCTTAAAGTTACAAAAGTGAAAACATTTAAAAGAATTGTTTTCTGTAAAGCACCGGTGATGCAGTAGGTTTTAGGCTTCTGCAGTGAGGCGATAGCCAAACTCTTGTTTGTAGTTATTTTTATTTAATCCAAACTTGATTTGCATATTCTTTTTAAGTTTCACTCGTTTTAAGATTTATTTATTCATTTACATTAATATATATTGTATGTTTGTATATTTAATTTCTGTTCGTTTTAAGTTTCATTTATACTTTAATAGCAAAACATTTGTTTTCGTTTTAAGCTTGATTTTCATATTCAATCTAAGCACTACTCGCTTTAAGATCTATTTATTCATTTATATTATTGATTGTTGTATGTTTTTTGCTATGATTGTTTATTTAATTTCTGTTTATTTTGGGTTTTATTTATTCTTTAATAGTAATTTCTGGTCGTGTTTCGTTTTAATTTTAAAAGGTATTAGTATAAACTGAGCTTAAGTTTAAAATGGCCTTTAATTTTCTTTGAAAAACTTATTTTTATGAAAGTTTTTTTTTAATTAATTGTATAAAAAGCTTAAGTGATTGGAAATTCCGTTGGTACATTCAAATTTTACATAGAACTTTAATTGGAAGTCAATATATAAAATCGCACAAAAAGTTAAACTACAAATATTTTTTCAATTAGCTCATCAGAATAGTATCTCAGTTGAAAAAAGACAGAAAATAAATTGATTTTTTAAAATGAGTTTTAAAGAAAATTAAAGATCGATATTAAAACCTGAAACGAACAATCATAGTCACATAATAAGTCAACCTTTAAACAAGCCGAAATTATCACAAGGGAAAAACAGACTGTAGTCCATCGGACCCCCCTAAAGGCTACGAACGTCAATTGCATTTTAGTCAAATAAACAGATTGATTCAAAGACTGACGTTTCAAAAGTTTAATTTAGCTATTAGTTTTCTGCTTTTGAAACGAATGGAATTAAAAGGAAAAAAATAAGTGTCCTTTTAAAATAGTAAACCAAATTTATTTGTTGTAAGAAATTGTCATCTTTGCTAATCTTCCATAGATTCATTAACAGAGAAGAATAGAATAGAATTTTATGCCGAATTTGACTTTTACGTCAAAAAATATCATCGAAAGAATTTGACGTTCACGTCAAACATAATTCATTGTACAAAATACATAAAAAAATAGTCAACACTTAGTTAAAAAGTCAAAAATAAAAATAAATATATAACAATAAAATTAATGACTAATTTTCCTGGTTATTATATAACTCAACAAAACTCTTCCGATATCTTTCATGTTTAGTGGGGATGGGAGTCATTACCAGAAGACTTACTAGATAATACATAAAATCATAAAAATAAAACAGAGGCTAGATTCTTCAAAACTTCATGGTCAGATTTTAACCCCGTAACTTCCACAACTGCTCACGGATTATTTATTCCGGGAAATGTATTATGATTCTAGACGAACAACTTGCTGTAAAAATACAGAACTTGCTGTATTAAAGTATCTGTAAAAGTTTATTCATTTGATTTTTTTTACAAAGTATGAAATTTAGAATATAATTAAGTATTATCATCACAAGAATTATATATTGGAATGTGTTGTAAGATACTATACAATTGGAAAATCAAAGAAAAGATTAAAGTAATACGAAGATTGGTCCAAATTATAATAACACCTTAATATCGATGACGATACTAAGTTTCAAGTTTAGTGTTCCACAATGGTTCATTTCTATGCTCCCAAAACGTTTTTAATTTAACTGTAGGGCCTGAGATATTTTCCATAATGTTTTTTATTCAAATAAGCTCGTTCAGTCAGGGGTCCAAAAATAATAAAAACGAACACTTGAGGCAAGAATGAACAAGCCCCCCTCCCCCCCCCCAAAAAAATGGATGACATTGTTGGATTCGTTCTCCCCTAAAATCTCGATTTTCTTTGACGATTTTCTCTTTACGAAGATTTCTTATATTTCCATCGAGTTCCGCCCCCTTTTCGAAGCTGTCTTCCACCACCCTCATGCTCCCATAAAAAAAATCTTGCGTATGAGCCTGACCAGTTGATGCAACGATTAAAATCTAAAGCATAATTTCTTTGAGCTTCGAGTCCACATGACGTTGTTACTGTTTGTGAAACCTTTTTATTGGATATTACTCCTGTTTCCATGCTGGATATCTCCAATCTCAAGTGTTTTTTTCCGCAATAGGAAAGTTAGTGCAAAAGGTGGCTTAGCAGCTTAAGTTCGAAATGGTTGGTCTTCTGTCATGATATGTCTTTTGGGAAGAAGGTATATGTGAGAGCTTACTCCTAGAGGTTACTCCATCGGGATGATTGCCGTTTATTTTATGTTCTTTTTACAGACCTCCTTCTATTAATCCAGCGAGATTTTTTTATGTTTTTGAACAAGTACTTGTTAAGTTGGCAAAAAGTAAAAAACCAGTTCTTATGTCGGGTGATTTCAATTTTGGCCAATTAACTTTGGATTCTAATGTTTACAGAGAATTTCTTCAAAAAATGCTTTCAATAGGTTTTCTACCTAGCATTTCTCTGCCTACTAGAGTTTCGCCACTGCTACGCTGTTGGACAATATATTTTTCTGTGCCCATTCATTGAGAGCAGTAAAATCGTCTGTGATATTGTCTGACATGTCTGACCACTTCCCAGTTAGTGCTCTTTTTGATGTTGCCCAAAACTCTCCTGATAGACAAAGCCTTCAGGAAAGAATAAAGATTCACAGATAGAAGTGATTAATTTTCAGTCTTTACGTAAGCTCATTGATGATCATGATTGGTGTTCTGTTCTTGGATCAAATAAGTAAATGAAGCATTTTCGTGTTTTGTTAGCCAAATGTCGCTATTAACAAACCTGGCTTTGTACAAAATGATTCTTGAATGTTTGCTTTTACAAAACTTAGGATGTACCTTACTCACATCAGCTGATCTGCTAAGTTTAACAGAAGAAAGCCAGGTTTTGAGAGGAAGGCAGGTAAACATATTAAAAAAACAAAACAAATACAGTTCGAACCGTTTAGTGAGAATATAGGGTTGGTCCAGAGCTACGCTGGACACAGCTCTGGATTTGGCTCATGTATGTCCCAACACCATCTCCTAAGACTATAAGATGGTCGTGTAGAATGATAGAAAGACAGGATTCAGGAATTAAAATGACTCACACCAAAAACTTTTAAAGGATCTTTTTAGTTATAAGATAATCCAATAGCTTAATCCAAAAAATGGATCCCAAAAAGTAATGAACTTGAGCATAAAAACTATTATATCCCCTTTGTTCTTCTGGCAAAAACAAACTTAAGTTATCGTTATTTAACGGAATCAATCAGTTTAATCCCAAAAAGTTTTCCTAAAAAAATGAAAAAAGCCTGGGTATCTTTCTTTTTCAAAACTGTTTCTTTACCCTCGTCTTAAATTCTACGTGTATTCTGAAAGTCGTGCAAAAGAAGCAGCTGGTTTAAACCAGCCCTGCAAAACGTTCAGCCTACGAGCCCATCTAAAAGAAGCAGCTGGCTTGAACCAGATAGATAAAACGTCCAGCCTACGGGCCCGTGCAAAAGAAGCAATTGGTTTGAACCAGGCATGTAGAACGTGTAGTCTACGGGCCCGTGCAAAAGAGGCATGTGGTTTGAACCAGGCCTGTGGACCATGCAGCCTATGGGCCACATGTCATCCATCAGCACTGACTGTTGCCCTGAAGTTTTTATAGGGATGGTAAAATATTACCGTAAAGACACAGAATAACATTGTCTTCTTAGCAAAAATTTTTGTGAATGGAATGTAAAAGCAGAAATGACACCAAGTATTTACGTCCCTTATCAGATGAGAAAAACATAGACACATATGAATGCTGTATTTAAGCATCAACTCAGACAGTGGGACTTGTTGACAAGATCCTGGGTATAAAAAAAGACATTTCACGAACTGCTGTCATTCTTTTTCAATATATAAATTTTCAACCCATCTTTGACAACAACATTTGGTTTTGCTTGTATGTTAAGATTTGGCTGCTAAATATATTAACTGCGCAATTAAAATGATAATTAATCATATTTTTCTGTATGATTACTAGCTTAACGACGTAATATAATGGTTAACTTTCCTGTTTTGCAGTCCATGGCTTTTCTTTCAATATAATTTGGCCCTTTTCTGTTTAGTTGGGATGGGATTATTTGAAATTCAAGCATTTTAAAGGTAAGTCGTTACTTTTATTTTGGCGATAGCATCATTAACATTTTTAAGTTCTTTTTCACTGTCCCGGCAAACTTTAATTTAAGCTCCGTCGAAAATATTCCCCTTTCCAAAAAAAAAAACAAGAAAAAAAACAAAAAAGAGAAAAAACTAAGTGAAAAAAAAAAAAAACGAGACTGCGCCCAGTGGATAGAAAATAAACGACAAATGTAAAACAACACAGATATTTCGCCTTTATCAAAACAAGGCGTCTTCAGCACGAAATAAACAGAATAGGAACAAGATAAAAAAAAAAACAAGCTAAAACTAAAAAACGAATAAAACAACCACCACCAAAAAAAAAAAATTTATATACAATTGGCCCAAACTCATCCACGTAGGGAAAAGATGCTATTATAGAGTTACTTCAGTGAGAACACCAGAGCAACTGAGGAAAAATAAAAAAAGTGGAAATTACTTTAACTATTCTGTTGCGAAATAATCCTTTTATTGGCTATTATTGAAGCAATTCGTTTTGGTCTAGCAGGTAAAACAGTCCCCTGGTGATTATTTATAATCTTAATTCCCTTATTGACTGTTGATTCACTCTTTAGAAGATTATCATAAATTGGGTCAATCTTTAAACTACCTGTGTCCCTATTTATCGAAAGGTTAGCAAACATATGTTTTTTAATTTCAATGGCTTCTCACTCGTCTTAAGAAAGATCTTAAGGCGCCTTCAGCACGAAGGCTTCTTCGTGCTGAAGACGCCTTGTTTGGATACAGGCGAAATATCCGCGTTGTTTTGCATTTGTCGTTTCTTTTCTTTCCACTGGCCGCAGTCTCGTTTGTTGTTTTTTTTTTCACTGAGATTTTTCTCTTTGTTGGTTTATTGTCATGGCTGGCCAGTTCGGCTTAAGATCTTTCATTAACCAAAAATAAAGAAATATGATCATGAATTTGCTGCTTCAATATAAAAGCATCAATATTTTTGCATCACGTTGGTTGCTAATCCTCCAAATCATGTGTTTACTTCAGATCGATATGAAGCTCGGTCGCAGTTTCCAGATACTTCTGGAACAGAAAAAAGATAATTACACTTGGGTATACGACTGGATTTAATGTTAGCTAATAACAATTTTGACCGACTAAGTTATTTAAAAAAAACAGAGTAATGAAGAAGAAAACACAGAAAAATATTCAGTATTTGTATTAACAACGCAAAACGGTAGTGAAAAATCTATAGAGAAATATAATATCAAAAGAATATCCATAGAAAAAGCATTATTGTAAGTTTTCTGTGTAGTTCATTCTAGAAATGGAAACACAAGGAACTAAAAATAAAATAAAAATAAAATAAAAATAAAAAAAAATGAAAAAATATATATCAGTAACAACTGTTCAGTAATGGCCAAAATATAGTTTTTATTGGGAGGTCTATAATTCTTCCTATCTTTTGTTAAGATTGAGATTTTTTATCCCTATAAAGCGACTCGTCTCAATAGTGACCGAAACTGTAAAAAACGGGATTTTAATATCAATAGATACATCAAAACAATCGGATTTTTATGCTGATTTTAAATATTTAAATTTCATCAAGTTTAGTCTTACTCATCAAAAGTTACGACCCTGAGAAAATTTGCCCTATTTTCGAAAAAAAAAGGGAAAACACCCCTTAAAAGTCATAGAATCTTAATGAAAATCACACCATCATTTTCAGCATATCAGAGAACTTTATTGTAGAGGTTTCAAGCTCCTATCTGCAAAAATGTGGAATTTGGTATTTTTTGGCCAGAATAAAGATCACGGATGCGTGTTTATTTGTTTGTTTTTTCATTTCCCCAGGGGTGATCGTATCGACCCAGTGGTCATGGTCGGATGCGTGTTTATTTGTTTTTTTTTTCTTTTCCCCAGGGGTGATCGTATCGACCCAGTGGTCATAGAATGTCGCGAAAGGGCTCATTCAAACGGAAATTAAAAGTTCTAATGCCTTTTTTAATCAAAAAAATAATAATATAATCACTTTTTACAAAAAACGCATTTTTGATGTCTTTTCATACTGCAGTGTTTTCAAAAATATTTTATTTTTGAAACAATCAAAAAGTTCGTGGTAACGAACTGTATAGTAAGAGCGACTCGTCTCAATAATAACCGAAATTGTAAAAAATGGACTTTTAATACCAATAGATACATGACAAGAATTGTATTTTTATGCCGATTTCAAATATATAAGTTTCATCAAATTTAATTTAGCCGATCAAAAGGTACGAGCCTGGGAAAATTTGCCCTATTTTCGAATAGTCTTACTCATCAAAAGTTAAGAGCCTGAGAAAATTTGCCCTATTTTCGAAAAAAAAGGGAAAACACCCCTTAAAAGTCATAGAATCTTAATGAAAATCACACTATCAGTTTCAGCGTATCAGAAAACCTTACTGTAGAGGTTTCATGCTCCTATCTGCAAAAATGTGGACTTTGGTATTTTTTTGCCAGAATAAAGATAATGGATGCCGGTTTATTCGTTTGTTTTTTCATTTCCCCAGGGGTGATGGTACCGACCCAAGTGGTCATAGAATGTCACGAGAGGGTTCATTAGAATGGAAATTATAAGTTGTAGTGCCTTTTTTTAATCAAAAAACAAAAACAAATTAAAAATAGAACCACTTTTTACAAAAAAAACCGCAATTTTGACGTGTTTTCCTACTGCAGTTCTTTTCAAAGAAATTTGATTTTTTGAGCAATCAAACAGTTCGTGATAACGAACTGTATAGTAAGAGCGACTTGTCTCAATAGTAACCGAAACTTTAAAAAAACGGAATTTTGATACCAATAGATACATCAAAAGGATCGGATTTTTATGCTGATCATGTTAAAGACTGATCAATGATGTCATAATCGTAGGCTGTATCCAGGTCGTCTCTTACTATTCCAATTAAGAAAAATCCATAGGCTTTTTCCTGTTTTTTTTTTGTCAAGATTGATTCTATTTTAAAAAATATTTATTTTAATTACAAAATGCACTAGATTTAGCAATTTCCTTTAAAATGAGACATTATACAGTTCTTTATGATTTTCTAGTACATAGCTAGCTGAGGAGAAAAAAAAAATCGGAAACCAAAAAAGATGCCTTATATGCAAAAAATCGTGGTTGTAGCCCCTTTTCTTGAATTTCAAACCAAAATATTTTTTCTTGTTGTTGAAGCCAAGGGACGTTAAGTTTCCTATAAAGGGGGTTTCTACAATTTTTCAGGGCCCAGCTAGCTGAGGAGAAAAAAAAGAAAAGGAAAAAAAGATACCGTTTAAGCAGAATATCGTGCTTGCATCAACTTTTCTTGATTTTCAATCCAGTATATTTCCCTTGTTGTTCAAGCCAAGGGACTATAAGTTTCGTAAATAGGGGGTTTCAGACAAGTCGGTTCTAATAGTGTACTTTGTTTTTTGATCTGCTTCTAGTTTTAGGAGTTATGACCTATTTCATTTTTACTGTGGGGCATGATCGTCTCTTACTAGGTTGCTAGCTACCACTGCAACCCGGATAATTAAAAAAGGCACTAGAACTTTTCATTTCCACTCGAATGAGCCCTCTCGCTACGTTCTAGGACAACTGGGTCGATACAATTACCCGTGAGGAAAAAAAACAAACAAACAAACAAAAAACAAATAAACATGCATCCGTGATCTTTCTTCTGGCAAAAAAAAAATTGACGGTTTTGCAGATAAAAGCTTGAAACCTTTATGAGATTCTATGACTTTTAGGGGGTGTTTTCCCCTTTTTTCGAAAATAAGGCAAATTTTCTCATGCTCGTAACTTTTGATGAATAAGACTAAACTTGATGAAACTTATATATTTGAAATTAGCATAAAAGTTAGATTCTTATGATGTATCTATTGGTATCAAAATATCGTTTTAAAATTTTGAGATAGCCGTTTTGTTCAAAATAGTCCCAGGTCTCAATTTTACTACGGTTCCGGGTTTGAAAACACCCCAGCCCTCGGGGCAATGGCTTTAAGCTATGTTATCTGCAAACTGTTAGCATATGTTTTTTTTATAGAGGGGACTCATTTGATTAAAAATGAAAAGAATTAGTTTCCTTTTTAAGAGTTGAAAGTGATCAAAAGTGGGAAGTAGCAAGCCCCCCTTCTTACGCCCCTTTTCCTTCAAATGTATCCAATCAAAATTTTGAAATAGCCGTTTGGTTAAAAATAGTCGAAAAGTCAAATAACCATAAATTAGGGTAGAAAAAAAAACTCCCAAACACCTTGCGCAAGGACTGTAACTTAAGCAAGTTGCCCATTGTTAAAATATAAGGCTTTTTATGGGAGGGATGGTCATATTGATTTTGGATGGAGGGGGGGGTCCTTCGATTGGAAATTGAAAAATCTAGTTCTTTTTTAAGAGTCAAGTGATCAGTGGGCAACCAGTCCCATCCCTTTTTTCCCAAATGCATCCGGTCAATATTTTAAGACAACCATTTGGTTAAAAATTGTCTAAAGGCCAAATAATTATGCTTCCGGGGTTGAACACTCCAGCACCTGGGGCCAAGGACCCTAGGGGTCCTTCTCATCATCAGATTAGATCATACTGACTGAAATACTCTCATCATCATCATACTGACTGAAAACCATAGCCTAATTCCTTAATTCCGAGCCAAACAAGGTGCAAAAAGTACCCAACCTACTATTCATGTCTGATGAAACCAGGCCGGCGTACCCCCCCCCCCCCCGAGAAAATTCCACCCCGCAGAAAATTCCTCCAGACCCTCCTCCCGCCCCCCTGAAAATTCCACCCACATACAAAATTTAGCAGCCATAGAGAGAGTATTATCACGGGGAAGTAAAGAGCCATATTAAACCTAAAATGAGCAGAATTTATTCCGTATTTACGGAACATATACGGAAAAAATTCTGCTCGTTTTAGCGTTTCTATTGCTCTTTACTTACATTTGATAATACTTGTTATTCTTGGTTAATAGCAGAAAAGAAGGTCCTATTTGTTCTAGGTCATCTTAACAGCTAGGAGCTTAAAGGGATCGTTCGGTAGGCCGAGATATCAAAATTTTGTAACCATTTTTCTATGGAAACGACACGCGTAGCTGATTAAATCAAAAGACGCTATGTAAGTCCACCATTTCTCACGAATTGCCTGGGAGATCATCAAAATAAAGGCAGAATCACTCTTATTTGTAAAAGTTGACTAGCCTTGTGATATTATTATATTTTAATTTCATTAACCTTGAGGTGGAGTCCCTAGCCAGCGGTGGTTAAAAATAAACACAAGTATATTTCCGCATACAATAACCAACTGATTAAAAAAAAATTATTGATTTTAAACAACAGGCAAAATTCCTTGCAACAGTCAGGATCGAACCTCTACCAGAAAACATTCCAGGCGCGGCTTTATTCACTGCACTGTCACAAGGTATTTGATTAGGATATAGATAATATATATGAAATGGATGTAGCTAGTCTAAGACAGAAAATGACGTCATAATCATGAGAAATAGTTTTCACTCCAACCATTATGTCACTCTTAACTTTCAAATTTTTGGCTATTGAAAACATGCTTGGAAAAGATATATCAAACAGTTCGTGGTAACGAACTGTAAGTAAGAAGCGACCCGGCTCAATGGTAACCGAAACTCTAGAAAACGGGTTTTTGATACCAATAGATATATCAAAAGAATCAGATTTCAATGCTGATTTCAAATATATTACTTTCATCAAGTTTAGTGCTACCAATAAAAAGTTAAACTCCTGATAAAATTTGGCCGATTTTCGAAAAAAGGGTGAAAAACACACTTAAAATTAAAGAACCTTAATGAAAATCACATCATCATATTTAGCATATCAGAGAACCCTACTGTAGAGGTTTCAAGCTCCTATCTACAAAATTGTGGAATTTTACATTTTTTGCCAGAAGAAAGATCACGGATGCGTGTTTATTTGTTTGTTTGTTTGTTTTTTTTTGTTTTTTTTCCCCAGGGGTGATCGTATCGACCCAGTGGTCCTAGAATATCGTGAGAGGGCTCATTGGAACGGAAATTAAAAGTTCTAGTGCCCTTTTTAAATGACCAAAAAAAATGGAGGGCAACTAGGCCCCCTCCCACGCTTATTTTTTTTCCCAAAGTCACCCGATCAAAATTTTGATATAGCTATTTTGTTCAGCATGGTCGAAAATATGATAAATATGTCTTTTAGGGTGACTTAATCCCCCGAAGTTCCCAGAGGGAGGGCTAAAAGTTATGAACTTTACCCAATGTTAACATATAGTATTGTTTATTGGGATGTATACAGAAGTTTTCTGGAGGTTTTTTTTCTGGTAGTGGGAGGGAAGGGTGGGTCGGTGGTTATGTTGGAGGACCTTTTCATGAAGGAAGTTTTCATGGGGGAAGGGAATTGCCATGAAGGGGGCGCCGGACTTGCTAGCATTATTTATTGGTTATTGGGAAGTATACAACCATTTTCAGGAAGGATTTTTTCTGGAGGGGGGGCTAGAGGAGGGGGTTACTCTGGAGAATATTTCCGTAGAGGATGTTTCTTTGGGGTAAGGGACATTTCTATGAAGGGGGCGCCGGATTTCCAAGCATTATTTAAAAACGATCAGAAATTAAATAAAAAAACAAGTTTTTCAACTGAAATATAAGAAGGAATATTAGAACTTAAAACGAACAGAAATTATAACGTATGTGAGGGGGTTCTCCGGAATCTATTCTAATTAAACGGACTTTGTGATTCTGGTTTTTTTGAATAAAATTTTTTTTTAACTTTTTACGTAAAGAGCGTGGTATTTAATTCGGGGAGATCCCCCTCATATACGTAATAAAATATACGTAATAAAAAAAAAAACAATAAAAAAAAACAAGCGATGCAGCTCAATAGTAATCGAAACTTTTAAAAACGGAATTTTGATGTCAATAAATGTATCAAAAGAATGTGTTTATAATGCTGTTTCTAAATATATAAATTTTTTTAAGTTTAGTATTACTCCTCAAAGGCTACGAGCCTGAGAAAATTTACTCAATTTTTAAAGAGGGGGGAAACATCCCCTACAAGTGAAAGAATTTTAATGAAAATCACACTGTCAGATTCAGCGTATCAGAAAACCCTGTTACATAAGTTTCAAGCTCATATCTGCAAAAATCTGCAACTTTGTATTTTTTGCCAGAAGAAAAATATACGAATATAGAAGTTAGTTACGTAAGTTAATTTGTAAAGACATCCATTTAGCAAAAGAAAAGTAAAATTTTTATGCAAATAAAAGCTGCATTAACTAAAAAACGATCAGAAATTAAATAAAAAAAAACAAGTTTTTTAAACTGAAAGTAAGGAGCGACATTAAAACTTAAAACGAACAGAAATTATTCCGTATATGAAAGGGGCTGTCCCCTCCTCAACGCCTCGCTCTTTACGCTAAAGTTTGACTCTGTCTCACAACTTTATTTTTTAAAACAATAAAAAACTTTAGCGTAAAGAGCGAGGCGTTGAGGAGGGGACAGCCCCTTTCATATACGGAATAATTTCTGTTCGTTTTAAGTTTTAATGTCGCTCCTTACTTTCAGTTTAAAAAACTTGTTTTTTTTTATTTAATCTATATAGGAATACATATATCTATTATACTGCTTAAAACTACAGCCACTAAATACAAAACAGCAACTGTGTAAAATGGATATGCATGTTTTCCTACTCTTCTGATCAAAATTTTGAGATAGCCATTTTTTCAAAATAGTCCAAGTCTCAATTTTACTAAGATTCCTGGTTTGAAAACACCCCAGCCCTCGGGGCAATGGCTATAAACTATGCTAGCTGCGAACTGCTAACATATGTTTTTTATGGAGGGGACTCATTTGATTGAAAATGAAAAGAATTAGTTTTCTTTTTAAGAGTTGAAAATTATCAAAAATGGGAGGTAGCCGGCCACCTCTCCCCCCCCCCCCTTTACGCCCTTTTTTCTTCAAATGTATCCAGTCAAAACTTTTAAATAGCCATTTGGTTAAAAATAATCGAAAAGTCAAGTAACCAGAAATTAGGGTTGAAAAAAAACTTCCACACCCCTTGCGCAAGGACTGTAACTTAAGCAAGTTGCCCATTTTTAAGATATAAGGCTTTTTATGGGATTTATACAGGGAAGGGATCGCTGATGTAGTTTGCAATTCATCAACACTTAAAATGGTATATACTAAGGGAAATAAAAAAAAAGAAAAAAGAAAAAGGTATAACCTTCCCTAAAGATGGTTTCGAAATACGCTACTTCTGCTTATAACCAATGGTATTCTCTATTTCCTGACAAAAAATCAATCTGTTATTTGAAGATACGACACAAATATAATCTAACGCTGCATTAGCATGAAGACGAATTTTCCTAGCCTAAAATGTATCGGAAACGAATAATAGGTAGGGCAATTATAACATTTACCTACCTTTCGCTTCGGAAGATGAACATGCTTAGCAATTCTTACTTATGAGACACTCTCGGTGACAGAGCAGAAATTCCCTAACGATTAAACTTGGCATCTGGACAATAAAGGACTATAAAGATAGGCTACTGCCTGGCAAATTTTAATTTAATTGAAATACTGGAATACGGAAGGTAGATGAGGATCTAGCCCCTATGTCCCTATAATCCCTATAGCCCCTTAACCGAAATTACTTGCCCCAGTAAGTTTCAAGTGAATCTAAACACCTTCATACAAATATCAGTGAAGAGGACTTTGAAAATCAGGACTGTCATGTCCCATTTGGCCAGCGTACTTGCCCTATATATTTCTAGCTGGAACGATCCCCCTCCCCCCCAAAAAAGGGAAAAGTCATGCACATCTTTCTGCTAAATGTTAGTGGGCGAGGAAGCAAGCGCCATATTTGTGTCTCCAATCATACACAGCGAAAATCAGTGTAGGGTTCAAGTTCAAACAAGGCGCTCACTCGTTTTTGCTAAATATTGGCAGGGATGTGAGCAGACTCATTTTGTACCTTAAATAAAATAGATCATAGATCATTACCCGTTTTTGATTTAATAAAGGTGAAGAGTGGTTACATTTCTTGTAAAATGTTGAAGGTTTAAGGGTCAAGGGATGTTTCAGGGGGTCTCAAACCCTCTTTGATCCTCCAATCATAGATATTAAACATCTCACATGTTTTTGGTTCATGCAAGATGCAACATGCTCACTTTTGTGCTAAATTTTCGGCTGGGTAGTGAAGAGGCTTCTATACTACTTTGGTTCTCAATAGTAGCCTTTAAAAATCACTGTGTGATTCTGGTTCTAAAAAGGTACAATGTGCCAACTTTTTTGCAAGAAAATTGGCGTGACAGGGGCCAGGGGATTTAGGAACAGTAATCATTCAATTTTATGCTCCCAATAACATAGATTGAAATCCTTCGGAGATTTTGCTTCAAATCAGCTGCAAGATGTCAGTCATTCTGCCATGTAGTAGGGAGAGTGCAGAGATTGTTGTGAGTTTTACCAAGGGCCTCCAATTACACAATTTAAATCATTGCATGGTTCTGGTTAAAATGATGTGCAGCATACCTACCTTTCTACTAAAAAGTTGGTAGGAAGGGAGTTGGAAGGGGCTCTGGTCCTTCGTTTCTAAAGCAGCACCAATCTAAGATACTGGTGTGATTCCGGTTCCTATACGGTTTCATGTTTCTACTGATTACAAAAATTGGGCGTGAGAGAGCAAGGAGAAGGGGGGAGGGGTGTTCCGAGTAGCCAAGGGTAAAATTTTTACCTTCGATAATACATTTGTGTCAATCTGCTTCAAACAAGGAGCAACATTCCTACTATAATAAAGAGTTGACAATAAACGGCGATGGAGGGCCCACAGGCCCAGTTAGCACATCTAGCTTGTCTTCGCAATCAATAAAGGCTTAGCTCTATTTTTTGTCTAAAATCATTATCCTGTTTGTTTCCACAGCAACGAAGTTGTTATCTCCTTTAAACCCTGAAAATGGTATATCCGCGAGCAAAACTTTGGATGAAAATCTAATGTAGTATATAATCAGCTAGTCAAGGATTTTTGATTCAGTTTAAAATCAGCTTTTAATGTCTTTGCCTTGGGCCAACTTTCTCATACTGTTACTAGTCCCCAGCTCCCCCGAAAAAGATTCCGGCGGCGGCATTGAAAGTTAAATCAGCGGCACCACGCTGAAAAATTTTCTGCGTGCGCCCCCCATTGCACTTCCTGACTGAAGGGCCACAAAACGGAAATCAGCACCGCCGGTTTGGACCTTGAGTATCTACTGCCGTCATACTTACTTACTTACTTATCAAATACTGAAGAATACCTGGAAAGTCACCCCATTAGTCGTTACAATATATTCCTGTAAAAAATGAAAGAATACGAATACAAAAGGTTCCTCAAAGATCTATTTCACTCATCCAAACTTAACTGTATGTTAACTGACACGTAGAGGAGAAGACAAGCACTGAATGTATGTTGAACGGATCAAAAAATAATTTCTTCAAAGGCCTTAACAAATTTGAAGTTATCAAGAATAAGTTTCCTCACCTTTGTGGTTCCAACATACATCATTTAATTGTTAAAATCCGTCACAACTGAATACCCTCTCTACTGTCATCGGGGTAACTAACATGGATAGTACCTTCCATGCCTAAAAATGTTATGTATGGCACAAAATGTATGAGACAAAAGCTTTCTCCAGAAGCCAACAAAGGAATTAATAGCTTAAAACAAGTGAGAACCTTGGCTCTTTTTGGATGTGTTGAGGGACTTTGGCAGAGAACAGTCTGATGTTTAATGTCGCTATATTCTAATTTTATCACTATCATCAAAGTCTAACATCGTTATTAGCTTAAATTTATTTTCTTAAAAAAAAAAAAATATGGCACAGGCAGACTTGAAACATCTACTCCCCAAAAAGGAATCAGGAATCAACACTCCCCAAAAAGGTGGCGGCATTGAAAGACAGCGGCACCACGCTGAAATATTTTCTGCGTGTGCCCCCCCCCCCTTGCACTTCCTGGCTGAACGGCCACGAAACGGAGATCAGCACCGCCGGTTTGGACCTTGAGTATCTAGTGCCGTCATACTTACTTACTTACTTATCAATACTGAAGAATACCTGGAAAGTCACCCCACTGGTGGTTACAATATATTCCTGTAAAAAAACGAAAGAATACGCATGCAAAAGGTTCCTCAAAGATCTATTTCACTCATCCAAACTTAAAGGTATGTTAACGGACACGTAGAGGAGAAGACAAGCACTGAATGTATGTTGAACAGATCAAAAAATATTTATTTTTCAAACTAATCTGTTTGTGTGGATGCTTGAATTATGTAAGCATATCTTTGATTTTGACGAGATTTTTGAAGACGCTAAATTTCAGCTGGTGGGGCAAACTTGGGTATGGGGGGCAGTTGCCCCCCGTCCTATAGAAAATTACAGCCCTGCATAAGGAGAGGGGAAGGTTGTCCATGCCTGGGACAAAAATGTTTCAGTAGCTCTAGCTCAAAGACAACGTAAGTTTATGTAGACCTACTGCCAAAAGGGTATTTTTCAAAATCTTGGAGAGGAGATGCCAGTCCCCACCTCCCCAAACTAACCCAAACTGTTTTGACTAAACTGTTCCCAGGAAAGGCGAAAAACCTTATTTTTAATTTTATGTAAAATCATAGAAATGGATCATAAAAAGATCCCGGTGGCGGCATTGAAAGACAGCGGCACCACGCTGAAATATTTTCTGCGTGTGCCCCCCCCCCTTGCACTTCCTGGCTGAACGGCCACGAAACGGAGATCAGCACCGCCGGTTTGGACCTTGAGTATCTAGTGCCGTCATACTTACTTACTTACTTATCAATACTGAAGAATACCTGGAAAGTCACCCCACTGGTGGTTACAATATATTCCTGTAAAAAAACGAAAGAATACGCATGCAAAAGGTTCCTCAAAGATCTATTTCACTCATCCAAACTTAAAGGTATGTTAACGGACACGTAGAGGAGAAGACAAGCACTGAATGTATGTTGAACAGATCAAAAAATAATTTCTTCAAAGGCCTTAACAAATTTGAAGTTATCAAGAATAAGTTTCCTCACCTTTGTGGTTCCAACATACATCATTTATTTGTTAAAATCAGTCACAACTGAATACCCTCTCTACTGTCATCGGGGTAACTAACATGGATAGTACCTTCCATGCCTAAAAATGTTATGTATGGCACAAAATGTATGAGACAAATGCTTTCTCCAGAAGCCAACAGAGGAATTAATAGCTTAAAACAGATGATAATCTTGGCTCTTTTTGGATGTGTTGATGGACTTTGGCAGAGAACAATCTGATGTTTAATGTCACTACATTCTAATTTTATCATTATCATCAAAGTCTAAAATTGTTATTAGCTTATATTTATTTTCTTTAAAAAATTTATGGCATAGGCAGACTTGAAACATCTACTCCCAAAAAAGGAATCAACATGTGACGTCAAAAGTGGTGGTTTGTGAATAGATGAGACAATATTACTTACATTTCGTCTTTTTCCTGGGAGCTTTCTTGTTCATATGGAAGAATCTTTTCAACCCCCCGGATCTTGTCTAAAATTTGAAATACTATGGTTGAGGATGGATATTGGATCGTTTTTAGATAGAAGAATCCAGATAAAAAACTTGATTTAAGTTTTGGACACAAATATTTTCACCATTTTGAATACGAATTCTCCTCTTATCACTGACTCGTTAGTGACAGCCAAATGGTCTTCATTTGCACGTATATTGAATATTTCGAAAATTATAAGCGCATCTGTGAACTGGATTTCACAGATTCAAACTGAATCCAAATAGAAATTCAAAATAATACCTCAATTTCTCCTTTCGAAGCGTAAACTTACCTTCATTGGCCTCGACGGTCATTTAAACTGGAGTGCGGGATAAAAAGAACCTTCACAGGTCGACATTCATCATCGCCTAAACCTAGGTCTTGTTTTCCTATCTTGAACAAGATGCTTGATAGGGAAATATTATACTGATAAATAATCTAAGCTTATAAAGCTTTTTCTAAAGCTTAATTTGCCTTGTTCAAAGTCAAGATTCAGTGATCTATACTGTTTATCTGCTTCCTTCACGGGGAGGGGGGGGGAGGTCATCATCAACTGAAAAAATGGCAAATGGGCATAGACATTAAAACTGCATTTAGATCTCAGAATGTATCAGGTAAGAAGGAAATTTCTGAGCGTTTTAAGTCTATTACTCTGCTGAGTTTAAACCTCCTGTAACTAAATGCCTCTATAATAAGCTCATGGATATTATAATCCCGTCAGTATGATTTCGTGCTGTCCAAATAGCAAGCTTTCAATTATATGTCACAAATTTAGTGTGATCGGGAATTATTATAAAAGCGTGATCGGGAATTTTGATAAAATTACTACGTATATGAGGGGGTCAGCCCCCTATTCAATACCTCGCTCTTTACGCTAAAGTTTTTTAGTAAGTAAGTGTGTAAATGTGACGACACTAGACCCTTAAGGTCCAAACCGGTGGTGCTGATCTCCGTTTCGTGGCCCTCAACCAGGAAGTGCAATGGGGTGCTGGGGGCCAGCCATCCTGTGCTTTCGCAAACCCTTCCTGCATACCTTCCCCAGATTTCTCCAGGTACCCATTTAGAGCTGGGTCAACTCTGGCTAAGCTTACAGAGTCATACCACTGACCCGCGTCCCAGACCAAATAGCTGGTCACGCCAGGAACGAACCCGTGCCCCTTGGACAAAGAATTCTCGAGCCAGCGCACGTCCACTTAGCCAGGACGGCTTTTTTAAGTATTTTTAAAGTTTTTTAGTTCTTTCAAAAGAGCTATCTATTCTAATTGAACGGCCTTTGTGATTCAGGGATTTGTGATTCGAGCAAAATTCGAACTTTAGCGTAAAGAGTGAAATATTGACTAGGGGGTGAACCCCCTCATATCCGTACTAGTTTCTGTTCGTTTTAAGTTTTAATGTTGCTCCTTACTTTCAGTTGAAAAAACTTTTTTTATTTTATTTAATCTTACATATCATGACAATGAAGGTTGATATCACATAGGGCTTATCTATACTGATCTTATAGGGAACTCTTCCCATGTAAGGGCAAATAAAAATGCCTACAAGTCTTGTTGCTATAAAATAAATTATATTATATTCACTTTTGGCTTTTTTGTGTATGTTTGTTGATTTTGGCTGTTTTTTCCTGCTGTTGATCAGTTACAACCTCATTCAAATAGATTATTGCTGTAGTATTATTAAATGAAGTAGTTCTTTCCTTTTTCTATATTCTTCTTTTGCCAGGAAACATTGAATATTTAATTTTTTTTTTCCTCTTTTACTATCGATTTGATTTGTTTGTTTCTTTGGTGAGTTAAGGCTTCGGCATTGTTTTATAATAAATGGTCCTGAAGGATAAGCAAATTAAGATTCATGAGTGGAATCCAAATTTCAATATTTTCTCCTTGTATACGTATAACTAACCATTTATTGTATATAAGCATAATTAACTATTTATGTTTATATGTATATGAGACCATTCATTCTCAAGTAAGAATATTATAGCAAGAAAATGATAACTCCTGCTGTGTTTGTATCTTTTTAGAATAATGCGTTGTAGTTATTTTGGAAGTAAAGAAGAAAGCATATGGTTAATGGCGTGTGATATAGAACTGCAGATTTACTTTGTAACTTCTACTTTGCCTTGCTTTCAAGTTGATGTAACATTGTTAAACTGTTTAGTTAATTTTGAATTATTTAATGTAAAGGAGCAATTGAATTTTGACTAATTCTGTTAGTATATATTCTTTTGTGTTTTCTATATATTTTATTAGTAACTGAAGGAGAATTGTCAACCATAGAACTTACTAGTAAACAAGGATGGAATGAGCAACTTTTGAAATTCCTGTTTTGTTTAATTTATTTTTCTGTTTGGCTAAAACAATTTTAAATTCAGGATATTGATGAAGAAGAAGCAGAATTGCAATATGGTTCGACGTCTTCTGGCCGAAGAAGGTGGTTTAGTAAAGAGCTGAGATGCATGATGTACGGGTTTGGTGACGATCAAAATCCATACACAGAATCTGTTGACCTATTGGAAGACTTGGTCATAGAATACGTAACAGATATGGTAATCTCTATACATCAAGTGTGCATGTATTAGCATATTAGTTTTTATTTCCGTTGGGTCGAAGAAGTAGGCTTTTTTACTAGTTGTTAGTGTATATGTTCACCCATATGAGAGAAAATGCCACTCTTCTCCCACTTAAAGCTACCTAAAGGAAACTGCTAAAAATGTATTTGATCCCAATCCCATAAGTCAACTACTCTATTTCTTCAAAGAAAACTATATAAACTTAGGTGCATACTGGTTTGATTCTTATTGGATGGGGGAGAGAGGGGGGCTAGATGATTTTTTGTCACAGGGTAGAGGAGTCAAGGCACAAAAAGTGCATTTATGGGTCATTATTTTTCAATGTTTCACATGTGTCTATGCATGCAGATAATGTATTATTGCAGCCAAATTCTGTGGTTTTTAACAGCTCGATTCTCTCTTCATTTCGGTAAGAATGTTTTAACTAAGCTTGCATTCTGGGTACTGAAAGGGTAACAAGTCCCCTTTTGGTTTATAAAAATTTAAGAATTGTGCTGTAAGGTTTAAATCTAGTATGAAGAGCAGCAGAGCAGGGGTAATCTCCGTCATATTTAGAGCAATTATATTTTATTGTTTAAAGCTATTACACTAACACGAGTCCATTTATTCTCGGAGCATTGCTCTACGGATATATAATATATATATATATATATATATATATATATATATATATATATATATATCCATACCTGTGTTAACAAAAAGAAGGTTCGGCGAATTACCTTTTATAATGACAAAGTACCAACTAAAATAAAACAAGCCAAACAAACTGGAGGTAAAATTGGTATTTGTAAAGTCTTAGTTCCTGACATTAATGAAGTCATCAACACCTACCATAACTATGAAAATCCAATGCATGGACTAGGCAAATCTTTGGAAGAAAACAAAGTTTTTTCCCACCACCTGTACAATTAAGATACAAAGGTTCGGCGATATGTCTTTCATAATGACAAAAGCCAAGGTAAAAGCAAAAGTTTTTGTTCCACCACCTGAACAATTAAAAGAAACAAAGGTGGTCGTCATTACCTTCCATACCTTTGAAAATAAAAAACCTGTACTAGATAAATCGTTGAAAGATTAAGAAGTTTTTGTCCCAGAACCTGAACGATTAAAAGAAACAAAGGTTCGGCGATATGTCTTTCATAATGACAAAAGACAAGCCGAGGCAAAAGTTAAAGGTCCAATAAAAAATATAATTTTACAAAGGCACCACTTCTAATTTAAGGTCCATTTGGACGTCATGACATCAAGAAAAGGCTCAAATTTTCTGCGTTTATAAGACAAGCGACAGTGAGAATCTATATATAGAAGCCTGCCGAGTGTTGGGGCCCGGCGGCGAAGCCGTAGGGCTCCCGGGGTACTATATATATATATATATATATATATATATATATATATATATATATATATATATATATATATATATATATATATATATATATATATATATATATATATATATATATATATATATATATATATATATATATATATATATATATATATATATATATATATATATATATATATATATATATATATATATATATATATATATATATATAATATATATATATATATATATATATATATATATATATATATATATATATATATATATATATATATATATATATATGTAATATATATATATAATATATATATATAATATATATATATATATATATATATAAGAGGTAATTACTTGGCAAAAAAAAAAAAAAAAAAAAAAATATATATATATATATATATATATATATATAAATATATATATATATATGTAATATATATATATATATATATGTATATATATATATATATATATATATATATATATATATATATATATATATATATATATATATATATATATATATATATATATATATATTATTACCAAGTCAGCAATTAGTGAACACAGACCTGGGAGAAACTGTTAGCGACTCTTTGCCAGTGATAAAAGTACCGTGACCACCATAGCAAATTCAACGAATACCAAAAGTAGCCTCTTGAAGCCCCAGATGAAAACTCTATGGATCATGGTGTTCGTTGCTTTGTTGCAGATGTTATTTATATCATTTACCTCAGAAGCTTTTGTAGCCTACTAACTGAATAATGGTATCAAAATAATGTCATAGAATATTAATGAAGATGTTAATTCGAAGCTTTTTTTTATATGAATACTTTGCGAAACTAGTGACGTACTATGTCTGCCAGAGCATCTTAAACAAAGTAGGTTCTTTGACTGCCTCTTCGGGTATTAACATATACCCGAGCTATATCGATTAAATCCGGGCTGCTTGCCCCTCTTGATGATGTCTGAGTGAAAAATGATATGTATTAGCGATCGATGAATGTTTGAATTCGTTCGTTACGCTAGTCTTGTAGCATAAGTGCTGATTTAAGTTTTTTTCTTTAGCAGCTGTTTTTGTGAGTCACGATGCATAATAAAGCTAAAAATATACATGTAAGGCCTATTAATACCCATGTTTCTACAGAAGCTAATTTGTCATGCAACATGTAATTTTTTTTTGTTGCAAACGTTGAATTAGGTCTTTTTATGTAAATAGAAGCCAAATTATGCTGGTTGATGTAACTAAAACCTCTGTAAGTTGGACGATTCTTGCTCTACATAGAAATGAGACCCCTTTATGGGATCAGACTTGCACGCTTATTAGCTTAAACCGTAATTCTGGTAAGATATTAATTCTTGTCAATTTGCTGTTATTTTACCTGTTGCTCCTTTATTTGATGGAATAAAGGCCAAACATCTATGTCTAGCCCCGAGCCGACATTACCTTTTTTAATTTATCCTACTTCAGTGTCAGGGATGCGTCCCCCAACAATAGCCCATCCGACTAATCCGTAATGCAAGATAATTTTTTTTTGCTTATTTGGATAATGGCAGAACCACAGCTATAGCAAAAATAACTATTGAGAAATCTTTAAACACGGTCCAGTTTGCTGCATGACAAAAATTTGAGACTGATTTATTTTCTTAATTCTTGCAAAATATAAGTGGAAGGTCCTGGGTGGGGAGATCTTTTTGGTTCAGGTTCTCATCTAAATGTTCAGATGTTTTATGCTTTACGATGATAATAATATATTATAGCACATGTAATAATATAGTAAAATAACAGTACATACTATGATGAATTATAACAATATATTTATCCACTCTTTATCTCTACATTTGAAATATTTGCGTCTTTCTCAGTTTTTTAAAAAGTATGCGATTGAAAATTTCGAGAATGTTCAAGTAAAAATAGTCTCACTCCATTAGGGGAAGAAGGGGGTGCAATGGGCTTGGTAAAGAACGTTATATTTTGAAAGAATCGAGAATTGGATGGTACTATTCTTTTTTATTTTAATTTCATTCAAAGGAGGAACCTTGCTGAATAATTTCTTTAAAAAAGAGATAAATAGATAACTACACTTTTGAAATCATCAAAAAGCTCAGATGTGTAAAAATTCTAATGAAGAAGCGATCAAAAATGTTTTTTTAAGGCCAACGAAAATACTGAAAAACAAAGCGAATATTTGGGCGTGGCAGGCCAGTGCGGTTTAAGAAATTATCGTTTTACTAAACCATGTTCATTTTAATCATTATAGATTATGTTGTTGTTTTGTTTTAGACTCATAAAGCTATGGAGATTGGAAGACAAGGTCGAGTACAAGTGGAAGATTTGGTTTTTCTCGTTCGAAAAGATGCGCGGAAATATGCAAGGATCAAAGACCTACTGACTATGAATGAGGAATTGAAGAAAGCACGGAAGGCTTTTGATGCTGAAAAATATCAAGGCACATAAAATGCATTACACCTCACATTGAAAAAAACGCTCTTCTTTTCTTTTATTAAATTTTGTAAGTGATATTTGTATTGCTATTCTAGGACAATTATTTTGTATAGTCTATATGTACTATTGTAAATCTGCAGCTTGATTTTTTGTGTTAACTTTCTTTTAATTCTGCGTATAGTTAAACGTAGGCGCTTCGTCTCCGAGCCCTTTTGGGAAATAACGTGTACCTTCTGTCTGAACCTCCTTTGCAAAACAGCATGTAAGATTTGTCCTCAACTCCCTTTGGTAAGGAGTGCATACGTCACGTCTCAGACACCCTTTGGTCAACATATACGCTTATACGCTTCGGTATACGCTTCGTCTTCAGCTTTTTTCTTTTATCATCAATGCGTTTGGTCCGTTTCCGGCCTTCTTTGGGACATAATGCTTATGATGCGTCCCTGACTCCACCCCCTTTTGTCAGCAGCCTGCATACTTCGGCTTAATGTTTTTTCCGTTGGCAAAACCCTTTGTTCAACAGTGAAAACGCTCTGTCTTTGACCTTTTTTGTTTATTGAGATCACATTATGACTGTCCTAAATAAAAACAAGTAAGTGCATACTTCACAAATGGTGTTTAATTTACACTAAAGTTAGTATTCATTGTGTATAAGCTTTTTGATTGCCTATCTTAGGACACTTTTGCAGCAAAGAAGCTTAAAGTAAGAAAATATTAAGAGGATATTTGTTTTTCTCGTCAAGTGAAAATCAAATTGACTAAGTTTTGATGGTAGTATTTGACGTACGATTTGCCATCAAGTTTTTGACTACAGATCTTACGCCTTACTGAGATCACAATTATACACCGGTTTTTAATCTGCATAGTTGAAGGGTATAAAGTAAGTCTCTTAGTCCCGTTCCCCCTTCAATTCCCCTTACTGTCAAGTCTCAAATATAAACATTTTATACTTTTATTTTTATTCACTATCTTTCGTGGACCCTTTGGTCAACTGTACCTAAATTCTGTGTCAAAACCTTCATCAGTCAATAGTACGGGTGCCTAGTATTCACTCTGTAGGGCAACAATGCGTTCGCTCAGTTTGGGAGACAGGAAGTGCCTCTGACGATAAATAAAAGTTCAAGTAGGGATAAAATCCTTTTAATAGACAGTGATGAGATAACAGTGATAAAAATTCACAAAAATACCAGATATTTCGGTCACATATGCAGCGACCGAAATATCTGGTATTTTTGTGAATTTCTACCACTGTTATCATCATCACTGTGTATTAAAAGGATTTTATCCCTATTTGAACTTTTATTTATCGTCATGGAAAGGCAGTGTGCTCTCCGAAATTATGTAAGCGCCTCTGGTGCCTTATGGTCAATTGTGCATACACTGTGTCTCCAACAACATTATGCTAGTAGGGTGGAAGCTGCGTCTCTAACTCCCTTATGTCCGATATTGTGTTGCTCCCTCTCCAACCTTCTTTTGTCAGCAGTGAGTACGCTCCGTCTTCGACTTCTCTTTGGCAAAAACCCCTCTAACCCCCCCTCTGGGTACGGCCTTGTGGGCAAGTGATCTTTTTTCCATCAAAGTTAGTATTTAAGGATTAATGAGGCTGGTAACTAGAGATCTGTGGCTATTGTAAAAATATAGAAGCCCAAAATAAAAACTAATTAAGCATATAATTCGCCAACAGTGTTCAATTTTCATCAAGGTAGTTTCGCAGTCTTTAGTCCAGTAGTTCTGAAATCATCTAAACTCATAAAAGGCACCTCAACAAATAACGCTGTTTTCTGACTAGTTATTTCTGTCTGCTGTGATTACTTTACTGCTAAGTATTTTCTTCTAAATTTATAAAGACGTTTTTATTTGGAAACTTATTACTTTAACGATTATCTTTGAAAAAATTTAAAGTACTAGACTTTGTGACAGGCTACCATGAAAATATAATCAGAGGCAACGCTGTAGCGTTGCCTATAGTAAAGGCCATACGGCTCCAAAGTTTTATTATTTATTATTTTTTTTTTTTTCCCAGAGGCACTTCATATGGAAGGGTTTGTCGTAGAAACTTCAAAGGGGGATCATTCGTTTGGAAATCAAGAGCTCTGCTACCCTTTTCAATAGTCAAAAATTATCGGTGGGAAACTAGCCCCCCCACTTCCGCCCACAAGTCCCCCAAACACATACAATCAAAATTTTGGGATACCCATTTTGTTCAGCATAGTTGATTTCCGGACAGAATCTATATTTTTTATGAGGACACTCCCCCGCACCCCTCAGGGCAAGGGTTTTAAGTTATGCCCTGGGGGCAAATAAGGTTTTTATAGAAGGTGTGGTCGTAGAAACTTCAAAACAGGCTCATTCGATTGGAAATTAAAGGGCTAGTGTCCTTTTTAATAATCGAAAGTTATTGGAGTCTAACTAGCCCCCCCCCACACCCATCATTTCCCTAAACACATCCAATAAAAATTTTGAGATAGCCTTTTTGTTCAGCGTAGTTGTTTTCCACATAGAAAATATATTTTTGAGGAGGACACTCCGCCCCAACCCTCAGGGCAAGGGTTTTAAGCTATGCCCTAAGTGCACAATAGGTATTTATTGAAGCTGCTGTCGTAAAAACTTCAAAAAAGGCTCATTTGATTGGAAATTCAAAAAGCTAGTGCCGTTTTTAATAGTCGAAAGTGATTGGAGGGCAACTAGTCCCCCCCCCCCACGCCCATTATTCCCCCAAACACATCCAATCAAAATTTTGAGATAGCCATTTTGTTCAGCAAAAACAAACTTAAGTTATCGTTATTTAACGGAATCAATCAGTTTAATCCCAAAAAGTTTTCCTAAAAAAATGAAAAAAGCCTGGGTATCTTTCTTTTTCAAAACTGTTTCTTTACCCTCGTCTTAAATTCTACGTGTATTCTGAAAGTCGTGCAAAAGAAGCAGCTGGTTTGAACCAGCCCTGCAAAACGTTCAGCCTCCGAGCCCATCTAAAAGAAGCAGCTGGCTTGAACCAGATAGATAAAACGTCCAGCCTACGGGCCCGTGCAAAAGAAGCAATTGGTTTGAACCAGGCATGTAGAACGTGTAGTCTACGGGCCCGTGCAAAAGAGGCATGTGGTTTGAACCAGGCCTGTGGACCATGCAGCCTATGGGCCACATGTCATCCATCAGCACTGACTGTTGCCCTGAAGTTTTTATAGGGATGGTAAAATATTACCGTAAAGACACAGAATAACATTGTCTTCTTAGCAAAAATTTTTGTGAATGGAATGTGAAAGCAGAAATGACACCAAGTATTTATGTCCCTTATCAGATGAGAAAAACATACACATATGAATGCTGTATTTAAGCATCAACTCAGACAGTGGGACTTGTTGACAAGATCCTGGGTATAAAAAAAGACATCTCACGAACTGCTGTCATTCTTTTTCAATATATAAATTTTCAACCCATCTTTGACAACAACATTTGGTTTTGCTTGTATGTTAAGATTTGGCTGCTAAATATATTAACTGCGCAATTAAAATGATAATTAATCATATTTTTCTGTATGATTACTAGCTTAACGACGTAATATAATGGTTAACTTTCCTGTTTTGCAGTCCATGGCTTTTCTTTCAATACAATTTGGCCCTTTCCTGTTTAGTTGGGATGGGATTATTTGAAATTCAAGCATTTTAAAGGTAAGTCGTTACTTTTATTTTGGCGATAGCATCATTAAAATTTTCAAGTGCTTTTTCACTGTCCCGGCAAACTTTAATTTAAGCTCCGTCGAAAATATTCCCCTTTCCAAAAAAAAAAACAAAAAAAAAAAAACAAAGAGAAAAATCTAAGTGAAAAAAAAAAAAAACAAACGAGAATGCGACCAGTGGAGAGAAAAGAAACGAAAAATGCAAAAAAACGCGGATATTTTGCCAGTATCCAAACAAGGCGTCTTCAGCACGAAAGAAACAGAAGAGGAACAAGATAAAAAAAAAACAAGCTAAAACTAAAAAACCAATAAAAGAACCACCACCAAAAAAAAATATTTATATACAATTGGCGCAAACTGATCCACGTAGGGAAAAAATGCTATTAAAGAGTTACTTCAGTGAGAACACCAGAGCAACTGAGGAAAAATAAAAAAAGTGGAAATTACTTTAACAATTCTGTTGCGAAATAATCCTTTTATTGGCTATTATTGAAGCAATTCGTTTTGGTCTAGCAGGTAAAATAGTCCCCTGGTGATTATTTATAATCTTAATTCCCTTAGTGACTGTTAATTCACTCTTTAGAAGATTATCATAAATTGGGTCAATATTTAAACTACATGTATCCCTTTATATCGAGAGGTTAGCAAACATATGCTTTTTAATTTCTGTGGCTTCTCTCTCGTCTTAAGAAAGATCTTATGGCGCCTTCAGCACGAAGGCTTCTTCGTGCTGAAGACGCCTTGTTTGGATACAGGCGAAATATCGGCGTTGTTTTGCATTTGTCGTTTCTTTTATCTACACTGGCCGCAGTATTGGGTTTTGTTTTTTTTTTTAAATGAGATTTTTATCTTTGTTGGTTTATTGTCATGGCTGGCCAGTTAAGCTTAAGATCTTTCATTAACCAAAAATAAAGAAATATGATCATGAATTTGCTGCTTCAATATAAAAGCATCAATATTTTTGCATCACGTTGGTTGCTAATCCTCCAAATCATGTGTTTACTTCAGATCGATATGAAGCTCGGTCGCAGTTTCCAGATACTTCTGGAACAGAAAAAAGATAATTACACTTGGGTATACGACTGGATTTAATGTTAGCTAATAACAATTTTGACCGACTAAGTTATTTAAAAAAAACAGAGTAATGAAGAAGAAAACACAGAAAAATATTCAGTATTTGTATTAACAACGCAAAATGGTAGTGACAAATCTATAGAGAAATATAATATCAAAAGAATATCCATAGAAAAAGCATTATTGTAAGTTTTCTGTGTAGTTCATTCTAGAAACGGAAACACAAGGAAATAAAAAAAAAAAAAATTATAAAATAAATATATATAAATAAAAATAAAATGAAAAAAAATATATCAGTAACAACTGTTCAGTAATGGCCAAAATATAATTTTTATTGGGAGGTCTATAATTCTTCCTATCTTTTGTTAAGATTGAGATTTTTTATCCCTATAAAGTGACTCGTCTCAATAGTGACCGAAACTTTAAAAAACGAGATTTTAATATCAATAGATACATCAAAACAATCGGATTTTTATGCTGATTTTAAATATTTAAATTTCATCAAGTTTAGTCTTACTCATCAAAAGTTAAGAGCAAGCGCCATATTTGTGTCTCCAATCATACACAGCGAAAATCAGTGTAGGGTTCAAGTTCAAACAAGAAGCTCACTCGTTTTTGCTAAATATTGGCAGGGATGTGAGCAGACTCATTTTGTACCTTAAATAAAATAGATCATAGATCATTACCCGTTTTTGATTTAATAAAGGTGAAGAGTGGTTACATTTCTTGTAAAATGTTGAAGGTTTAAGGGTCAAGGGATGTTTCAGGGGGTCTCAAACCCTCTTTGATCCTCCAATCATAGATATTAAACATCTCACATGTTTTTGCTTCATGCAAGATGCAACATGCTCACTTTTGTGCTAAAATTTCGGCTGGGTAGTGAAGAGGCTTCTGTACTACTTTGGTTCTCAATAGTAGCCTTTAAAAATCACTGTGTGATTCTGGTTCTAAAAAGGTACAATGTGCCAACTTTTTTGCAAGAAAATTGGCGTGACAGGGGCCAGGGGATTTAGGAACAGTAATCATTCAATTTTATGCTCCCAATAACATAGATTGAAATCCTTCGGAGATTTTGCTTCAAATCAGCTGCAAGATGTCAGTCATTCTGCCATGTAGTAGGGAGAGTGCAGAGATTGTTGTGAGTTTTACCAAGGGCCTCCAATTACACAATTTAAATCATTGCATGGTTCTGGTTAAAATGATGTGCAGCATACCTACCTTTCTACTAAAAAGTTGGTAGGAAGGGATTTGGAAGGAGCTCTGGTCCTTCGTTTCTAAAGCAGCACCAATCTAAGATACTGGTGTGATTCCGGTTCCTATACGGTTTCATGTTTCTACTGATTGCAAAAATTGAGCGTGAGAGAGCAAGGAGAAGGGGGGAGGGGTGTTCCGAGTAGCCAAGGGTAAAATTTTTACCTTCGATAATACATTTGTGTCAATCTGCTTCAAACAAGGAGCAACATTCCTACTATAATAAAGAGTTGACAATAAACGGCGATGGAGGGCCCACAGGCCCAGTTAGCACATCTAGCTTGTCTTAGCAATCAATAAAGGCTTAGCTCTATTTTTTGTCTAAAATCATTATCCTGTTTGTTTCCACAGCAACGAAGTTGTTATCTCCTTTAAACCCTGAAAATGGTATATCCGCGAGCAAAACTTTGGATAAAAATCTAATGTAGTATATAATCAGCTAGTCAAGGATTTTTGATTCAGTTTAAAATCAGCTTTTAATGTCTTTGCCTTGGGCCAACTTTCTCATACTGTTACTAGTCCCCAGCTCCCCCGAAAAAGATTCCGGCGGCGGCATTGAAAGTTAAATCAGCGGCACCACGCTGAAAAATTTTCTGCGTGCGCCCCCCATTGCACTTCCTGACTGAAGGGCCACAAAACGGAAATCAGCACCGCCGGTTTGGACCTTGAGTATCTACTGCCGTCATACTTACTTACTGATCAATACTGAAGAATACCTGGAAAGTCACCCCATTAGTGGTTACAATATATTCCTGTAAAAAATGAAAGAATACGAATACAAAAGGTTCCTCAAAGATCTATTTCACTCATCCAAACTTAACTGTATGTTAACTGACACGTAGAGGAGAAGACAAGCACTGAATGTATGTTGAACGGATCAAAAAATAATTTCTTCAAAGGCCTTAACAAATTTGAAGTTATCAAGAATAAGTTTCCTCACCTTTGTGGTTCCAACATACATCATTTAATTGTTAAAATCAGTCACAACTGAATACCCTCTCTACTGTCATCGAGGTAACTAACATGGATAGTACCTTCCATGCCAAAAAATGTTATGTATGGCACAAAATGTATGAGAAAAATGCTTTCTCCAGAAGCCAACAAAGGAATTAATAGCTTAAAACAAGTGAGAACCTTGGCTCTTTTTGGATGTGTTGATGGACTTTGGCAGAGAACAGTCTGATGTTTAATGTCGCTATATTCTAATTTTATCACTATCATCAAAGTCTAACATCGTTATTAGCTTAAATTTATTTTCTTAAAAAAAAAAAAAAATATGGCACAGGCAGATTTGAAACATCTACTCCCCAAAAAGGAATCAACATATGACGTCAAAAGTGGTGGTTTGTGAATAGCTGAGACAATATTACTTACATTTTGTCTTTTTCCTGGGAGCTTTCTTGTTCATATGGAAGAATCTTTTCAACCCCTGGATCTTGTCTAAAATTTGAAGTACAAGGGTTGAGGACGGATATTGGATCGTTTGTAGATAGAAGAATCTAGATAAAAAAAACTTGCTTTAAGTTTCGGACACAAACATTTTCACCATTTTGAAGACGAATTCTCCTCTTATCACTGGCTCGTTAGTGACAGCCAAATGGTCATCATTTGCTCGTATCTTGAATATTTCGAAATTTATAAGCGCATCTGTGAACTAGATTTCACAGATTCAAACTGAATCCAAATAGAAATTCAAGATAATTCCTCAATTTCTCCTTTCGAAGCGTAAATTTACCTTCATTGGCCTCTACAGTCATTAAAACTGGAGTGCGGGATAAAAAGAACCCTCACAGGTCGAATCACCTAGGTCTAATCTAGGTCTTGTTTTCCCATCTTGAAAAAGATGCTTGAAAGAGGGAAAATTTATACTGATCAATTATCTAAGCTTATAAAGCTTATTCTAAAGCTAAATTTGCCTTCTTCAAAGTCAAGATTAAGTGATCTATACTGTTTACCCGCTTCCTTCACAGGGAGGGGGGGGGGTCATCATCAACTAAAAAAATGGCAAATGGGCATAAACATCAAAAACTGCATCTAGATCTCAAAATATTTCAGGTAAGAAGAAAATTTCTGAGCATTTTAAGTCTATCACTCTGCTGAGTTTAAACTTCCTGTGACTAAATGTCTCTATAATAAGCTCATGGACATTATAATCCCGTCACTACGATTTCGTGCTGTCCAAATAGCAAGCTTTCAATTATTTGTCACGAATTTAGTGTGATAATTCGTCCATATGGTTTTAGCTGTGTGGCGATTAAATGTGTTTGCAACTAAATTTTTGGGAAGGCATTTTTTTGTGAATAGATAAATTACAGGGTGGTACTTGATGTAGTGTTAGTCAACACAAAAGAGCTGCGGCCACACTGTTGCCTAGCACATGAAATAATTATCAGAATACCAGCAGCCTGCCAAGCAGCTTGGTAAACTTCAAAGAAGAAAAACAGTTAGGGAATACAATGAGTAGACAGACAGGGAATACTTCACCCATAGAATTATCAAAAAATCGCAAGAATTCGAGGCTAGCTGAGGCAAGGGTCGAGTTGCTAAATGAGATCGTAGCCATGTTCAGTCCCCTAATCCGTTCAAGAAACTAACCACTACGTGTTTTTCATATCTAGCAACCTGAAATAATTTCTATCAATGAAACTCCAAAGAATATGTTCAGAAAATTAACCTCCTTCTACCGAGCCAAGTTATAGAGTCGTCTTTCTTAGTAGCTAAGTCATGATTCATTCTTTTTTTTCACTGTAGCAATTCTAGCAGACACTATCTATCCAGTATAGTTAAAAGTTTTTACCTTCCATATAAAATCCTTTCTATAGTGAAGCTAGCAACTTAAAAAAGATCTGGCATGGCAATATTTCGGCGGGCCTCCGCTACCAACCCTTGCCGTGGTGCACCGACTCACTGAAACATTCTCGGTGGTGGCGCACACATCTATTTTTTCGGCCACACACCACATGTTTTGAGCGTGGCCTCGGGAACTAATCACTTCTTTCAAAAGAGTACAAAGGAGAGCTCGAATTATTTTGGCAAAGAGAAAACTATTTAAGCTTAGGAGGCTCATGTGACACCATTCCCTAACTTAGTCCTAAAAGCAGAAAATGACATATTAAACACAACCGATTTTCTAAACAGATTTCACAGCTTTCAAAAATACAAAGCAATATTCATTAACCTGACCAAAGGTTCACAAAAACAAAGAGAGAGAGAAATCACAAGATAAAGAAAGCAAATAGGACTATGGGCAGTAGAAGGAAAAGATAAAACTAAAGCAACGCGGATATTTCACCTCTATAAAACAAGGCGTCTTCAATGCTAAGTAACAAAGATAAAACCTAAAATAGCCTAAAATGATGGGGCTACCAGCTATTCGATATGGTATCCTATAGGCTACCACTCTTTGATCTCTAACCCCACAGTGCCTCCTCTAGCGGTACCGCTAGAATATAGAAACGTGATCAAGCAATTACAGATTTCTACAATTTCTTTGCATGCTGGGGTTGCAACCAGTATGTGTATGAAACGTGTACTGTATTTTCAAGGGTCAAACCATGGGTCCCAAGGTGCCGTTGTCTGTGTTACCACAGAAAACTCTCTAACTATCTCGTTGGAGAGTAACGGACCCTCCTGTCCATACATTAATGACGGTCCTTCTCGCAAAATCTTTTCCTACCCTGCCTGGGTTTGGGGAAAAATAATCTCGCACAGTTAGAGAAAGTAACTCACTTGTATTCCTCCAAGTGTAAACTCCCACAAAACATGGACTGTGAATTCTATAAGTGAACTAACTAAACAGACTCTGAAAACAGACCTTGCAGTCTAGAAACGATCAAAGTAAAAAAAAAACAAAAAATATTCACACAAAGAAACCTGACGTAGGGGGTGAACCCTAGATTGACCCTGCCAATCCGATAAATGAGGTTTTCATAACCACAAGCTTTTTGAATAACATTATCTATCATTGGCCAAGTTCAGACAGACAGAATTAGATCCTTAACTAAAAGTTTACTTATTGCGACACCACAGACTTAGCAACAAGAATTTAGCTCCTCCTCTGAAATTATAGCAACATCAAAAAAGGAAATCGGTCATTTATCTAAAAAGAAAAGGGACAGCGTCCCAACAAGGATCTATATTCGACCTCATTTTTCCAAAATACTTTTCCTTGTCACCAAGAGGTGAAAAATCTTCTCTTGCTGATATCATCCCTTTTAATTCCTTCTTATTAAGTCTTTCCTTAGAATAAAGTCCCCCCTGCTTCCTCAATTCTAGCACACAGAGAAAGACGGAGACCTTGTTATGTGACATTGCCATTTCTGGCTTTCCTGGGTCTCTAAAATAATCCTCACTTGTTTGGATTAGAACCCTTTTTCTAGCCTTAATCCTTTCCTGTGATTCCACAGTCTAGTTTGTCCCGAATTTTCTAAAATACCTCTTACTTGGCGAGATCAAGAATCTCTCCTCGAATCTAAAAATATAGCCAAAACCATGGCATAAAGAATGAAAGATGGCAAAAAGAATTCTTTGTTTGCTTAAAAAAAAAAATGTAGTACTGTTGTTTTCCTTTTTTTAAACGAGGTTAATTTATACAGCATAATACTTGAAAAAATTAAAAATCAAATTCTCAGTAAAAATCTTATTATCTGCTGCAGTGTTAAATCTTATTAAAAAAGTTTCAATTATCCATTATGTTGAGGAAATGGTCATATCAATTCAAATTAATGTGCTAGAAGAGGAAACTTCATCTAATCGCAACTCCATTTTTAGTTAGCATCAAACTTTCACGAATTTACTGTTTCTGTTTAATAGGTTATCCGTCCGAAGCTAAAAGTTCGCTTGAACTTTTGTTGCATACATGAGGACTCATATAAAAGTAAATCTTGTTCTTACAGTACTAAATAGTACCACAGATTAGCAAACACAAAAGATGCAAAGGATAGTAATTTGAATACACTATACAATTTGCAATGTAACATTTACAGAGGACTGACTGTCTTGCACTCTTTTAGAATCAGACTATCAGTGATCACCATCAAGACTGTCAAAGCACACTGTACCCTTTCACCAACAAGGGACACTGCTGATCCCCCTAAACACACGTCACGAGAAAACCTAAGAGATGTAAAACATCTCTTACGTTTTCTCGTGACGTGTAACTTTCTTATACTGAGAATAAATATATTTTGATTATAGTATAATATTGGTATGCCTTGTATCGATGTGAATTTTTGAATCAAGTTTTGTGCCGTTAAGTTTAGACTTAAAAATATTATTTCGTCATAAAATTTTCATAAGAAGTACACCAAATGAAATCTGTTTTGTTAAAGAAATTTGCTTTAGAAGGAAGCTTCCCACTAAATACAAGTTAAACCAATTTTTTGAATGAGTTATCAGGAAAAAAATTCATGCATTAAAATTTTTTGAAATATGGCATTTGAAGTTAGATTTTGAGTAATAATACTTAAAGTAATTGAAACTTTAAGATTGGGGATGCTAATTCTAAAAAAAATAGTTTTTATTTGGTTGAAACTTGCCAGTTAAATAATATTAGCCTAAAAAATATTCCTTAAAAATATCAGGCTTTGTCCACAAATCTTTTGCACGCAAAATTTGTGTTGCTGCTCCCTTAAAATTTAACAGAAGTTACAGATTTTAAATTAGAATAAAAAATAAGGACTGAATATTCAGCCTGCATACATGACCGTAAGGTTGGGTTGTGCTAGGATGGCAAGAAACAGAAAAAGGTTATTGACAATCATTATAAAAAAAAAAAAAAAAAAAGAAGGTACGCGAAGTATATAATAGAGTTATCATTGTTCATATTTACATGTTTACTGTCCCTGTTGATACACTTTTTTAATTCGCTTTCCTGCAAATATTTCAATTAGTTTATATTTAAGTTTCAACCTTATTTCATCCCAGTTTTAGTTCAACCAGGGCTACACCTGGCCTAAGGAGAAAATTTGATAAAAAATTGCAATAAAATTGACTAGAAAACTAAAGAATGATTAAAAAATTGGTATTGCTGTACCAGGGGAAAAAGAAACAAAAAAAAAAAACATTAAAAACACAAACATGCCAAAGTTGTATTTTTGTTCACTTCCTTTGTCAAATCGTGGTACTGATTTTGGGCTTTTCAAATGACCTTTCAAACATTTTAGAGTGACTCTAAATGCTCTTTTTATGTTTTTTTTTATTTTTTTTCACTTCATAACCTATGAGGTGGACATATAAAGTAGACTTTGAAGAAAGAGCTAATCTGGGCCAGTAGAAATAGCCAGGACAGGAAAACCAAAATTAAGTCTAACAACGGATATTTTTGCTGTTCCAGTTCCCAAAAACATTTCATTATTCTCAACAGAATTTTGGCTGTGTGCAATTACAAATTAAGTGATACACGTGCGCTAGTGTGGTATTTTACACACAGCATTGCTGGGGAGATGAATACGAGAAATGGCTATAGTGTTTAAATGAAATTAAGATTTACAGGCTCAGAAACAGCCAGAGTATAATAAAAAAAAAAACTTAACAAACTCACTGAAATTAGCGATAAGTCAGCAAGGGATCAAACCATGTTCACAACTATATTTTCACAGGATTTTTCAGTTCCTCCTTGTGTGTTTATCAGCTTTTATAGTACGGTATCAGTTTTTCATATTCAAATAAGCGTACCATTATGAGAACCAATCCTCCTGCGGATACCTGTATGTGTCATCATTTATTTGCAATATTTCCAAAACCTGGCCATAGTAGCTAATCACATATGCTGAGCCATCTGCTGGACCAAGAGTTTGTGTTGCAATAAGTATGACATCTATTAATTGGCCAACAAACATAAAACCACATGTGAACAGTTTTAAAAGTCCAATAGCAGGGTACCCCAAGTAGAATCGGTCGATTCCAAAAGTACCAAGAAAAACAGAAAGAAGTAATGCCTTCTCAAACGAGTAACCATTCCTGAAACATATTCAATTACAAATTTTGAGCATTGATAAGAGTAACAAACAAATTATCAGAAGTAGGTACACTCAATGCAGTAGTCAGAATTTACATTTCTGAAGAGCTCAAACCCATAGGGAAAAAAAAGAAAAAAAAAGTGAAAAAGTAAATAGCATGTACAAACAACAGGATCTGGATTTTCTTTGCTAAGGGGATGGGGTGCGGTAGGGGAGGATTGTCCTAAACTGGCTGTACCCCAATGAGTTTTTAAAATTTGTCAAAAAAACAACAACAACAGAACCGTGCAGATGATGCACTGCACTAAATAAAATAACGAAGGAACACAACAAATATCCAAGACCTTCAATAGCAGAAAAATTCACAATAAAAAGCCAATCCAATAATTTCAACCAATTAGCCTGGTATCTGCAGGAACCAAATTAGTTAGTATGATGATACTTTTTAGACTGAAGATTCTGCAAATAAAGTTTTAGGACAAGAACAGCATAGTTTTAAGAAAGGTAGAGGATGTGTCGATCAAATTTTCAATCTCAGATCAATAATTGAGAAGTACCTGAGTCATCAAACGCCTTTAGTCCCCAGTTTTATATATTATGGTCCCCAGTTTTATATTTTATATTATGGGAACTTCGTGGGCGGGTGTAAAAAGGGAGGCTTTGAATAGATTGGGGTGGAGGAGGAGCATGCGTAGCTGTGTTGGCCTCAGGTGGCTTTGTGCTGCGGTGAGTTGTTAGTAGTAGTAGTAGTAGTTTATATATTATGGCAAGCGTTTGATTCAACTGATTCAGAAGAGCTTTAGCGAAGGTTTTATCCTTGTATGGTATACCAAATAAATATATCAAAGTGATTAGTGCCATGTAGGAGGACAACATTGCTGCGGTTAAGGAAATGAGGTTAGTAGCTGGTTTGGTATTAAATCAGGAAATAAGCAGGGTTGCGTTCTATCCCCTTTTATATGGATCATTTTGTGGGCTTTATCCCAAGGAGCATAACAAAGGCAATGGGAGAACACAAGATCAAATGGGGAGATAAAACTCTCCTAGAATTAGATCATGATGATGATTTACGCATCCTAGATGAAAATGTTAGCAAAACAAATGAACCTTTAGAGGTTTTGCGAGTTCAGTATGCAAGAATAGGTTTAGATATTAATCTCAAGAAGACTAAGTTAATAAGACTAGGAATAAGTGAAAGTGAAGAGGTGAGGTTGGGTAACAAGAATATTGATCAAGTGGACAACTTCACTTACCTAAGTAGTGTCATATGCAGCGCAATAGCGCTGCCTAAGTAAAGAGCGATGTGGGCACAATATATTATTTTTTTTATTGTAAATTGAAAGGGCTAGTGCCTTTTTTAATAGTCGAAATTGATACAAGGGAACCAGCCCCATACCCATCTTTTCCCCAAAGGGTAAAGCCCTAAGGGTAAGGGTTGTAAGTTATGCCCTGGGGGCATATAAGGTTTTCATAGAAAGCGTTGTTGTAGAAACTTCAAAAAGGGCTCCTTCGATTGAAAATTGAAACGTCTAGCGCCCTTTTTAATAGTCGAGAGTTATGGAAGGGCAACTAACCCCCCTCTCACACCCACCATTTCCCCAAACACATTCAATCAAAATTTTGAGAGCACCTTTTGTTTAGCGTAGTTAAAAGGTCCGGAAATTTTTGAGGATGACAGTCCCTCCAAAGCCCTCAGGGCAAGGGTTGTAAGTTATGCTCTGGGGGGCATATAAGGTTTTTATAGAACGACTGGTGGTGCAAACTTCGGAGGGGGCTCATTGGATTGGTAATCAGAAGTTCTACCACCTTTTTTAAGAGTCGAAGTGATTGGAGGACTGATACCCCCCCCCACACGTCATATTTTCCCGAAATGCATCTGATATAGATTTTGAGGTAGTCATTTGTTCGAAAATAGTCCAAAGATCATAGGCACCGCAATGAAAGGGGCTTTTCTATTGGAAATTACAACGTCTAGTGCCCATTTTAATGGTCGAAAGTGATTGGAGGGCAACCAGCTCCCTCCCCCCACGCCCATCATTTCCCTAAATACGTCCAATCAAAATTTTGTTCAGTGTAGTTGAAAGATCCAGTAATTATGTCTTTGAAGATAACAAATCCCCCACAGCCCTCAGGACAAGGGTTATAAGTAATGATCCAGGGGCATATAGGGTTTTAATGGAAAAGGCGGTAGTACGAACTTCAGAGGGGGCTCATTGGATTAGAAATCAGAAGTTTTAGTGTCCTTTTTAAAAGTCAAAGTAATCACAGGGCAACCAGCCCCCTCCCCCTCACAGCCTTTTCCCGTAAAATGCATCCGATAGAAAATTTTAGATAGCTATTTGTTCAAAAACAGTCCAAAGATCACATAACAAGGCCTTTGGGGTTGACACAACGCCCTAGAGTATGGGGATAAGGGTTGTGAGTTATGCCCTGGGGGCATATATGGATTTTATGGAAGGGGTGGTTGTGCAAGCTTTAGAGGAGGCTCATTTGATTGTAAATTTAAAGTTCTAGTTCCCTCTTTAAGAGTCAAAAGTGATGGAGGACAACTAGTCCCCCCTACCCCCCAGCCACCCTTTTTTCCCAAACGCATCTAATCAAAATTGTGAGATAGCCATTGTGTCCACAATAGTCCAAAGAGAATGTAACAATGCTTTCAGGGTGGACCCACCCCTCCAGAACCCAGGGGCAAAGGCTGTAAGTTATGCCCTGGGGCACATAAGGTTTTTATGGAACAGGTGGTCATACAGACTTTGGATCAGATGGGGCTCATTTGATTGGAAGTCGGAAGATCTATTGCCCTTTTTGAGATTCAAAAGTGAATAGAGGGCAACCAGCCCCTCCTCCCACATGCCTATCATTCCCCAAAACACATTCGACCAAAACTTTAAAAGAGCTATTTTGTTCAGCATTGTTGAAAGGTCCAGCAATTATAACTTTGGGGATGTCGAGCTCCCCACAGTAGTCAAGGCAAGGGCTGTAAGGTAAGCAATTCGTTCATTGTTTACATATAGTATATTTAAACACCTAGGTGTTTTTAAACACCTAGCTAGCATTGTGCAAAACGTTCCTCCCTTTCTCGGAAAATCAGCTAATCCCTGAAACTCCAAAAGATAAAATCCTAGAAATGTCGGCGAGGCGAATAATAGAAAAAATACAGAAACTGAAAAAAAACTAGTATTTGTCCCATTGATATCTCAACTGAACTAATAAAAGCATTCCCTGATAAACTATCAACACCCCTTGTTAGTATTTTTAATGATATTAGTGATTTCGGATGTTGCCCGTCGTGCTGGAAGCTGGGCTATATTACTCCAATCCAAAAGAAGGGAGGCGTGAACGATTTTACTGGCGTACGACCGGTCCCCGTAATCCCAGTTTTTTCAAATAAGCACGAAGGTTGCTTAACTGACTGGCTAAAGGCAGAGATTCTTGAACTTATTGACTTACAACAATTTGGAAACCTGAAGGGAATATCTACTTCACACTATCTTGTTGCACTATCTTGTCCATAACAATTGTGTTTATAAAAGTGAAGATTTTTATGTTCACTGGAAAGTTTGAAAAGTTTCAGAACTAACATTTAAACTCTAAACCTTTTATTCAAACCCAACTCAAAACAATATACAATTATACTTACGTCCACCTGCATGGGATTTCCATTTCGAATGTAGAATTATCACTCAATAAACAAACCAGGCCATCAGCTGCAGTACAAAGTGCTTTAAAAAAAAGAGCAAAGGTTAATGTTTCTACTAAGGATTGCACTTCATGATGGCTAATGAAGTTATCATGCTCTAAAGGCTCAACAAATTTACATAAAATAGGCCTATAGTAAAAATGGGAATCTTATGTCTCTGATCCCCTCCTTCCTAATTAAGTTTTTTTCTAATTATAGATAAGCTTACTTAATATATAATAAAATACACAATATGCTTGTCAAATCAATTAGAACATATCCAATTAAGCTTATTCATAATTAAATTATATTAAATATATTAAATTCGTATTTAATTATAAAATCCAATTATAAAAAAAAAACATATACAGAATTCTATACATTAGACAACAATACCTACATTGGCTTCCTTTTAAGTTATCGGCAACGGAAACATGTGTCAATTACTAGTCTAGTATCAACTTTGAATCCAGCATTTGTTTTTATTCAAGGTTAATTTTGCCTTAATTTAATCTCGAAGGAGCCCTTGTTTTTGTCTTGTACTGAAAGCTTACATTTTTAGTTACAACACGGTAACATTGTATCAACTAGCAATCTTGAATGAAAATGATGCAAAGCTTTTGACGTGATATGCAGGCTTAGTTTTACCTTATGAGACTTGAGACAAACTTGAAGCTTCTTTGCTTGATCTTGAATGGACTTTTGATTGTTAAATCTTGAATTTTTACTTGTGGTAAAACAAAATTACATCAGCCAACAAGCCTGAATTGAGTTTTGGGATTGTTCTGCATGCTTGGTTTTTACCTTGCTTGATACTTCAAAAAAGCTTGACAAACACAATTGGGCAAGAGTTGTTATACACTTGGTCATTTTATGCTTAAGCCTACTTGCTCTTAAACTTATCGGTTTTGTGACTTCTAGTTGTTTTGTACATTTTTTTTTCCAAGTAACTATACATTTTTTAGTGACTGTGCAACATACCAATTAATGAAGAAAAAATTATTTTTATTTGCTATATCACTGCATAAAAAGCTCTACCACTGCATAAAAAGCTCTACAAGGTTTAGCTCACTACAGTGGCGGATCCAGGGAGGGGGGCGAGGGAGGTCTCCCCTAGCGTAGTCTAAAGTAGTGTAATTTACTTAATTAAATCAAGTTTGCGTTAATTAAACTTGCTCCTAACGCCAGTTTATTGGATCAACCTATTTTGCCCCTCCCCCCCCCCATAAAAAAATCCTGGATCTGTCCCTGGCTCACTACCATCACTGAAACTGGCAGATACAGAATGCATCCTATTGACAGAAAGTACAATTTAAGGTGATTTTTTAAATAACAGTTTTATCCTACAGTTCTACTGTAACCACAGTTCTATTGTAACTGGATTTCACAAGGTCAAGAATATACAATCCAGCTTAAAAAACAAATAAACAAAAACAACATCACATTAAGATAAGAACAACAAAGAAATATCTCATTTAGGGCTTCATCTGAGACCATCAGGGAGAGGGGTAGGGGTGTAAGGTAAATTTTCAGATAAGTAATCGTGATTTAACCATGGTTCGCTCAATGGGATGCAGCAAATGTGCCGCAGCCGCATCATCACTAACTGGCGTACACAGGATTCGTCCATATTGCTAGCAAGTACGATTTAAGGTAATTTGAGGTGATATTTGGAAAGAGCATAAAATAAGAAATCTAATTGTCATACTTTCATTTTGTTAGCATATTTTTTTTAGATATGTTCAACCACTTCAAATTTATCCATATTAACAGATCCCCTTGTAAATGAGAATAATTACCCAAAAAGATGGTCAGGTATGTAGAATACTGGTAAGATAATTTCTGGTAGACAGTTATCTGGTTGGCCAAAATTCTAAAACTTTATGTTGATTTTCGGTAGAACGTGAGTTTTTTTTCAAAATAATAGACATACCAAACACTATCTTTGACAAAACAAAATGTTGAAATGCAAGTTTTAGGAGTCCAAAACTCTGATATCTTGTTGATATCCAATTGATGGAAATCAAAAAATTATATGATGGTATTTCAAATGGTACTACTTTAATGTGCACTGTCTTGTGGGTTTACTTTATTGCGTTACTATTTATCTAGTGCTACTTTAAAGTGCATGATGTGTCTCAGGAATGCATTTTCAGAAAACCCATCATAATATTTGGAAAGAGAATAGAGTATAATGAGAGGATTCATACCAGCATCCCTTCCACCAATATTTCAAAATTCTCCTACAGTTTCAAATGGTCATACATTTTTCCAATTTTTGGGAAGTTATGCCTTTAAAATAAATGTTACAAAACACACTCAGTGCCCTTTGTCTCAAAAATATAAGTGTATTAAAGACCTTAGCATGCAAACTAACTTTTAAAATAGCAAAAAAAAAAAGAAAATACAAATAGCAAAGAGAATAGAATTTAAAGAATATAATGGTTCTGCTTTTATTTGATTAATATGTTTCCTTTAAATTTTATCACAAGAGGATACAAAAAAATGTCATTCAGGACTATATTTGGGACCATCAGAAGGGGGGGGTTAATATATACATCTTCAAATTATTTAGCTAGGATGAAAGTGAATATACCCCTTGATGTCTTTTTTAATGCTCTTTCCAAATTCAATACAGTAAGTGGTTCTGGGACAAATTCCATTTTGAACCTTTAATGACGCCCCAAAAGATAACTTATCACCTTGTCTACATTTTTCAGACTATGATATAAAGTTAAGAAATTGGATATAAAAATTAGCTTTTAAAAATAGCCTAACCTTAAATAACTCTATAATTTTTCAGAGCTTTGTTTGGAACAAAGAAAGGAATAAACAGAACAAAACAAAAAAAGAAAGAGGATGCATTAGTGCTACTGATGCAAAAATGTAATTTTCCTTGTTGTAGAAGGTGGGAGTTGAAAACCTGCAATTAAGGTTTTCAACAGTGGTGGTGTACTTTGTTTTGCTGTGGCATCTTTTTCAAGGGGTTTCAGGCTCTTTTTAAAAGTCCCTGCAAATTTGTTTTAAAAATAACAACAATAAGTTTATTCCTTGATTTAGTCAATAGACACTACACAAAGTGAGACACAATCCCAAAACACTTCTGCTTATGTCAAAGGAATTACAAATGGCCAGAAACAGAAAAAAAAAGTTTTGGAGATTGTATTCACAGAGTGTAAATAATGCAGATCATTGACGAAGGTGTAAACAAGCACACAAACAGGTGAGAAATATCTCTAGAAGGATTTCTGAGCAGCATAAAGAGGCAATTGCCACATCAGCTAAGTCAAATCCTAAAAGATTTCAGAAACTACGCCTGAGATAAAAAGCCTGGAAAACATTCAGTTACCCAGCTGGTACAAAATGGATATAAAATTGATGATCCCCAAGCAATACCAAATTCCCTTAGTGATCAATCTGCCATTTTTCACATCTGTTGACAGCGCTCCACTCCCATATCCTCCCAAATATGACATCTTAATTGTAATGTCACCTATTACTATCAGTACAGTAGACCTTGAAACCTGCCTTAAATACCTGAACCCAAATCAATCAGTTGGACCAGGTGGCATTCACCCTCAACCTCTTAAAGAGACATATGCTGAACTGTCTCTTCCATTTGCCCAGCTTTTCCAGAAATCTTAAGATTTATAGTGTATACATGTGGAATGGAAGTTATCAAATACTACCCCAATAAACAATGATGGTAACAGAGATGAGGCAGTCAATCACCAACCAATCAGTATCACCTCTGCTGTTTGCAAAACATTTGAAAGCACAGTCAACCCCCACAGTCATTCAACATCTGGCTCAAGGTAAGCTATTGTCCCCATGCCAACATGGTTTCCATTCTGGTTAACCAGTTGAGACCAACCAAACTTACTTGGTGACTTAATGTAACCAAACTTATAGACATAGATTTTCTGTAGACATGATTTTGCTGGACTTTGCACAAGTATTCAATTAGATGTGCCACATGAGACTGCATATTAAGCTAGAAGCTATTGGTATTAATACAGAAACAATTGACTGGGTGATGCTTTTCCTGAGTCAGTTTTAACTCCTGATGAAATCGAAATTGATGATTACCAACTATTTTCTAATCTGAATTCCCCACTCTGCCACCGAGGTGTGTGCCTTTGTATAAGAGATGGAGCAAATGTTAGTCTCATTCAATTCTCTGAATACTGATAAAATTGAATCTATGTGGATTAAATTACACAGTCAAATAATTTCAATTGTAGTGAGTGCTCTTTATGGAAGCCATTGTGCTTCATGCGTTATAAAACAAAAGTCATATTTGTCTGCCATGTTGACCAATTTCGTTAGCTATGATCTTGTCCTTATGGGGGACTTTTAATCTTCCTGAAATTCAATGGATTGATGGATCTGGTTCTTGTAATAGAGACTCTCCTTTTTTGTCTGCACTCTTTGGTAACTTTCTCAGTCAAACAATTTCACAACCAACTCGTTTCAGACAAGGTCAAGTCTCCAACTTTTTTGATCTGGTTTTACTCAGTAACGATGACCTTCTTATTAAGAATGTAATAACCACACCTGTTGATAACAGTGACCATGTTGTAATTATTTCAGAGTTATGTCTACCTACCATTCAGCCTTCCTCTAAGCAACAAAAGTTTGTTAACTACAAAATAGTCTCTGAAAAACATGCCAAAGTCAACTGGAAAAAGTTTATTACTGATGATATTGAGGAGAGTAGGTCAAATGTAAAAACGGAAATTCTAAATGTTGAAAAGTCAGGCACCAGAATTTTTCAGGTAAAAAAGGCAAAGAGTTTACCTTTTTGACTACTAAAATTAGTAAGCTAATCAATAGAAAACACAGAGCATGGAACCGTTATAGAAAAAATAAAACCACAGAAAATTATCTAGTTTTCAATTCCTTTTGTAGTCAAATAACAAACCAAATAAAGGTATTGATGAGGAGGTTTGAGGAAAAACTGGCAGAGGAAGTTAAGGTTACTAAATCTTTCTGGTGTTATGCCACTCATAAATTTAGCAGCAGATACACAATCCCGGATATCCTGCATGATAGGAAATCACTTGCTGATCCTGAACTGAAACTTGGAATTTTCAATCAATATTTCTCTTCTGTTTTTTTGTCCAACCCCAGTATTGTATATCCTACACCTCCCTTATGTGATGTATCACATAATATGGAACCAATTCTGATTACAGATACTTTGGTTCTAAAGGAACTGACATCCCTCAAACTGAATAAATCTGCTGGCCCAGACAGCATTCACCCACGTACCCTACACGAATGTTGTACAGTCTTGTGTCAACCTCTTTCCCTGCTGTTCAAATTATCATTAAATCTTTCTAGACTACCTCAGGATTGGAAAACTGCACATATTATTCCTATTTTTAAAAAAGGTAGAAAGGACCTTGCTGAAAATTATCAATCCATCAGCAGTTGTTAAGGTTCTTGAAAGAATAATTAATTCTGCAGTTATTAAACATCTTGAAGCAAATACTGTTTTACACAGTTCACAACATAGCTTTTGTTCTGGAAGCTCTGTTAACATTAATATCCTGGAATCACATGACCACATCACGAAATTGCAGGATATTGGGGTGCCTGCTGACATGATTCTGCTTGACTTTTCTGAAGGTTTTGATAAAATATATCACAATTGACTTGCATGCAGTTAAGCTTGAAGAGAAATCCCTGCTTTGGATCCTTGATTTTCTTTACTCGCAAAACCAATGTGTTTGGTTGTTTGATGACTCTGGAGATTGTATTCTTTCTTCCTCAATATGTGTTCTAAGTGGAGTTCCTCAGGTAAGTGTCTTGGGTCCTACATTATTTAATGATTTCATCAATGATGCTCCTTCCATTATCAGTAGTAATTTTAACACTTTATGCAGATGACCTGAAGCTTCTTGGACCAGCTTTGTCCGGTGAAGATCGCGCCCTGCTACAAAATAATCTTCATCTGCTGGGTCACTGGGCTGAGGCCTGACTTGTTGAATTCAATGTTGCCAAGTGCCATATCATTCACTTTGGCAAACAGAATCCATGCTGCTCTCATTCTTTCTTAGGCCACCAACTCTCCTCTGTTAATAATGAGCAAGATCTTGGGGTCACTATTAACAACGAATTAAAATTCAGTACACATGCTAAGAGATCTGCTGCTGGGGCTAGTTCCACCTTGGGTTTGATTAAGCATACCATCTCCACTTGTTACTCTAAAGTCATCAGTCTTCTTTATAAGGGACTTGTGTGTCCTAAGCTTGAAGTTGGAATGTCACTTGCCTCTCCATATTTTAAAAAAGATATAACCACTCTTGAAGATGTCCAAAAATATGCCACCGAAGTCATATCTGGCATACAAGATATATACTATCCTGTAAGACTATCAAAGTTGAATCTCTCTACACTTGTATACAGGAGAAATAGAAGGGATGCCATTTTAGCCTTTAAGTTATTGAGGGCTAATATTCTCCCAGCATTATTCCCTGCTGTTAGTACCCACTCAAGAACTAGAGGTCATCAACTGAAACCTGTCAAGCAGCCTACAACATCTAGAGTCCGTACTCAATTCTTCTCAACACATATTGTCAACAATTGGAACAAATTATCTAATGAAACTGTTACTGCTGAATCCGTTGATGTTGTTAAACAAAGGTTAGTTGCTGAGTGGTCCTCCAACGATTGTAAATTCAATTGGGATGCTATCAAAGATGGAGCAGCACTTGGTCACCAGTTATTCTTGCATACAACTAGTCATCATTCTGGAGCTCTACAAGGAGAAATTCTTAGATTGCTCCTAGCTGCAATTTAAGGTAATAAAAAACAAGCAGTAAACTATTTGGGAAAATAGACAAACATTTCTCTCTAATGTTGTAGAAGTGAGGAGTGGAATGCCTCAAGGCACAATCCTGGCCCAAACTCTATTCAATATTTTCATTACTGATGCACCTTCTAACATAAAAAAAGAAATAAGTCTTTATCCAGACAGTTCAAAAGTAATTGGTTCAGTTAAAAGTTCAGATAAAATAGAAACCATTCAAGCAGACTTGGGCTCATTTACTTGCTGGGCAGAGACTTGGAAGCTGGTGTTCAATGTCCAGAAATGCAAAGTAATTCACTTTGGTAAAAAAAAAAACTCATGACACCAATACTCAACTGAGTGAGTGGACAAAACAAGCCAACCTATTGTCAATAGTCATGTCAAACCTGACCTGGGTCTATTAATTGATGAAGAGTAAAAGTTCAGTTTACATGCCCAGACTGTTGCTGTAAAGGCTAGTCAGGCTCTTTGTATATTTACAAGAACTTTCAGTATTTGTTCCCCCTCAGTTGTTTTGCCTAAGCTAGAGTTTAAAAACTTTCAAGAAGCATACCAAATCAAAGTTGTGTAGCAGAATCTTTTCTAACTGGGTAGTGAGTCTATGGAACTTGTCAGAATACACTCTTCTGTCAACACTGAGTCATTCAAATCATCAGTTGACAAGGAATGGTACAACAAGCCCTGGCAATAAGTTTGGGACTCATCTGATCAGTCAGCACAGTATCTTTGCACCAAGTGATGTATTCACTTTCTTCCTGGCTAAATTATGTGAAGATTTGTATATTTAACAGGGGGGGGGGATTATGCAGTGAAAACAATGACAATAGTATTTAAAAAGAGCATGAAATAAGGAATTTAATGGTAGGGCTACAACTTATATTTCTTTAACATGTTTCCATTAGAAGTAGTAAATCATTAGCCTAAAGTAGTAACTTCAAAAAATGAAAGTTTTAAATTTTCTGTATAGGCTACTTAGAAATTTCTATATACTATACACATATATAGGCTGGTAGGTTTGGAGGAGCTTAAATTATTGACCTCCAAATAAGGCAAACATACCACTTGAAACCATTTTTATGCTCGTTCCAAATATAATAGTGGTTTGACTTGGAAATCTAATTTTAAGCATTTTATGGATCCTTGAGAATGATACCTTTTCTTTTATTTTTTTTCAACAGAAGAGGGCTAAAATAATGGTTAAAAACTTACAAGCTGATAATAATTCTATTTTTATAAAATTATACAATCTACAGGCATTGAGTCATCATGATCCAAACAAGCAAACAGTTTATAAGTCTTTAAAGAATTGCTGTGTTTGCTTTAGTCTGCTAGCATCACTCTTGTTAGCCCATAAATTGAACCAACTGTGACAAAATCAAGAATAAGAAAACACATGGGAAATGTATAATTCAGGCTATATATTTGCATATTAGGGGGGTTGGGGTAAATTATAGTGAAGCTGCAGTCAAAACGTGTTTACTATAATTATTCTGCATATAATGAAGTAAGAATTGTTCTCTTTAACCATTTTAAATGGCCAAAAATGGTAAAATTCTACTTTAGCTACTTTTGGCTATTGCAGAAAGGAGTTATTTTAGGAAAATGAAACTTTCAGGGATGGGTCTACAGGCTAAAGTATGGTCCTGGAAGGTATTTTGAAGTACCTACCTCCACTCTTTCTCTCTCTAGAGGTCCTGAAATTTGCCTACATGACAGGTAGGCTATCTATTGGATTTTTGACCAAACAACATTTTACCTTAATTTTGAGTTATCAGTTTCTTTTATCAGGCTTTATTCTGAAAATAAAATTCCTGTTATTTGAGCAAAATTTTTAGCCATATCAATTTTGTTTTTTTTTCAAAATTTAGGAAATGTATTTGCATATCTATAAAACCACATAAATTGGGATTGAGGAAAGATGTGAAGCTGAAAACAGTTTTGTTGTAGTTGATGTAAGCAGAAGATCTATTTTGCAAGGTTTCACTTTTATAACACAGATTTTTAAAGGTGATCAAAGGTCAGAACCCTCTAGAGGGAGAAGGAGTGGATGTAGTTATTTCAAAACACCTTCCAGTACATACTTTAGCCTGTAGAGCCATCCCTGACAGTTTCATTTTCCTAACCTAACCCCTTTCCAAGATAGCCAAAAGTGGCTAAAGTAAAATTTTACCCCAAAAATGAGAGAAAAGGGTATCATTTTTAAGGATTCAAAATTGTAGTTCTGAGTAAAATTGCAGTTCTGAGTAAAATGACTATTTGGCTATATTCAAAAAGAGCATACAAAATTAATCAATTGTTATGTTTGCCTTATTTTTAGTTCAGTAATTTAGACTCCTCCAAATTTACCTAGAAGCCTGTATGAACTTAAAAAAGTGGGTATACTGTTTGTTGTTCATATTATTGACTTATGAATAAAGTAAACATACCACTTGTTGCCTTTTTTTATGCTCTTTCCAAATATAATAATCATTTTTGTTAGAAATGAATTTTATCCCACTCCTATATAGCCTATACCAATTCAGGGTATATATTTGCACATAAGGGGGTGGGGGTAAACTTTATTTCTGATGTAAATGAGAGGTAGGTTTAACATTTGCCCCACCCCCTTTAATGTGCAAATATATACCCTGAATTGGTATATATAGGGGTGGGGTAAAATTCATTTCCAACAAAAATGATTATTATATTTGGAAAGAGCATAAAAAAAAGGCATTGAGTAGTATGTTTACTTTATTCATAAGTCAATAATATGTACAACAAAAAAATTTGCCAAAAAAATGGCCCTGGAAATATATTTCTTGAACTTCAGCAGAATGTTGGCATATTTTAGCTCAAGGCCAAAAATAAGTACATTTTTGCAAATCATATTATTTACTTGCAAATAAAGTAAACATACCACTTGATTCCTTTTTTATGCTCTTTCCAAACATAATAGCCTAATCATTTTTGTCGGAAATGAATTTTACCCACACCCCTATATATAAAAATTCAGGGTATATATTTGCACATTGGGGGGGTGGGGGTAAATTTTAAACTTACCTCCCATTTATATCAAAAATTAAATTTAACCCCATCCCCCCTAATGTGCAAATATATACCCTGAATTGGTATATATAGCAGTGGGGGTAAAATTCATTTCTGACAAAAATGATTATTATATTTGGAAAGAGCATAAAAAAGGCAATGAGTGGTATGTTTACTTTATTTGTAAGTCAATAATATGATTTGTGAAAAATTTACCCAAAAGTATTCTTCTTACTGCCTGGCAACTGGTAAACCATGGTATTCCCTATTCATATTTTCTTTTTGGTTAAATATATTGCTAAATACCATAGGTTAAGTGCAATCAATAAAATATTGGTGACTTACTCTTTGCTTTTCCATTTTCATTGCAGCCTATAGGCTGTTGAGTATTGTCATCAATGATGGGAGGTTCACAAATATATTGCCCCAGCTTTATATTATTGCAATCTATATAGTTTTTACTTTGATTAAAGTCCCCGTGAACAAGTGAAATCACAAGTAATAGGTACAAACATTGACTCTGCATTGTAGTTTTTTGAATATTTTGCTTGGTACAATAGCGGGTTTCAAAATGACGAAAATATTACGTCCAAACGCATAAAAATGTAGCTTTTGATTGAAAAAATCTATTTTCAGGACAGGGTACATCAATTTTGAGATTAATAGTGGCCCTTAGAGAGGGATGGGAATGACTCCCCTACGTTTTGAAAAATTTATTTTCATTAGAATTTTATTCTTGAAATCTTATAGGTATTGAACAATGAAGATATCCCCTCCAGATTTTAAGGAATGCCTTTTTTGCATCTTTATTAAAAAATTTGAACCCCTCTTTTCTTCCAAGTTTTTAACACTTGGAACCCTTTTTCCCTGTCGCAACAAAAATACCCATGCATTTCAAAATCAGAGCTGATTCGGGTGCAATTTGGCTTTTATTCCGAAAAATTTTGATCGACAGTTTGGTCCCACCCACAGAAAACAGGGCACACTTGATCACAAAAAAAATTTGTTTGCTCTGCTGAGGTACGCCTTAATTTTTCTATAAATTATCATTGATTTTGATATAATCCAGAACATTTGGTAAGAAACAGGCGAATAAACCTTGTGTTTTCATTTAGCATAATCTAGACAAGCTTCTGCCAGAGATAATCATTCCAAACTTAATTTAACCCATAACTAGTCTGATGGGGTAAAATTTTGCCATTCCCTTATGTTTTGACATTTTCCAATAGCTCCTGCGGCTATTTCCTCGTGGTTCCATGTAATCATTGGACACCCCACTAGGAATTTTTGATGAGTCAATCGACTTCCACCGTCCGTCCAGAAAGGAGATAATGGGAGTATGAAGTATTTTTTCCCCCACTCGATCACTTACGTAGCGAAAAAAAGAAAGCTATTAGAGTCAAGCATTTTGAAAAACTATTGTTAGAGAATCTGAATGACAAACATTCGACAGGTGAAATTTAGTTAGCATTATTTCCACCATTTATCTTTTCTTGTATACCAATACCGAAGATCTTTCAAACTTCTTAGCAATAAATTTAGCGTTTCTATTGTTCCAAAATTATTTCTTGCCAGATATGTGAAAATTTTTACCCTGCTTTCATTTTCCCTTTCAATCCTCACTGTTCTAGGAAGGCAAAATGAGTAGCCAGAGCTTATATCGGTCTGCTTTACCTAGGTGGAGTGTCCAGATTTGGAGAAAATGGCGAAGGTCTGATACAGATAGAGTATTACGTTTACGATAGAGTAATTTCTTAACTCTATTTTTTGTCCTTCAAATCTTATCTACTCAAATTATTTATCTTTCCAATCCAAATTTGGGGATTTCCCTTCCAAGTGAAGAACGATTCTTCAGTTCCCAAAGTGAAGAAACATTCTTCAGTACCTAAAGTGAAAATTCTTTCTTCAGTGGTTGCTCCTTGTATTAATTTATAAATGGGTGAAAATGGAATTAAAACTCTCAGTCTGGGTTTGGTTAGCATAAAGCTAAGTATTCCAGGACAATTTGGATTACTTTGGAGGTGCAGGGACGACAAGAGCTGTGACGACAAGCTGTGTCATAGTACTACTGTTTAAACAATTATAGTAAAATAAACCTCATATACTAAAGGTGCATTGGTCTTAAAATTTGCTTAGTGGCTAAAGTCTTAGAGGGAACGAATCCTTATCTCTACATATATATGTAAACCTCTTCCTAGCTGATTTATCTATTATGGGCTGCCTCCCCATAGTAGCATAATATTTGTAGGCATGAATATATAATGAGTCGGAGGTAATAGGCTTGAGACTGTCTGTGCAGGATTTCAACTCTTGTTGATAGAGGAGCATCGCCAAGTGCTGAAAACCATGTTGTGACCAAGGTGGGCCCAGGATTGCACAAAGCCCTCATTCATGGAGGTCACAGGAACTTCTTGCTGTCCGGTTCTAAGCCGGCTTAAGCACTTCGGTGTAGATTTGAGAAGATATGTGATCCCCGTCCTGCACTGGTATCCGGGATCGTTGCTTTTCCTGAGGCGAAAATAATTTCAATCATTTAAAGAACATAAAAATTTGAACTTGGAATGTTACGACGTTAGATAAATGACTATCTCATCGACATTTTGACTGACGAATTCAGACGATTCGAACTGGATTTATTAGGAGTTTCAGAAACTCATATCCCAGGGGTAGGAAGCATGAAATTAGATGATATAGAATTTATTTACTCAGGCAGGAAGGATGGGGTACATAGACAGGGAGTAGGGCTCATGATGAATAAGGAAGCTGCTAAGTCTTGTTTAGACTGGGAAGGTATTAATAATAGAATACTAATTGCTCATTTTATGACTAAAAAGTTCAGAGTATCAGTTATAGTAGTATATGCCCCTGTAGAACCGACTGACGGAGATACTAGTGACTCAGATGAATTTTACTTACAGTTACAGGAGCAAATAGACAGGGTCCCAGGTAGAAATATGATGTTTTTACTGGGAGATTTTAACGCCCAGGTTGGTAGAAATAACGATAGATAGTACCCTAGCCTAGGTAAATTTGGTGTAGGAAAAGAAAACAGTAATGGATACAGACTTTTTCAGTTTTGTAGGTATAACACTCTAGTTATAACAAATACGGTGTTTGGTCATAAAATGGCTCATAAGTTAACATGGTATTCATGTGATGGTAAGACAGCTAACCTTATGTTATTGCAAACCGAAGACTGGCAGGATCAATACAAGATATTAGGGTATATAGGAGTGCCGTTATTGATGTTAAGAGTAAAGATCACCATCTAGTAGTGTCAAGGGTTAATTTAAAGCTGAAATATCGGAAGAATAACTACCTCTCGGGAAGTTATGATGTTGGTAGACTCCAGGATAAGAATTGGAGAAAAACTTTCCAGGAGCAGTTGAATACTAAACTTAAGAGTTTAAAATTTGATAATGTGGAAGATGGTTGGAATAATTTTAGAAAAATAATTTGTGAAGTTGCTGAGGGTGTCTTAGGGAAGAAAGCTAGAACTACAGCTAAGAATATCAGTGAAAAAGCTTTATGTTTGATAGAAGAAAGAAAGGACTTGTACAAGAATTATCTGAATGATAGATCATATGAAAACAAAAGGAATGTAAAGAAAGTGGAGAAAGCATTAAGATATGAACTAAGGAGGTGTGAAGTAGAGGCCATGGATAAAATTGCCGAGGATCTGGAAGATGCAGCTAGACGGCATAATAGTAAAATATTGTACTGACATGTTAACAAATTGAGAGGGAGTAGTCAATGCAGACTTGGCCTAGTTAAAGATAGGAATGGGGCCGCAATTAGCGATAAGGAAAAAACTAAAGAGAGATGGGCCGAACATTTTGAGAATTTGCTTAACTGAGAGAGAGTTGAAGGAAGAGATATAGAGGAAAATGAAAAAGTTTGTGATACCTTTTTTTGAAAAAGGTTGAAGATGACACCCCCCTTCCCCCAGTCCTCAGTTCAAGGGTTGTAAATTATGCCCCGGGGGCATATAAGGTTTATATAGAAAGTGTGATCGTATAAACGTATAAGGGGGATCGTCGGATTGGTAATCAGGAGTTCCAGTGTCCTTTTCAAGATTGAGAGTGATCGAAGGGTGGATACCCTACAATACCTCGTTTACCTCCAACTACCTTCCTCGTTTTCCTTACCCCCCCCCCCATTTCCCAAAACATATCCAATCAAATTTTTTAGATAGCCATTTTGTTCAATGTAATTGAAAGGTCCGGAAATTATGTCTGTGGCTGTGGATTACATATACTGAATTATGGCTGTGGATTTGAACTTTTGTTTATCGTCATGGAAAGGCAGTGTGGTCTTCGAAATTACCTACGTTAAGCACAACCCTGGTCAATTTTTGAGAACTAACGGAAAAACTGATTAACAGAAATTGTGCTAGCAGACTTAAACCAAACAAATTCGCTACCTCTTGCACCAAAATGGGAAACCTTAGAGAAGAATACTACGCGTTAACAAATCAAAAGTTTTTCGAACATCCAAGAACAAAGCAGCAGGAATCAAATCGGAATCTAGTGCAGAATGAGTATAGACGGAAATGCGCGCTCAATTGGATGCTTTTTAAGAACATCAAATTGGAAATCACGAAAAAATCTTTGGAAGTAAGAACATTTTTAAGACGAGAAAGCATTGGGTTCTCAAAAGTTTTGCTAAATCAGACAACACAGACATTGGCTGATAGGTGACTAGACTATTTTGGGGCTTACTCTTGAATAGTGTGATGAGTCTATTACGCTCGACAACATCCGGGAAAAACACCATGCTGAAAGGAGATGTCAACAAATTTCGTTAAGGGAGAAATGATGGAAGGAATTATGAACTTAATTATCATAGAAGAAATATTATGAGGACCACATGACGAGGAATTCTTCAATCCCATAACAATTCTAGCAGTTTCTATATCAGGTACTGGCTCCAAAAAACATGGATTTAATTGAAATAAACTTGAAACATCACCTTAATACTTATGTATTAGTGCTTAATATATAACTGACTTAGCCGATGTCCCATAGTTGCAGTAAGTACATGGTTTTTCGACAACCTTTTCTGTATGTTTCTCTTTGTTTCAGTCAATAAATGGAAATCTGGAGCTATATTAATCTTCTTTAGATCTTCTTTTAGGCAATTTGCACTTTGTTGATTTACCTTGCACTCAAATAGGAGACGTTGCAGGTTTTGCCCATAGCGTGATATAGCCAAAATCTAAATGAAAGTGCTTGACCCATTTCGAATGGTATACTTTGTGTGAAAACCACATCACATTTCATTCTGTGGTGCAAGGAGTTATATTGTCTTTCCTGCAATAGAGGCTTGAATGACCTTAATGGTTTTAAAAGTCTTTCGCTCATACAGTCTCTAAGTGTGGTGGGTCTGTTCTGAGGAATGACCTTTGTTGTGCTTACGGCATGAGCTTGATCATTGCTCCTAATTCCTTGATGGCTAGGGATGTGTTGGAAGGGGATCTTCTTGTGATTCTGTGGGAGACAATGTAGTATACATCTAATAAACCTAATACCCTTGTCTGAGAATAGAAAACGAATTTTAATTGTCAGTTAAAGAGCTGATTTGGAGTCATTACGACAGAGTAAATACAACAATATGTGAATGGGAGAGATCAATCTGCCAGATGCATCCCATGATTTTAACTATCGCTACAGTATTGGTGAGCCATCTGGGAGCCTCTTAATTATCTTTATTTATAGCTTGGGTACAATAGCAGCTGCACCTGATTTGCCCTCTTCAACTGATCCACCAGTGTATATCACTCGAAAATTTTGGTGCTTTTCCAAACTTAACGAGCAATCAGTCTTTAAATATCTTCTTTGTGGGTTTTAGTTGTACTCATAATTGGTGGTTCCATTTCCCATGAGGGTGAATCAGGATATTTGTCGACGGAAATACTGTCAGTTCTCCAACTTTGGTCAGTTTTACAGAATTGTATCCATGACTGGATGGAACTGTCCTGTTTGGCAGACATTTAATTACATATTGGGTGATTGACAAAAGTTTGTGATACCTTGGATGTGAAGGAAGATTTGTTTTGTGAGGATTAGAGACAGTACTAAAAGGACTAAAAAATAATAAGGCTCCAGGTGCTGATAGTGTGGTAAATGAGTTTCTTAAATAGGTGGCTCTGAGGTTAGAAGTAAGTTACTGAACATTATGAATATTATTTTGAAAAAAGGGAAGTACCTAACGATTTTAGAAAAGCCTTAATTAAGCCAATTTATAAGAAAGGTGATAAAAGTAAGTGTGATAATAATCGAGGGATTAGTCTGATCTCTGTAGGTAGTAAATTACTTAGTAATATGATACTTTTTAGACTGAGAGATGCCATAGACGAAGTTTTAAGAAAATAACAGTGCGGGTTTAGAAAAGGTAGAGGATGTGTCGACCAAATTTTCACTCTTAGGTTAATAATTGAGAAGTACCTGAGTTTTCAAACACCTTTGGTCCTCAGTTTTATAGATTATGAGCAAGCGTTCGATTTTGTTGATAGAAGAGCCTTAGTAAAGGTTTTATCCTTGTATGGTATACCAGAATAATACATTAAAGTGATTAGTGCTATGTACGAGAAAAACACTGCTGCGGTTAAGGTAGGAAATGAGGTGAGCAGCTGGTTTTGTATTAAATCAGGAGTTAAGAAGGGTTGTGTTCTATCCCCCTTTATATGGATTATTTTGATGGACTTTATCTTAAGGAAAGGCAATAAGGAACAGGAAAGCACAGGAAAGGCAATGGGAGACCACGGAATCAAATGGGGACGAAAAAGTCTCCTGGACTTAGATTATGCTGATGGTTTAAGCATCCTAGATGAAAGTGTGAGCAAAATGAATGAAGTTTTAGAGGTTTTGCGAGTTCAGGGTGCTAGAATAGGTTTGAAAATTAATGTTAAAAAGACTAAGCCACTAAGGCTAGGAATAAGTGAAGATGAAAAGGTGAAGTTGGGTAATGAAAAGATTGATCAGGTGGACAGCTTCACTTACCTTGCTAGTATTAATAGTAAAGATGGTTGGAGCAGTGAAGTTGTCAAAAGTAGAATAGCCAAGGCTCAGGGTGTTTTTTCACAGTTAAAAAAAAGTTTGGAAGAATAGGAAGATAAGTCTGCAAACCAAGATTAGAATATTAGAAGCTACAGTGATGACAGTGGTTCGTTCTGGAACAAATGGACTAAATTTCCTTGCATTCTCATATAAGCTTTCTAATTCAAGTGGTTCAATTCCCCTGTCCCCTCTTTGCAGGCATTGTAATATGAATAATGAAACAATTGACCATTGCCTATTTGAATGTAATATGCTGACGTCTGCACAACATACCTTGCTTTCTAAACTGTTAAAATACTTCAAACACCACAAAATCCCACTATCAGCCAAGAGCCTAGCCAACTATACCTGCACACAGAGCATAGAAATCGACATCTATCATCTTATATTTGAACTCCTAGAGTCGAAAGATCTGCTGAAAGATATCTGAATATATCTAATAAATATGAGGCAATCAAGCCAGTAGCTCTGTAGCCCACAGAGTGAAGCAAAAGGAAAAGGGCTAAATAGTATTTTCTGAAAAGCCCACCTGCTGTGAAATAGAAGAAGAAAGAATATTAGAAGCTACAGTGATGACAGTGGTCAAATATGGCTCTGAAGCATGGGCGCTCCGAAAAGCGGATGAAGATTTGCTGTATGTTTTCCAGAGAAATTGCTTAAGGATTGTTCTGGGTACCCGGCTGACTGACCGTATTTCAAACAATAGGCTGTACGAAAAATGTGGTTCAACACCGCTCTCTAGGGCTATAGTGAAAGAAAGGCTGAGGTGCCTAGGGCACGTTGTGCGGATGAAGGATGACAGATTGCCGAAGATTATTCTTTTCGGCCAACCGTCTAGGGCTAAACAGAAAGCAGGTCGTCCTCGCCTAGAGTGGGAGGACGTCATAAAGAAAGATTTAATAGAAATGAGAACTTCATGCGCGGGCGTAAAAAGGGAGGCTTTGAATAGATTGGGATAGAGGAGGAGCGTGCGTAGCTGTGTTGGGCTCAGGCGGCTAGGTGCTGCGGTGAGTTGTTAGTTGTAGTAGTAGTACTTATATGTAAACACGGAGAAAGTGACTTAGATAGTAGGGTATTTTTCCTACTTGTATTATTACAGAGTAGAACGCCATTGATGGCTTACTACGTAAGTTAGCTCCACATTGTCAATTGGTGGGAGCAGAGGGTTTATAGAGGGGGGAGGGGGTTGTGGTGTCCTGGTCTTGGCATGATGTAAACATGACTTCAGTTTTGTTTGAATTAATCTACATCCCAAACGACTTCAGTGCTTGAGAGATGCTGTCTGCCTGTCAGCGGAGGGTTTATAGCGGGGGGCGGGGGTTGTGGTGTCCTGGTCTTGGCATGATGTAAACATGACTTCAGTTTTGTTTGAATTAATCTACATCCCAAACGACTTCATAGCTTGAGAGATGCTGTCTGCCTGTCTTTGGAGTTCTTGGAGGGTCGTAGCTAGCTCGTCGATATCATTAGCATACGCTAGTTTGTCGAGTGAGATCCCACCTATTTTCGCCCCACACCCGGTGGGTGTCAGGGAGAGGATGACATGCAGGAATAGGTTGAACGGCTGCGGGGATAAGATGTATCCCAGGGGGACTCCGGAAGTTGTCAAGAATTCATCAGAGGTAATCTGTAGTCAAAATTTGGCTTTTGAACTTGTTGTACATGTCCTCAACGATCTTGACGATTTCGTCTGGGACACCGTAGTATTTTAGAATACGTCGAAGACCTTTCCTCCATATGGGGTCAAAGGCCTGTCGAAAATCAATGAATAGTTGATAGAGGTCTCTTTTAAACTCGATGTAGCGTTCCAACAGTTGTCGCACAGTAAAGATTTGGTCAATGGTTGATCGTCCTTGTCGAAACCCAGCTTGATACTCGTCGTTAACATGTTTATAAGAGGCAATTCGTAAACTTACGCTCTCCATACAACACCCACTTTCCTTGTTCACACTGTGGGTGCAATATATAACACACTTGAAAAACCCAACACCTGGCTCTATATTACAGCAGTGGACTGACTGACAAAAAGGTTCTTGTTTAAATAGCCACAACACATTGATAGAAAAATTATTCAATGAATTTCAGGCTAACCCCATCTTCATTAGGATAACTGCGCCTTTCCTCTCTAATAGAACACTAGTTGTCAAATACCTTAATGTATATTCTGATCCCCTCATAATTTAGAGTGATGTTCCCAGGGAACCCTGCTTTTGTGCGACTCAGGATTTTCCTTCTTTTTTTTGGGGGGGGGGGTCGGCCTTGGGGTGTTCCAACCGGATAACCCCCCTACCAGATACAGCATTGTACAAGACTGAATTAAAGTGTGAAATAGGACTCTCAAAATTGACCAAGAAAAAATATATTCGAGCTTCCTTAGAATACCAAGGCTTCTCTATATCTTCATTTTAATCAAATCAATATGGTGCTTAAAAGTAAAATTTTCATCAATGAGATGAAACTGACTAATAACAGTTGATTTTTGTCGTTTAGCTCCAGTCACGCTCACCAAGTAAAAATTAGTTTGATCATTTCTTTAACTGACTGGATCTTTAGTATTTGCTCTTCGAAATTCTTTGAGAAGTTGTCTTTTCTAAGAAAAATACTAATAGGAAACATGTATCCAGAGTGGTTAATTAACCAGACTTTTTCAAAAAAAAAAGTTTCTAGAGATTTCTAAGACAGTGATGGACATAACTCAGGAAATTTAACTTAATTGGGGCAGCAATGCTGGGTCTATCAGATACCGTGTACTTGCACAAGCTCATATGTGGGACGTACTAACCAGAATTTGGAAATGAGATTACTACAGAATCAAGACTCTATTTCATCGGCTTTAAAGAAAAAGTTTAAACCTTAAGATTTACATTCAGCCCTTTCAGAACATAATTTTAAATTTCCAAACCATTTTATTTTGTTCGATAATGTCTTTTTATTTCTAGGGACCGGGGTTTAAAGCAAATTTTTACGAAACAATTGAAATTAAAAAAAACACTTATTCAAGAATATGAAAAAAGAATCTGCAAATTTTTTTTACAGAGTAATGGTTTAAAGGTAGCTTTAAAGAATAGCAATAATTTGAGTAGTTTTCTAAATTCTGGGAAGGATATAACTTCATTGGGGCAGCAATACTGGGTCTATCTATCAGATCCCGTGTACTTGCGGAAGTTCATATGTGGGACATACTAACCAGAATTTGGAAATGAGATTACTACAGCATCGAGTCTCTATTTCATCGGCTTTAAAGAAAAATTTTAAACCTTAAGATTTACATTCAACCCTTTCAGAACATAATTTTAAATTTCCAAACCATTTTATTTTGTTCGATAATGTCTCTTTTATTTCTAGGGGCCGGGTTTTAAAACAAATTTTTACGAAACAATTGAAATTAAAAAAACATTTATTCAAGAATATGAAAAAAGAATCCGCAAAATTTTTTTTTTACAGAGTAATGGTTTAAAGGTAACTTTGAAGAATAGCAATAATTTGAGTAGTTTTCTAAATTCTGGGAAGGATATAACTTCATTGGGGCAGCAATGCTGGGACATACTAACCAGAATTTAGAAATGAGATTACTGCAGCATCAAGACACTATTTCATCGGCTTTAAAGCAAAATTCTAAACCTGAAGAGTTAACTTCAGCCCTTTCGGAACATATTTTTTGATTTTCCAGACCGTTCTATCGTCATGGAAAGGCAGCGTGGTCTTCGAAATTATCTACGTTAAGCACGACACTGGCCCCAGATTCGTCACTTGACACCCTGGTCAATTTTTGAGAACGAACGGAAAAATTGATCAACGGAAATTATTAAAGCAGATTAGTAAGACTTAAACCAAAGAAATTCACTACCTCTTGCACCAAAATGGAAAAATCTACAGAAGAACACTAAGCGTTAACAAGTCAAAAGTTTTTAGAACATCTAAGAACAAAGCAGCAGGAATCAAATTGGAATCTAGTGCAGAATGAGTATGGACAGAAATGCACACTCAATTGGATTATTTTTACGAAAATCAAATTGGAAATCATGAAAAAATCTTTAGAAGTAAGAACATTTTTAAGACGAGAAAGCATTGGTTTCTCAAAAGTTTTGCTAAATCAGACAACTGAGACATTGGCTGATAGGTGACTAGACTATTTTGGGGTATACTCTTGAATAGTGTGATGAGTCTATTACGCTCGACAACATCCGGGAAAACACCATGCTGAAAGGAGAGGACAAAAATTTCGTTAAGGGAGAAATGATGGAAGGAAGTATGACCTTAATTATCTTAGAAGAAATATTATGAGGACCACATGACGAGGTATTCTTCAATCCCATAACAATTCTAGCAGTGCTAGTGCTCTTCCAGTGCACTAGTGCAATTCTAGTGCCCTTTTTCGAAAAGGGCTAATTCGATTGGAAATTGGAAGGGCTTGTGCCCTTTTTTATAGTCAAAAGTGTTTGGAGGGCAACTAACAACCCTCCCACGCCCACCATTTCCCCAAACACATCCAATCAAAATTTTTAGATAGCCATTTTGTTCAACGTAGTTGAAATGTCCAGAAATTGTGTCTTTGAGGATGACCCCCCCCCTCAGTCCTCAGGGCAAAGGTTGTAAGTTGCGCCCTGGGGTATATAAGGTTTATATTGAGAGGGTAATCGTATAAACTTTGGAGGGGGCTCACTGGATTGCTAATCAAAAATTTTCGTTCCCTTTTTTTAGATTCCGAGTGATCGGAGGATGGATACCCCCCCCCCCCCAAACCTTGTATCTTCCCGAAGTGCATCTGATAGAAATTTTTAGATGGCAATTTGTTGTCGTAGAAACTTCGAAGAAGGCTCAATTGATTGGAAACTGAAAGGGTAGGTGCCCTTTTTAATAGTCGAAAGTGACAGTAGGGCAACTAACCCCACTCCCACGCCCACCATTTCCCCAAACACATCCAATCAAAATTTTGAAAAGGCCATTTTATTCAACGTAATTGAAAGGTCCAGAAAGTATATCTTCGAGGATGACAGCCCCTCCCCCCAAGATCCCTCAGGGCAAGGGTTGTAAGCTATGCCCTGGGAGCATATAAAGTATATATAGAAAGAGTGATCGTATAAACTTCGGAAGAGGATCATTGTATTAGTAATCAGAAGTTCTAGTGCCCTTTTTAAGATTCAGAGTGATCGGAGGGTGGATAACCCCCTCCTCCACACTTTGTATTTTCCCGAAATGTATCTGATAGAAATTTTGAGATGCCCATTTGTTGTCGTAGAGACTTCGAAAAGAGCTCAGTCGCTTGGAAAATTAAAGGGCTATTGTCCTTTTAAATAGTCGAAAGTGATTGGAGGGCAACTAACCCATTATCCCATGCCCACCATTTCCCCAAACACATCCAATCAAAATTTTTAGAAAGCCATTTTGTGCAACGTAATTGAAAGGTCCGGGAAATTATGTCTTTGAGGATGACCCCCCCCCCTCAGAGTCCTCAGGGCAAGGGTTGTAAGTTGTGCCCTAGGGTATACAAGGTTTATATTGAGAGGGCAATCGTAAGGCTTGTACCCTTTTTGATAGTCAAAAGTGTTTGGAGGGCAACTAACAACCCTCCCAAGCCCACGATTTCTCCAAACACATCCAATCAAAATTTTAAGATAGCCATTTTGTTCAACGTAATTGAAATGTCCAGAAATTGTGTCTTTGAGGATGTCCCCCCCCCCCTCAGAGTCCTCAGGGCAAAGGTTGTAAGTTGCGCCCTGGGGTATATAAGGTTTATATTGAGAGGGTAATCGTAAAAACTTTGGAGGGGGCTCATTGGATTGCTAATCAAAAATTTTCGTTCCCTTTTTAAGATTCAGAGTGATCGGAGGATGGATACCCCCCCCCCCCAAAAAAAAAAAATCTTGTATCTTTCCGAAGTGCATCTGATAGAAATTTTTAGATGGCAATTTGTTGTCGAAGAAACTTCGAAAAAGGCTCAATTGATTGGAAACTGAAAGGGTAGGTTCCCTTTTTAATAGTCGAAAGTGATTGGAGGGCAACTAACCCCACTCCCACGCCCACCATTTCCCCAAACGCATCCAATCAAAATTTTGAAAAGGCCATTTTATTCAACGTAATTGAAAGGTCCAGAAAGTATATCTTCGAGGATGACAGCCCCTCCCCCCAAGATCCCTCAGGGCAAGGGTTGTAAGCTATGCCCTGGGAGCATATAAAGTATATATAGAAAGAGTGATCGTATAAACTTCGGAAGAGGATCATTGTATTAGTAATCAGAAGTTCTAGTGCCCTTTTTAAGATTCAGAGTGATCGGAGGGTGAATCACCCCCTCCTCCACACTTTCTATTTTCCCGAAATGTATCTGATAGAAATTTTGAGATGCCCATTTGTTGTCGTAGAGACTTCGAAAAGAGCTCATTCTCTTGGAAAATTAAAGGGCTATTGTCCTTTTAAATAGTCGAAAGTGATTGGAGGGCAACTAACCCATTATCCCATGCCCACCATTTCCCCAAACACATCCAATCAAAATTTTTAGAAAGCCATTTTGTGCAACGTAATTGAAAGGTCCGGAAATTATGACTTTGAGGATTACCCCCCCCTCAGAGTCCTCAGGGCAAAGGTTGTAAGTTGTGCCCTGGGGTATATAAGGTTTATATTGAGAGGGTAATCGTAGGGCTTGTGCCCTTTTTGATAGTCAAAAGTGTTTGGAGGGCAACTAACAACCCTCCCACGCCCACGATTTCTCCAAACACATCCAATCAAAATTTTAAGATAGCCATTTTGTTCAACGTAATTGAAATGTCCAGAAATTGTGTCTTTGAGGATGACCCCCCCCCCCCCCCCTCAGAGTCCTCAGGTCAAAGGTTGTAAGTTGCGCCCTGGGGTATATAAGGTTTATATTGAGAGGGTAATCGTAAAAACTTTGGAGGGGGCTCATTGGATTGCTAATCAGAAATTTTCGTTCCCTTTTGAAGATTCAGAGTGATCGGAGGATGGATACCCCCCCCCCTCCCAAAAAAAAACAACCTTGTATCTTCCCGAAGTGCATCTGATAAAAATTTTAGATGGCAATTTGTTGTCGTAGAAACTTCGAAAAAGGCTCAATTGATTGGAAACTATGGAAATTATGTCTTTGAGGATGACACCCCCCCCACAGCCCGTAGGGCAATGGTTGTATGTTATGCTCGGGGGGCATATAATGTATCATAGGCAGCGCAATAGCACTGCCTAAGTAAAGAGCGATGTGGGCACAATGTATTATTTTTATATATTTTTTTTTTGTTTTAGACCAGGGCACTTCGTATCAAAGGAGTTGTCGTAAAAACTTCGAAAAGGGCTCATTCGATTGGAAATTGAAAGGGCTAGTGCCATTTTTAATATTCGAAAGCAATTGGAGGGCAACTAACCCCCTCTCACGCCAAACATTTCCCCCAACACATCCAACAAATATTTTGAGATAGCCATTTTGTTCAAAATAGTTGAAAAATCTGGAAGTTATGTATTTGAGGATGACACCCCTCTAGAGCCCTCAGGGCAAGGGTTGTAAGTTACGCCCTGGGGGCATATAAGGCTTATATATAGAAAGGATGATATTATAAACTTCGGATAGGCTTATTGGATTGCTAATCAGAAGTTTTAGTGCCCTTTTTAAGATTCAGAGTGATGGAAGGGTGGATACCCCCACCACACCTCGTATTTCACCGAAATATATCTGATAGAAATTTTGAGATGTTCATTTGTTGTCGGTAGAAACTTCGAAAAAGGCTCATTGGATTAGAAATTGAAAGGGATAGTGCCCTTTTTAATATTCGAAAGTGATTGGAGGGTAACTAACCCCCCTCCCACGCCCACCCTTTTCCTAAACACATCCAATCAAAATTTTGAGATAGCCATTTTGTTCAACGTAAATAAAAGGTCTGGAAATTATTTCTTTGAGGATGATAGCCCCCCCCCCAGAGCCCTCAGGGCAAGGTTTGTAAGTTATGCCCTGGGTGCATATAAGATATGTATAGAAAGGTTGATCGTATAAACTTCGGAGGGGGCTCATTGGGTTAGTTATCAGAAGTTGTAGAGCCCTTTTTAAGATTCAGAGTGACCAGAGGGTGGATACCCCCCCCCCCACACACCCCCACCTCGGGTTTTCCCGAAATGCATCTGATAGAAATTTTGAGATGGTCATTTGTAGTCGTAGAAAATTCTAAAAAAGCTCATTCGATTACAAATTGAAAGGGCTAATGCCCTTTTTAATATTAGAAAGTGATTTGAGGGCAACTAACCCACCTCCTCCTACACCCACCATTTCCCCAAACATTTCCAATCAAAATTTTTGAGATAGCCATTTTGTTCAACGTAATTGAAAGGTCCGGAAATTATGTCGCTGAAGATGACACCCCCCTTCCCCCAGTCCTCAGTTCAAGGGTTGTAAATTATGCCCTGGGGGCAAATAAGGTTTATATAGAAAGTGTGATCGTATAAACGTCTAAGGGGGAGCGTCGGATTGGTAATCAGGAGTTCCAGTGTCCTTTTCAAGATTGAGAGTGATCAAAGGGTGGATACCCTACAATACCTCGTTTACCTTCCAATACCTCCTCACCCCCCCCCCCCCCCATTTCCCAAAACATATCCAATCAAATTTTTTAGATAGCCATTTTGTTCAATGTAATTGAAAGGTCCGGAAACTATGTCTGTGGCTGTGGATTACATATACTGAATTATGGCTGTGGATTTGAACTTTTGCTTATCGTCATGGAAAGGCAGTGTGGTCTTCGAAATTACCTACGTTAAGCACAACCCTGGTCAATTTTTGAGAACGAACGGAAAAATTGATAAACAGAAATTGTGCTAGCAGACTTAAACCAAAGAAATTCACTACCTCTTGCACCAAAATGGGAAACCTTAGAGAAGAATACTACGCGTTAACAAATCAAAAGTTTTTCGAACATCCAAGAACAAAGCAGCAGGAATCAAATCGGAATCTAGTGCAGAATGAGTATAGACGGAAATGCGCGCTCAATTGGATGCTTTTTAAGAACACCAAATTGGAAATCACGAAAAAATCTTTGGAAGTAAGAACATTTTTAAGACGAGAAAGCATTGGGTTCTCAAAAGTTTTGCAAAATCAGACAACACAGACATTGGCTGATAGGTGACTAGACTATTTTGGGTCTTACTCTTGAATAGTGTGATGAGTCTATTACGCTCGACAACATCCGGGAAAAACACCATGCTGAAAGGAGATGTCAACAAATTTCGTTAAGGGAGAAATGATGGAAGGAATTATGAACTTAATTATCATAGAAGAAATATTATGAGGACCACATGACGAGGAATTCTTCAATCCCATAACAATTCTAGCAGTTTCTATATCAGGTACTGGCTCCAAAAAACATGGATTTAATTGAAATAAACTTGAAACATCACCTTAATACTTATGTATTAGTGCTTAATATATAACTGACTTAGCCGATGTCCCATAGTTGCAGTAAATACATGGTTTTTCGACAACCTTTTCTGCATGTTTCTCTGTGTTTCAGTCAATAAATGGAAATCTGGAGCTATATTAATCTTCTTTAGATCTTCTTTTAGGCGATTTGCACTTTGTTGATTTACCTTGCACTCAAATAGGAGACGTTGCAGGTTTTGCCCATAGCGTGATATAGCCGAAATCTAAATGAAAGTGCTTGACCCATTTCGAATGGTATACTTTGTGCGAAAACCACATCACATTTCATTCTGTGGTGCAAGGAGTTATATTGTCTTTCCTGCAATAGAGGCTTGAATGACCTTAATGGTTTTAAAAGTCTTTCGCTCATACAGTCTCTAAGTGTGGTGGGTCTGTTCTGAGGAATGACCTTTGTTGTGCTTACGGCATGAGCTTGATCATTGCTCCTAATTCCTTGATGGCTAGGGATGTGTTGGAAGGGGATCTTCTTGTGATTCTGTGGGAGACAATGTAGTATACATCTAATAAACCTAATACCCTTGTCTGACAATAGAAAACGAATTTTAATTGTCAGTTAGAGAGTTTATTTGGAGTCATTACGACAGAGTAAATACAACAATATGTGAATGGGAGAGATCAATCTGCCGGATGCATCCCATGATTTTAACTATCGCTACAGTATTGGTGAGCCATCTGGGAGCCTCTTAATTATCTTTATTTATAGCTTGGGTACAATAGCAGCTGCACCTGATTTGCCCTCTTTAACTGATCCACCAGTGTATATCACTCGAAAATTTTGGTGCTTTTCCAAACTTAACGAGCAATCTGTCTTTAAATATCTTCTTTGTGGGTTTTAGTTGTACTCATAATTGGTGGTTCCATTTCCCACGAGGGTGAATCAGGATATTTGTTGACGGAAATACTGTCAGTTCTCCAACTTTGGGCAGTTTTACAGAATTGTATCCATGACTGGATGAAACTGTCCTGTTTGGCAGACATTTAATTACATATTGGGTGATTGACACCTTGAGACCTAGAATTTTCTAAAATACTGTCCGACAAGCTAGAAATACCTTGCTTTCATTGTTTCTATTTTAGCCAGTGATCTTGCCTTATCTGCTGAAGTAAAGTAATACAAACCTAATACTATTCTTAGTGTCATATTTTGCATTGTTTCCAGTGTATCAATTATTGTCGTGGCACATAACCATAGGCAACTAACACATACTCTTATGTTGGTCTTATGTCCCGTAGATGAAATTCCACCGAAGCCTTCGCAGATTTGACCTAGTCTGTCCCAGCAAGTGCTTTGAGAATTTACAGTCTTGAGATGCAGCTTTTTTTAAGGGCTTCGACCTGTGGTCTCTAAGTTGTCTAGGATGATTCCAAGAAGTTTAGGTTGATTTTTAAATGCTACAGGTTCGCTGCCAATCTTTAATATAAGACAAGTAACTGTCTGTCTTCAATGAAACATAATTATCTTTGACTTGTTGTTGGATACGGGGACTCCCAATATTTCTGAGAAGATATGATGCTCGTCGAGGACTTTTTGCGTAGACACACTACTACTGTCTATCTTAGATCTGCATACCAAAGACGGTCATCTGTGTAGGCACCTTTACTCATCGCTGTGCTTGAAAATTCCAATTCACTAAGTAGGATGAGGAAAAGAAGCAGGTTGAAAGTGGGAGTCCAACCTTTAATTTTCTTTCTTGTGCGAGGATTCCATTAACTCATACATTGTAGCTTCTTTGCGTCGGAAAATCATTCATAAAGCTTAGTGGGAAGTTCATTGACTACATAGTTCATGTTAATTCGAGCTTATGAATGTTACCATATACCCCTTCAAAGTCGATTAGGACCACCAGAAGAATATTTTTCTGCATTGGCATTTTTCTCATTTTATTCTCAAGCAGAACGATACAATCTGTTGCGGAATCTGGAATGAGTTTATTCACCTCAAAAAATAACTCCAGCCTTTTTAGTTACAGTTTTTCCAATATTTTCCCAGAGGTAGGATATATTAGTAGTTCTTGAGGTCTACCAGTTTTCCCGATATGTATAATTATAGATTTCTCCCAAGCTTCTGGGAATCTATTTTCTTTCCATATTCAGTCTGACATTTGGGTACCGCTTTTACTAGTGATTTCCTCGAATCCTGGGGAGATATCGACGACTACAGAGTTTCAGTTCAATTGGTACCCGGTCTAAATGGATCATATTGTTTTTTTTTGAAGAGTAGTTCCGCAGCGGCTTGGCAGCGGTATGAATTTCTTAGTCTCAAAGAGGACTTCTTAGTCTCAAAGAAAAATTACTCTGGAATAACCTTTGAGCACCGTATAGTAGGTTGCACTTCGACAATCTAGTTTCATAAAGCGATTGCGGAATCCTACTTTAAAGTCTGGGATGAGTTTATTCGCCTAAAAAAATAACTCCAGCCTTTTTAGTTACAGTTTTTCCAATATTTTCCCAGAGGTAGGAGATATAGGTAGTTCTTGAGGTCTATCAGTTTTCCGGTAGGTACAATGATAGATTTCTCCCAAGCTGCTGGGAATCCATTTTCTTTCCATATACAGTCTGACATTTGAGTACCGCTTTTACTAGTGATTTCCTCGAATCCTGGGGAGGTATCGACGACTACAGAGTTTCAGTTCAATTGGTACCCGGTCTAAATGGATCATATTGTTTTTGTTTTTTTTTGAAGAGTAGTTCCGCAGCGGCTTGGCAGCGGTATGAATTTCTTAGTCTCAAAGAGGACTTCTTAGTATCAAAGAGAACGTACTCTGGAATAACCTTTGAGCACCGTATAGTAGGTTGCACTTCGACAATCCAGATTCATAAAGCAGTTTTATAGACTCTCTATTCTGCAAATAATTGCTAATGGTGTTTTTTGCAAATTGCAAATAGCACCATTGCAAATTGGAAGTGATTGCGCCCTTTTTAATAGCCAAAGTGATTGGAAGGCAACTAGCATCCCTTCCACGCCCACCATTTCCCCAATCAAAGTTTTGAGATAGCCATTTTGTTGAACGTAGTTGAAAGATCTGAAAATGCGTCTGTGAGGAAGACATACTCCCCCCCCCAACAGCCCTCAGGGCAAGGGCGGTAAGTTATGCCCTAGGGGCACAGAAGGTTTTTATAGAAAGCATTGTCGTAGAAACTTCAAAAGTGGCTCATTTGATTGGAAATGGAAATGGGTAGTGCCCTTTATAATAGTCGAAAGTGATTGGAGGGCAACTAACCCCCCTCTCACGCCCATCATTTCCCTAAACACATTCAATCAAAATTTTGAGATAGCCATTTTGTTCAACGTAGTTAAAACTTCTGGAAATTAAGTCATTGAGGATGACAACCCCCCAAAGCCCCCAGGGAAAGGGTTGTAAGTTAGGCCCTGGGGGCATATAAGGTTTTTATAGAAAGCGTAAGCGTAGAAACTTCAAAAAGGGCTCCTTCGATTGAAAATTGAAAGGGCTAGTGCCCTTTTTAATAGTGGAAAGTGATTGGAGGGCAACTAACCCCCCTCTTACGCCCACCATTTCCCAAAACACATCCAATCAAAATTTGGAAATAGCCATTTTGTTCAATGTAGATTAAGGTTTTATGAAATTAGGTCGTTGAGGATGACAAGCCCCAGGGCAAGAGTTGTAAGTTATGCCCTGGGGGCATGTAAGGTTTTTTTTTATAGAAAGTGTTGTCATAGAAACCTCAAAAAGGACTCATTCGATTGGATATCCAAAGGGCTAGTGCGCTTTTTAATAGTCGAAAGTGATTGGAGGGCAACTAAACCCCCTCTCACACCCACCATTAGCCAAACACAGCCAATCAAAATTTTTAGATAGCCATTTTGTTCAATCTAGTTTAAAGTTTATGACATTAGGTCTTTGAGAATGACAACCCCCAACAACCCCCAGGGGAAGAGTTGTAAGTTATGCCCTGGGGGCATATAAGGTTTTTTTTATAGAAAGTGTTGTCATAGAAACTTCAAAAAACTCATTCGATTGGATATTCAAAGGGCTAGTGCCCTTTTTAATAGTCGAAAGTGATTGCAGGGCGACTAAACCCTCTCTGACGACCACCATTAGCCAAACACAAACAGTTCTGGAAATTAGTTCATTGAGGATGACAAAACCCCAAAGCCCTTAGAGCAAGTGTTGTAAGTTATGCCCTGGGGGCATATAAGGATTTTATAGAAAGCGTGGTCGTAGAAACTTCAAAAAAGGCTAATTCGATTGGAAATTGAAAGAGTTTGAGCCCTTTTTAATAGTTGAAAGTGATTGGAAGGAATATAACCCCCCTCTCACGCCCACCATTTCCCCAAACACAGTCAATCAGTATTTTGAGATAGCCATTTTGTTCAACGTAGTTGAAAGTTCTGAAAATTAGGTCTTTGAGGTTGATAACCCCCTCAGAGCCCTCCGGGAAGGGTTGTACGTTATGCCATGGGGGGATATAAAGTTTTTATAGAAAGCGTTGTCATAGAAACTTCAAAAAGGACTCATTCCATTGGAAATTGAAAAGGCTAGTGCCCTTTTTAATAGTTGAAGGTGATTCGAGGGCAACTAACCCCCCTCTCATGCCCACCATTTACCCGAACACATCCAATCAAAATTTTGCGTTGCTGTATAAACTTCAAAAAGGGCTCATTCGATTGGAGATTGAAAGGGCTAGTGCCCGTTTTAAAAGTCAAAAGTGATTGGAAGGCAACTACCCCCCTCTCACACCAACCATTTTCCCAAACACATCCAATCAAAATTTTGAGATAGCCATTTTGTTCAACTTATTTTAAAGTTTACGAATTAGGACTTTGAGGATGACAACCCCCCACAGCCCCCAGGGCAGGGGTTGTTTGTTATGCCCTGAGGGCAAACGAGGTTTTTATAGAATGTGTTGTCATAGAAACTTCAAAACGGGATCATTTGATTTGATATTGAAAGGGCTAGTGCCATTTTGAATAGTCGAAAGTGATTGGAGGGCAACTAATTCCCCTCTCACGGCCATCATTTCCCCAAACACATCCAAGCAAAATTTTGAAATAGAAATTTTGTTCAACGTAGTTTAAAGTTTATGAAATTAGGTCTTTTAGGATGACAACCCCCCCCCACAACCCCCAGGGCAAGGGTTGTAAGTTATGCCCTGGGGGCATATAAGGGTTTTATAGATAGTGTTGTCATAGAAACTTAAAAAAGGGTTCATTCGATTGGAAATTAAAAGGGCTAGTGCCATTTTTAATACTCAAAGTTAATACTTAAAGTTCTAAAAATTATGTCTTTAAGGATGACAACCCCCCCCTCCAGCCCTCAGGGCAAAAGTTGTAAGTTATGCCCTGGGGGTATATACGGCTTTTATAGAAAGCGTTGTTGTAGAAACTTCAAAAAGGGCTCATTTCGATTGGAGATTGAAAGGGCTAGTGCCCGTTTTAAAAGTCAAAAGTGATTGGAGGGCAACTAACCCTCCTCTCACACCCATCATTTCCCCAAATACATCCAATCAAAATTTTTAAATAGCAATTTTGTTCAACGTAGTTTAAAGTTTATGAAATTAGGTCTTTGAGGATGACAACCCCCCACAAACCTCAGGGCTAGGGTTGTAAGTTATGCCCTGGGGGCATATAAGGGTTTTATAGAAAGTGTTGTCATAGAAACTGCAAAAAGGTTTCATTCGATTGGAAATTGAAAGGGCTAGTGCCATTTTTAACAGTCGAAAGTGATTGGAGGGCAACTAACCCCCCTCTCACGCACACTATTTCCACAAACACATCCAATCAAAATTTTGAGATGGACATTTTCTTCAACGTAGTTGAAAGCTCTGGAAATGAGGTCTTTGAGGATGACAACCCCCCCCCCCCCACAGCCCTAAGGGCTAGGGTTGTAAGTTATGCCCTGGGGGCCTATAACCTTTTTATAGAGAGGGTTGTCGTGGCAACTTCAAAAAGGGCACATTCGACTGGAAATTGAATGGACTAGTGCCCTTTTTAATAGTAGAAAGTAATTGGAGGGCAACTAACACCCCTCTTACACATCCAATCCAAAATTTTGAGATAGACATTTTTCAACGTAGTTGAAAGTTCTTGAATTAGGTCTTTCGAGGATGACAACATCCCTCAGGTTAAGGATTGTAAGTGTTGCCCCGGGGGCATATAAGATTTTTATAGAAAGCGTTGTTATAGAAACTTAAAAAAGGGCTCATTCGATTGCAAACTGAAAGGGTTATTGCCCTTTTTAATAGTCAAAAGTGATCGATGGGCAACTAACCCCCCTCTCACGCCCAACATTTCCCCAAATACATCCAATCAAAATTTTGAGATAGCCATTTTGTTCAACGTAGTTTAAAGATCTCGAAATTATGTCTTAGAGGATGACACCCCCCCCCCCACAACCCTCAGGGCAGAGGTTTTAAGTTATGCTCTGGGGGCTTATAGGGTTTTTATAGAAAGCATGGTCATATAAACTTCGGAGGAGGCTCATTGGATTGGTAATCAGACGCTCTAGTGCTCTTTTTCAGAGTCAAAGTGATCGAAGGGCAACTATCCCCCATCTACACATACACGTCGTATTGTCCAAAAATGCATCTAGTAGAAATTTGATATAGCCGTTCTATTCAAAATAGTCTGAAAATCATACAACAAGGCTTTTGGGGTTGAAACAAACCCCAGAGATTAGGAACAAGGGTTGTAAGTTATGCTCAGGGGGTATTAAAGGTTTTTATGAAAGGGATGGCTGTTTAGAAGAGGCTCAGTCTTATTCCCTGAAAAAGACGATGTCATTATAAAACAAACCGAAATTGATTAAAAGAACTTTTTCCACAAAATAGGCTTTTCAAAAAAAAAAAATCTAAAGAACTTCATTAAACCAAAAATGAACAAAAATAGAACCAAATAATCTACCAAGCATACAACTACCACAAATCAGTATCAATAAATAAATGAAACCCAAAATAAACCGAAATAAAAATAAATAACAGAGTCAAGGTATTTACAAGATATGTACAAGCATTTACTACTTGTACATGATTAAAAAGACAAGGAAATTTAGAGCCCTATTTTGCGCTATGAAGTGCCAGATGGCCCAGTTCAACTGGTCATGGGTAATCACAGACCGCGTTTTTTTTTTCCTTAATTTAAAAAGGTTTTTCTAAAAAGAAGTCTTCAATGAAAAGTAAGGAGCTGCACTAGACCAAAGACGAGTAGAAATAAAGTAAAATAATAATAAACCGTCTCGCAATAATAATAAACCAGAAAATAATAATAATAAAATTACCTTTCAAAATAAAAATAAAGGAGGTGTGACCATAAATGAAATCGAGCAGGTGTTTTTATTTGTCATAATCATCATCATCATCAAAAAAAAAAAAAAAAAAAATCATAATAGCGTAGACTGACTCTTTAATATGAAATGAAATTCATTCCTGTAGGGCTATGTGTTCATCGAGTCATAATAATCAAAAATCCTTGCAAGCTTCCACTTAGAACCAGGTTTAATACGCACACCGTTCTAATAAATAATTAGAGATTTGATGGTAGTGGGGTGGTGGGGGGGGGGGTTGTGCCAGTGGCCAACTTTGGCTCTTTGAATTCTTACGTGATTCTGGCCCTAAAATGTACAATATGAGTACGTTCTTCCAAAAATTTGGAACAAAAAGGCACGTGGGGTGGTGGTGGTAGGATAGGTTATGAAGTGGCCACAGTAATATTAAATGTACTCTTCTAGGTACATTTAATATGTACCTAGATGTCCATTTTTATTCCAAGAGTACGAATTTGTTATTTCACAATATATAGGTTAACATATAAGTTATAAACTTAATGAAATGAAAAATTGCAAAAGAAAAATCCAGCAAACTTATTTAAGAACTAAAGTAGCATAGGGCCAAAATAATAGTCAGACATAAACAGCACCATTTCTCTTTGTACTTGCAGATATATTACAAAAATAAACTTCTGAATTACATCCTCCAACTTTAATTAATCTAGTTTAGCACATTTAATTCATGCAGACTGAATAGCAAAAATAAAATCTTCTTCGTCTTCACTAAGAGATTCAACAAAATGAGAAATTGAAATATTTTCATTTATGCAAGCTGAATCCAGTGTTCCTCCTTTAGTCATCACATAAAAGAAGTAATGGAAATAGTCACCATAAGTTGAGTAGTTGAAGCTCCAATTAAATTCTGGTTTAGCATAAATCGGTTTTCTGAAATGTGGTTGGGTGAAGGACAGGGATATGAATTTACCACCCTTAACTAGTATATGAGATACCTGAAAATAATGAAATTATTTCAAATAATATAATAATAACAAAATAAGGTCTTATATGCAATACATTTTCATCAATGGTTTCTTCCCTTTGAACCCATTATTTCAACTGTATAGAAAATCCATAAACTAAATTACATTTCCATCTAAACTATTAATTTTGTCTCAACAAAGCACAATAAGATTCCTATCCATTTGGGCAGATGGGCGGCAAGATCACACTTATTTATGATTAAAATGTTTTTTCATTAAACATTTTGACAATCGATTAGTTACACCATCTGGAAAAAAAAACTTACTTTCGACACAATTATTTTTAATCCAGTCCTTTAAATTATATGAAAAATACAGATGGCTACGCAATACTCTCAATGTAAGCAATCAATTTCTAAACATCAAGCTTAAAATTCATCCACAGATTTCAGTAGGCTTGCCGTAAAATTCAAGTTAAAGCAAATCTTAAAACAACAAGCTAAAACATTCGGTATATTGAGATTCACCAAGAGAGGGGACCGGGTTAGGGGTAACAACACTTCTCCCTCTGCCCCTGCATAATATCTTCATATACCAAAAACAATAATATCAATTAATATTTTTATTTGAATTATGAACACTCTTTTGAACTAAAAGACACAATCAAATTTTATTTTCTACTTCATTACAGAAAAATTGAATTTACTGAATTTGCAGTGTCTTTTCCAATTTAGCTGCTTCCCAGTCCGTTCTCTCAAATCCCAGCGTTCTAGACGATGTGCAAAAGTACAGTGATTTTGTGGCTGTTTGGGGGTGCAATTGAACTAGAATTGGTTATAAAAATTGTTAATCTTGGCGCAAGATTTTCCTTCTAAACTAGCTACGACAACAATTTAGTCCATCCCCTCCTATGAACTAAACATTATAATTACGAATTATAGTTTCAAAGAATGAAAATAAACTGGGTAGTTCTATGAAAAAATAAAGTAAATCGTAATATTTTTCAGATTTTGGGAGGGGTTCAAGATATGAACACAGGATGTTTTTTATAAGAGGATGACAGGCTTGGTGGGACACACCTTTGATCCAACAGATGCAATGGGTGAATTATTTGGCAACTGAACACAAAATTTTCAGGAAAATTAAATTTCAAGAAAATATTAAAAAACAAATCAATAAGCTAAACATGACAATCTCTTATGTAAAACAAGCCTTTTTCGGTAAAGGCTGAATTCAAAATCACAGGGTTATGTGATGAGAAGCCGCGAAAAAAAAATTAGCATCAATGAAATCCACGAAATATGAGTTACATCTATTCTATTCTAGGGATGCATGCAGGGATTGGTTTTGGGAGGTCTTGAAAAAATAAGAGATACCTTATATTGAAAGCAAAGGAAAATGTGCTTAACATTTTTAAGGGGTCCTGGCCCAAGGATGTTAACTTCCCTTTTTAAATGAGAAATGAGTTACAGCCAGTGGCATCGTTTAGGGGGGGGGCAGTTGCCCCCCAATAATTTAGAGAAAAAATATAGTAGGTAACTTTAAAACTGTTGCCGTTTTAGGCTTCAACTTCGTTCTTTACTTTGAGCAGATAATTTTTTTAACCATTCCACCCTCGTTTTTAACATAAAAGAAGCGCAAAAAACTGGGGTTCATTACGCATCCTAATATGTTCCACATTAATATTTATGCAAATATATCGCCTTCGAAACCTTATCATCAAGTAAAAAAGGTGAGTCTAATTAATGGAAAAATTGGCTAAAATGAACTATACTTCCTGTTTCACCACGTTTGCTCAGGTCAAATTTATTCCTCTGATTGTTAAGGGTCTTTTACTTCCTAAAATCTATCAGCTCAAGGTAAGATTTTCTTTAAAATTTTAATATTCGTGCTGTAGCTAGATAGTTCAAATCGGTTGTAGTTTTGTCATAGATGTTATTAGGGTGTGGAGTTTCAGCTCCAGGAATCATTTAAGTGTGTTAATGTTTTACCTTCAATATTTGACTAAAAACTCCAAATTCTCTTATTTGTAATTGAAACGCCTAATAAGCGGTTATAACGTCCTATTCCTGGCGTTTTGGATTCACATACTAACCCATAAATGAAGAACTGCCTCTATGTACAATACCATACAGACTTCTCACTATTTTCGCTTTTCTAATTTTTTTTTTAACTGGCTCCAAAAAAAAATTGACATAAGTGTGCCGAAGATTATTACTGTTATTAGTCGCGTCTCACGTAACGCCAGCGCTACTTGTGTGAAATTTATCTCTGGATCAGCATACTGTAGGAATGTCTGCTGCAAGTAGGAAGTAAAACCGAACAATATATGTTTATTTTTCTCACAATTTAGAAATTTTATGCTCACATATCAGTGATACCCTCCCCTACTCTTTATCTATTGTTATCAGTTTTAACATACAACACTAGGAGACCGAGCTTCGCTTGGTGAAGGGAATTTTCGACTTCAATGGCCCTCCTCTCCAGAAATTTATACCCTCCAGACCCTGATTAAAAAAAAATATAAAATTCTGTAATTTTTGTAGATTTCGTTTTTTTTTAACAAAGATACAAAAGTAAAGGTAATTTTCAAACTCTAATTGTCAATTTTTCCCATCCAATTGGTATCTCTGGCAAGGTTTAATTAACGCAAGGTTTCTACTGCAATGATGCGAAGTATCGTTCATATTTTCTGTATATTCTTAATAGAACAATGCTCAACGAGAAAGTTAATAATTCACACATTTTTTTCGACTACTTTAAATTGAAAATACTGTCGCTATTTCAAATGTAAGGAAAATTTCCAGGGGGGATTCTCCACGGAGAATTTTCGTACGGATAGGGGGGAAGTTTGTCCGGCGAATTTTTTCAACACCCTTTTTTGTAATTTTTCATTTTAAAAAAATAAAAAAAAACAACCCAAAGAGCACTTTTTGGATGTCATGTGGCATTTTATGATTGCCTCATTAAGTCAAATTTATAAAGAGCAATTACATATAAAAATTAGTTCATAGATGAACGCATAATAAGCTCTCTGTGATGAGTATGTGTCCGGCCCAGCCTTTTTATTCCAAAAACGTCATCCAAATTGCGCTTTTAGTGACGAAGAAAAATAAGAGGATATGTCACTGTTGTCCATGTAAAAAAGTGATTTTTTCTTGTTGTTCAATGAGGGGATTTGTATTTTTCCTGCATAAGGTTTCAACAAAGGCAATTTAAAGGGCGCACTTTTTGATTTGCTAAGACATATTTTCAAATCACATGCAACCGAATGACGCCTCACAAATCACATGGAACCCCTCCCCCCCCCAAGAAAAATTATGGAGCTACGCCCCTGGTTACAGTTAGTCGAAAATGGTTTTATTGCACTTGATTGTACATTATTTTAATTGACAAAAAAGGAGAATATTATTGAATGCCAAAATACGATAATCTGAAGATTTTTTAGTCTCAAATCATGAACAATATGAAGATAAATCCCATTTAAGCCCATTTTTAGATCATGCTTGCAGCAAAAAAGCAACTTGAAGCATCAAGTTTAGTTGACGCTGCTGACACTCAATATGTTTTTTAACTGTTATTTGCATCAGTCATATATGCAGGACTTTATTTTAAACAGCTCACATTTGGGAAGATGGAGCGTAAAACGAATAAAATAAAATAAATATATATATATATATATATATATATATATATATATATATATATATATATATATATATATATATATATATATATATATATATATTAAAATCAAAGAAACCATGGAAAACCACAGTGTTTCTTAGAATTAGGGAGGGGTTGATTGCTAGATATGGATGAAGGAAGCATTTTAATAACGATACATTTTACAGGGGACAAAACTTTGACTGAAAACAAATAACAACCAAATTACATGAAAAACACAATATATCATAGAAAAAAAAAACACCAAAAAGTCATGAGATTTCAGGTGTTTGGATGGGGGTCCTATGGGATCCAAAGGAATCCCATAGCTTACACGCTAGGCCTAAACTATTTCCGTGTCAGTAGTTCAAGTTCGGTTTTTAATATTAAACTACAAATAAGGAGCAAAACTAAAAGTGCAAGAAGCTGGGCCCATATTTATAGCCCCTGTCCTCTCCTCTAGTGTTCCCAGATGTAGCATAATTGGAAATCAAATGCATCTAAGCATAATCCTCCCCAAGACGGCATAATTGTAGCATAATCTAAGACAATGTAGAACAACTCATAGTGTCACATCCAAAAATAAAACGAGCATCAAAAGTGTTTTTTCGGATTTTTCAACCAAACTGAAATAAATTTTTCAGCTCAACGACGGACTACAGACCTTCTGGTGTTTTTTTAGTTACAATTCTTTGGTATGTGGCAAAGAAAAGACGAACGCAAGACATTGAATTCAAAAGTAAGTGGCGAAGATGTCCTTTTTTTAGATTCACTTATGAACTTCTTTCACAAAAAGAAATTCAGAGAATATATACAGATATATAACAGCATGTACCTGGGACAGTATTCTTTTCATTTTTATCAGAATCTCTGAGTTATAGTGCCAGGGGTCTTTTTCTTTAACAAAAAAAGAATCCAAAGTTGCCTTTTCGAGAATAACGTCAAAAGACTCAAAGCTGAAAAACTCTTTGAGTTTATTGATATCAGCAACAGCCCATTTCAAATTGGGATAATCTTGCTTCATCTTACTAATCAGAACATCTGAATAATCGGAATTCAAAACATTTGTGTACCCGTTAGCTGAAAGATCCTTACCAAGTGAACTGTTGCCGCACCCTAAAATAAAAAAGAAAATGACATGATTTGAAAAGCAGCAAATATAACTAAATACAAATTCTCTTAAGGCTGAAAACTTTATGTACAGTAATATATTTCCAGTCATTTTGACAGAACAGTACTTAAACTTACTTTTGAATGAAGCAATGAAAAAAACAAATTTATTCACCCCCCCCCCCGTTCCTCATGAAGTATCAGAAGGTTTTTGTTTGAATAAAAAGGTTCAAAAATACACAACAGTTTATTTATCAATCTAAACTTAATTAAAAATTTTGACAAGAAGGGTCTTTGGACCAATCTCAAAGACCCTCTCCCTCCTATCCGCAGACATGCACAAAGAATCTTTTTATAACAAGTGACTAATTATTATCAATTTCCTCTGTATTAATTTGTCTCTTGTTATGAACAGTTTGAAAAGGATACTGAACTGAACAGTTTGGCATCCTTTTCAGACAACAGCCTAGTGTTGCTTTTCTCATCTGCACTTTCTGATACCACAGAATCAGCACCACAGATCGTGAGAGAATTGACATTGGCCCATTCCCACCACGTGACCTTAGAGAGTACCATTGAATACTTGCAATTTATTGTTCAAAAACGGCTGTTTTTTTGCAAGTGAAAGCGTTTGCGACCTGATTGGCCCAATGTATTCCAAGGATGAGTCCAAGACAGTTACTCTCCAACCATTGGATTTGTTTTTAGCTACAAAATAAAAGCTCAAGATTAACAGTTGTACATGGATACTGAGCGGACGTGATCTGGAGCTTCAGTTTCATGGACTAGGCTGTATTTTACCACGCGTTTCTAAGGTTATTAAAAACACAGTATCTGTTATTTGTATGTTTGATGTGTTTATTGATATTAAATTATTTTTGTTTTATTTTTCATTTATTCATTGATAGTAATGTTCATTGACTTAAATTCTGAAGTATTTAACTAAAATATCATTCAAGGATAGTCCCCCACTAGAGCTATTATATTAGCTGAATCAAACATTTCTTCACAATCTATAAAAGTGAGGAATAATGCGCCAAATGACTCAAGCACTTCTCAATTATTAGTAGAAGAGCAAAAATTTGATTGACACATTCTTCTCCCATTCCTAAGACTACACTGTTCTTCTCTTAAAACTTTATCTACAGCACCTCTAACTCTAAAAAGTATCATCACACTAAGCAATTTGCTTCCTACAGAAGCAAACCTAATGCCTTTATAACTAATACACATTCATATCACCTTTCTTATAGAGGGGTGTAATTAAAGTCTTCCTAATATTGTTAGGTATTTCCTCTTGTTCAAAAATCATACTCATAAACTTCAGTAATTGGGTCTACAACTTCAAAACCATTATATTTCAAAAACCCATTTACCACACTATCAGCAACCGAGGCTTTGTTATTCTTTAATCTGTTTAGTACCGTCTCTAATTCTCCCTGCCAAAATAAATCTTCCTTCACTTCTAAATTGTCAGTAACTTTTTCGATCTTTTCTATACCATTTCCTGTAGCCCTATTTCAGCTTAACACTTTCTCAAAATGTTCTGCCCATCTCTCTTTAGCACTTATTTCATTAATAATTGAGGTCCAATTCCCATTTTTAACTGGGACAAGTTCACATTGACGACTGCCTCTCAATTTTTTAACATGCCAATACAATATTTTACAACTATACTGTCTGATTCCATCTTCCAGATATTTGGCAGCTGTACTGATTCTTACTGCAAATTCTTCTTTTTTATGCTGTGTAAATTTCAAGCAATGGAAACACCTGAATTTAAGTACCAGAACCAAGGAAACCATTGCATTGATTCTTGGTGGTCTATCTAATTTTTAATTTCCGGATAACGAAACAGAAGCTTTTTTAAAAAGTAAGCTGAAAACATATTTATTTAAACAAACAAACAGTTAAAATATAATACAATAATGTATATAAGATTCTTATAGTAAAATTGTCAATCAACATTTGTTTATATGCAAGGTTGCAACAGGATACAGGATGGCTTCTGGCCTAAAGAGAGCTAAACAAGTATTGTAAAAAGGATATCACTTGATGAAAGTGGCTTTTTTGAAGGAAACACTATAAAACAAAAAGAATAGTACCTTGATTTGATTCCTATTTTATGCTATTTTACAATATACCCTACAAGTCAATGCGCCCACCTCACAGTCTTGTTAGTTCCAGATAGGCTACAGTCCTAAATAATATATTTCTTCATTGCTTACCATTTCATAATGCAAAACATTTTTGTTTTTGTTAAAATGTGCTTGCTACATTCTTGATCAGTGAAATTCACTAAGTTGAAGTGCTTTCAATACAATCGTTGGGTGAAGTCTAATTTAAAAGTGATTTAAAAATGTGGACAACAATGGAAAGAAACATGATAATCTGACTAATAAAAAATTTCTAATTTAATGACTGACATCCTCAGATGGAAACGCTATAAAACACTCACTCACTTGTATTATTCTTAAAAGAGCTTCACTTTACTTTACAACTGCTAATGGCCATATATACAGCCCAAGTTATATAGAGTAAACGTACCGATGATTTGACAGTTTTGAAAAAACAAAACAAAAAACAACAACATTTTTTTCTACTCCAGAAGGCTTAATTAAAAGACTTTCGGTTTGAAAAGGGTTTCAGTATGTTGAAAAAAACATCTTCGAATCTAACTGGTTGATTAGAAGTTTGAAGTTTTATCAGAAAAGGGTACAAAACTCCGATTTTCTTAAATTTGAGCGTTTTCACCTGCAAATTCGACACAACAAAACAGTTACCTGTTTTCGACATAAGTTAGAACACTATCTGACACGTGTTCAAATACTTGGGGAATACTTGTGGGCGGATTCTGGTGGATCCGACATGCCTATTCTTTTTACTTTATTCCTTCGTTTATCTTCAACTTTTTTAAATGTGTAAATGTATAAAATACTATTCAGATAGTGGACGCAAAAGACTGAAAAAATTGCCTCAGGTATAGGGACGAGATTGGATAGTCATATGGAGCATAATTGTGTGACCTAGGTCTCTACAATATAATGTGTGATATAGTTCTCTTTATAAACGTTATCTGGAATGGCCCACTTTCTCTCAGCTTTAATGGCCCCGCAAAGATTTCTTTGTTGTTAACAGTTAAAGTGTTTGTCAATAATTGGCCATTTTAAATTTAATCTACCAGTTTAATCCACTTCAGTTTAACATGTTTCCTTAGCATTTTGGGTGGTATAAGAATTCCACGCTAATTAGGGAGGGGTTCAGACAGAATATTTTGTATTTTACAGCTTGGGATCTATTTGAAAGAAAACACGTATTAAATTTACTAAGAGAGGGTGTACTTCAAATTTATTCAGCAATAAACAAATTAGGGTGTTGTGATCAACCAAGTCAAATGCTGAAAAATATGAACATAGTATGAGGCCAAGCGGCAGTTCCTCAGATGATGGAAAAAATCTAGCATAAAATCAGTAAAACTACGATTAAAAAAGACTTCAATTTTTTTTCCATCTGAAATATAATTACAAATAATAATCATCAAAATCTCTTGTTGTTGAGAAAGTACCCGTAAATTCGACAACTATGTTTTTGTTAGAGGACCCTTGAATTTCGACACCAATTGTTTCTCGTCTGTTTTACTTGTTCAGTGAGTCACCTATATTTTAACAGGGCCTGTTGCTGTCTGTCGAAAATTTCAACAAGGTTACTGTATGATATTCCCAAAAGAAATAAATCTCATGGTAGAAGTCAACGTTAAGGTTTGAATTTAGCTGAATGAACATTTTTCATTTGCCAAATAGTCCACTATATCATACGACACTTTCTAACACTTGGAACTTTATTTTATCAATATAATATTAGCTGCCATTTTAACCTTAACTTTATCAGGCAAAAGCCAATATAGCTACATTTTAGATATGATCGGATGTATCTTGATGCATTGTCGCTAATCCAAACTTTTTCTTGCAAAACTAATCAAGTAACGACAGTTTGAACATTACATAGCTAAAAAATTGTCGGAAGCTCATTTTGTGTTAGAAGCAGGAAACTGATTGAATTGGATATTTTTTTCTTATCTGGGTGTATTGGATATATTGTCCACGTTTCGAATTGTCAAAATACAATAAAGGCTTCAAGAGATGGTGTTCCAAGTCACGACTAGGCAGAGTTATCCTATTTTGAAGTAAGACTTTGACAGTGGTTCCAAAATTGCATTGTTGAATCATTAGTGCCTTTACCCTATTCTCCATAAATTTTCACATAGAACAAAATTTGCATTTTACTGAAAAAATATAAATGTTTTTACTATAACTTCAATAAATCAAATAATATTAACATTTTGATTACTGAATTTCAGTATATGTGTATTAAACTGACAATGCACATTCACTTGTATTTTTTCAGTAAGGTGCAAATTTTGTTCTGGCCTTGGGAAGGCATAGGGGTTTTGCGCCCAAATTATGTTAATTTCTGCTCGTTTTGAGTTTGAGTCGGTTAATTATTGTGATTTCTGTTCGTTTTGGGTTTATTTATTTATCGATGCTGATTTGTGGTAGTTTCACGTTTGGTAGATTATTTGATTTTATTGTTGCTCATTTTTGTTTAATGGAGTTTTTTACTTTTCCTTGAAAAACTTATTTCGTGGGAAAAGTTTTTTTAATTAATTTCTGTTCGTTTATATTGACATAGTCTTTTCAGAAAAAAGAAAATAATACTTTAAATCTATTCGTTTTCTAAGACTTTATAGTTTGGCCTGCTATTTGTATGCTGGAGAAAAATTTTCAGCAATTTTTAACAGCATACACCATTTTAGAATCTGGACACCAATAATAATGTTTAATTTAGTTTCATACCTCCTCTAGTTGATCTGAAATTGAGAAGATGAAAGCATTTGCAAAAAATCTATTTACTGTCATTAATAGCAAAGATACCCTTACGGTATTATAATTTAGCCTACTTTCAAGAGCAGAAATAGTCCCGAAAGTTTGAACATAATACCCTCAGTCGTTCTCGGGATACTGCTGAGATGCCTTCTTGGAAATAAGCATTATCACAGTGCATTTTGATTTAATCTTAAGGCAACATTTAGTTTTTAAACATAATGGGAAAATGGTAGGGTGGGCGTGGGAGGGTGGGAGTGGAAGGGGGATTAGTTGACCTCCAATCACTTTCGACTATTAAAAAGGGCATCAGCCCTTTCTATTTTCAATCGAATGAGCCTTTTTTGAAGTTCCTACGACAACTCCTTCAATAAAAAGTGCCCTGGCACTTTAAACAACAACAACTAAAAAATAATACATTATACCCACATCGATCTTTACTATAAAAATGTCAAGCCTTCCAATCACTTTCGACAATTAAAAAGGGTACTAGGCCTTTCGATTTCCAATCGAATGAGTCCTTTTGGAAGCAATAACGCTTTCTATAAGCACCTTATATGCCCCCAGGGAACAAATTACAACCCTTACCTTAAGGTCTGTTAGGGTGGTTGTCATCCTCTAAGACCGAATTTCTAGAACTTTCAACTACGTTAAACAAAATGGCTATCTCAAAATTTTTATTGGATGTGTTTGGAGAAATGGTGGGTGCGAGAGGGGCAGTAGTCGCTCTCCAATCACTTTCAACTATTAAAAATGGCCCTAGCCCTTTCAATTTCCAATCAAATGAGCCCTTTTGAAGAATCTACGACAAAACTTTCAGTAAGAATCTTATATGCCCCTAGGGCATAACTTACTACCCTTGCCCTGAGTGCTGGGGAAGGGGTTGTTATCCTTAAAGATCTAATTTCCAAAACTTTCAACTACGTTGAATAAAATGGCTACCGAAAAATTTTGATTGGATGTGTTTGGGGAAAAGGTGGGCGTGAGAAGGGGGTTAGTTGCTCTCAAATCACTTTCGACTATTAAAAAGGGTGCTAGCTCTTAGAATTTCAAATCAAATGAGCCCTTTTTCAAGTTTCTGCGACAAAGATTTCAATAAAAATCATATATGCCCCCAGCGCATAACTTATAATCCTTGCCCTGAGGGTTGTGGGGAAGTGTCTTCCTCAAAAATATATCTTCTATCTGGAAATCAACTAGGCTCAACAAAATGGCTATCTCAAAATTTTTATTGGATGTGTTTGGGGGAATGATTGGCTTGGGCGAGGGAGGGGTTAGTTTCCCTCCAATCACTTTCGACTATTAAAAAGGGCATTAGCCCTTTGAATTTCCAATCGAATGAGCTTTTTTTGAAGTTTCTACGACTACGCCTTCTTTAAAGACCTTATATGCCCCCAAGACATAACTTAAAACCCTGGCCCTGAGGGTTGTGGGGGAGTGTCTTCCTCAAAAACATATTTTTTTTTATCTGGAAATCAACTATGCTTAACAAAATGGCTATCTCAAAATTCGTATTGGATGTGTTTGGGGGAATAATGGACGTGGGGGGAAGGCTAGTTGTCCTCCAATCACTTTTGACTGTTAAAAAGGGCACTAGAACTCTCAATTTCCAATCGAATGAGCCCCTTTTGAAGTTTCTACGACAACCCTTTCCATATGAAGTGCCCTGCTCTGAAGGAAAAACAAATGATACATTGTGCCAACATTGTTCTTATATGCCCTCAAGGCATAACTTAAAACCCTTAGCTCCGAGGGTTGTGAGGGACTGTCCTCCTCAATAACATATTTTCTATCTGGAAATCAACTATGCTGAACAGAATGGCTATCTCAAAATTTTGATTCGATGTGTTTGGGGAAATGGTGGGCGTGGAAGGGGTGTTAGTTGCCTTCCAATCACTTTCGACTATTACAAAGGGCACAAGCCACTCCAATTTCCAATCGAATGAGCCCTTTTCGAATTTTGTACGACAACTTCTTCGATACAAAGTTTCCTGTTTTAAACGTTAAAATTAATAAATAAAACATTGTGCCAACATCGTTCTTATATGCCCCCAGGGCATAACTTAAAACCCTTGCCCTGAGGGTTGTGGGGGATTGTCCTCCTCTTTACTTAGTCCCCGTTTCTTGTTTCGTTCTCGATTGTCCCCGTTTTTTACTTTGGCAGCGCTATCACGCTGCCTATTATTTATACAAAAAATTTCTATATACACCTTATAGGCCCCCAGGGCACAACTTACAACCCTTGCACTGAGGGCTTTGAGGGGGTTATCATCCTAAAAGACCTAATTTTCAGAACGTTCAACTACGTTGAACAAAATGGATATCTCAAATTTTTGATTGGATGTGTTTTGGAAAATGGTGGGCGTGAGAGGGGCGTTAGTCGCTATCCTATCACTTTCAACTATTAAAAAAGGCACTAGCCTTTTCAATTTCCACTTGAATGAGCCCTTTTGAAGTTTCTACGACAACGCTTTCAATAAAAACTTTATATGCCCCCTGGGCATAACTTACAACCCTTGCACTGAGGGCTCTGAGGGGGTTATCATCCTAAAAGACCTAATTTCCAGAACTTTCAACTACGTTGAACAAACGACTGTGGGGGGGGGGGGCTAGTTGCCCTCCAATTACTTTTGGCAATTAAAAACTGCACTAGCCACTCCAATTTCCAATTGAATGAGCCCTTTTCTAAGTTTCTACGACATCTCCTTCAATACGAAGTGCCCGGGTATGGAGAAAAAGAAAACACATTGTGCCCACATCTTTCTTTACTTAGGCAGCGCTAGCGCGCTGCCTATGATATAATGTTGATTGATCCTGGAATACATTGAAGAAAATGCTATTAGAGGTCTCAGATAAATGTACTTCAGTTAGATAGACTACAAAACCAAAAACGTAACCATTTATGACCAAAGAATTAAAGAGAGAAATGAGAGAAAAAGAAAACATATTGGAGATTACAAAGCATAATATACATAATATGAATCATTATAAAAAATTTGCCAAGGTATGCAATCAAGAATGATATCTATCAGGAAAATAAGCAAAACAGTATGAGGAATCTCTAGTAGATGCAAGCAAATAAAACCCCCAACAAATTTGGAATTATGCCTGACTTTGTAAATTTTATAGGCACTTTGTTATAAGACTTAAAGAGAATGACCACATAGTGGATAACCCACAAGAAATTTCCAATTCTTTACACAGGCAGCTTACATCTGTATTTACCTTAAATCGCATGTCCAGAAAGATAAGGTGGTGATGAGCCTCCTGTGGAACATCTCGCTTGTGGTGTGAGATGACTAAGGTTTGGCTTCCCAGGTTAACCTACACTCTGCAGTTTTTGTCTTTCTCACTCTCTGTGCCTGTATGTCTTTCTGTCTGCCTGTCTGCCTGAAGCATGCTGGATGACGATGCAGGCCAACTCTCTGAGATTTCAAGAGCATGTTGGCTTTTGGCACAGTCCTGGCCAACTCTTTTCTTGAATACATCTATGGTTTGGAACTGGATGGTGGCTTCAGAAAGGCCGTTCTAGTAAGGGACGGCGCATAGAGAGAAGAATTGCCAGCACTCACGTCGACGGCAACGGGGGACTTGCAGCTTCTTTGTGTGATATCTTGTTGTACATGCAAGGGATGAGGAGAAAACATAACTTGAGAGGTTGTTTTCTAGCAGTTTGTGAGTAGTGATTGTGTCTCCTCTCTTTCATCAATATAGTAGGGTGGGGAGTTTGAGGGGTATAAGGCATTCCTCATACAGCTTGTCTCGTAAAGCTGGCATGAGCTTCCGTTGCTCGCCTTTGGACACTCTCGAGTGCTTTAACGTCCATTTTATAACGAGAAGATGCTAGGGTCATTTTAAATTCCAGGTCTGGATCTAAACAGCTTTGTACAGCTTCTTGACCACACACTGTTTCCTGGTGGTAAACGTTCGTTTTATGAGCCCTAGCGCTCGGTTTGCTTTAGCAGCTTGAGCTTGTGCGTGGCTATGGAACTTGAGTTCATCATAAAAAAAAACCCCAGGTCCTTCTCTTCACTTACTGCTTCAAGTAGGTAATCTCCAATACGGTAAGATTGTCTAGGATTGTTGTGTCTAAGATGCAGGATTTTGCATTTTGTTACATTGAACTGCAAACCCCAATTAGATGACCATCTAGATAGTTGATCCAAGTCTTCCTGCATTGTTGAGTGATTGGGGCTAATTTTGGTCTGTCCTAAGAGCTTGCAATTGTCTTATAGTGCATCTCTTTCCCAACTTATGTCTCCAATTATAACTAGAAGGGTAGATCTAGAGATGCACCTATAAATACACAGGACCTGGTGGTATGTACTCAAAGCTTCTCAAAAAGCATGTTGAATTATCAAGCCCACTCACTCATCGATTTCCAAATCTCTTGATGGAAAGTGTGATCTGCAGGATTGATGTATAGCTCACCCCCAGATAGAAGGGGGGTAGCAAAGAGAACACAAGCAATTACTGACCAATCAGTATAACTTCCACAATCAGCAAGCTAACAATAGGAACTATTACCACTAAATTTCTAAAACAATTGACAAGTAATAAACAATTCTCATAATGGCTTTAAGTCTGGTCAATCTGTTGAAACAAATATGATTGATTCCTAAATTAAGTTGATCACTTTATAGACTATTGGTTTCCAGTTGGCACCATGCAAGTGGATTTGGCAAAGTCAGCCATAAAAGACCCCAAATCAAGCTCCATGCCATTGGGTTGAATTTGTTATTTAATTAAGTGGGTGATGCAGCTCCCAACATACAGGAAACAGACTATAAAAGTATTTGGTGAAAATGAAATGATGTTCTTTTCTGGAGTGACTACAGTTAGAGGTGGTGTTCCCCAGCAGACAGTCTGGGGTCTCACCCCATTTGACATATATACAAATAAAATGTCAAAAGTCCTTAAGAGCACAGTAAGCCTCAATACCAATGGCTTGAAACCTATTAGTCATTTGGACACAGCAGATGAATATTCTGTCAACAAAAAGAGAGCTAGATGCATTCCCTTGCTGGACTGATACTATAATTTAAGGGTTCAAAATGCAAGACCATACACATTGGGAAGAAAAGTTTATGCAACCAGTACTATATAGACTGTAGTGATGGATCCTGCAAAGTTTCAATGTTAAGCCAATTGAACAGATTCAATGTTAAGCCCCTTAGAACCATCAAAGTTGATACCTTATTCTGTTATTTTACTAATACTACTACTAACAACTCACAGCAGCACCTAGCTGCCTGAGGCCAACACAGCTATGCACGCTCCTCCTCCATCCCAATCAATTCAAAGCTTCCCTTTTTACGCCTGCCCATGAAGCTCTCATTTCCTTTAAATCTTTCTTTATAGCGTCCTCCCACCCCAGACAAGGAGGACCTGCTGTCTGATTAGCCCTAGACGGTTGACCAAGAAGAACAATCTTTGGAAATCTGTCATCCTTCATCTGCATAATGTGCCCTAGCCACCTCAACCTTTCTTTCATTATAGCCCTAGAGAGCAGTCTTGAACCACATTTTTTGTATAGCCTATTTTTTGTAATATGGTCAGTCAGCCGGGTACCCAGAACAATCCTTAAGCAATGTCTCTGGAAAACATGTAGCACACCTTCCTCCGTTTTTTGGAGCGCCCTTGACTTAAAGCCATACTTGATCATTGTCATCAGTGGAATTACTAATATTCTAATCTTGGTTTGCACATTTTTCTTCTTATTTTTGAAAACTTTTTTTAACTGTGAAAAAACACCCTGAGCCTTGGCTATTCTATTTTTGACATCTTCACTGCTCCAACCATCTTTACTAATAATACTACCAAGGTAAGTGAAGCTATCCACCTGATCAATCTTTCATTACCCAATTTCACCTTTTCATCTTCACTTATCCCTAGCCTTAGTGACTTAGTCTTTTTAACATTAATTTTCAAACCTATTCTAGCACCCTGAACCCGCAAAACCTCTAAAACTACATTCATTTTCCTCACACTTTCATCTAGGATGCTTAAATCATCAGCATAACTTAAGTCCAGGAGACTTTTTCCTCCCCATTTGATTCTGTGGTCTCCCATTGCCTTTCCTCTGCTCCTTAAGATAAAGTCCATCAAAATAATCCATATAAAGGGGGATAGAACACAACCCTGCTTAACTCCTGATTTAATACAAAACCAGCTGCTCACCTCATTTCTTACCTTAACCACAGCAGTGTTATTCTCGTACATAGCATTAATCACTTTAATGTATTATTCTTGTATACCATACAAGGATAAAATCTTTACTAAAGCTCTTCTATAAACAGAATCAAACGCTTGCTCATAATCTATAATACTGAGGACCAGAGGTGTTTGAAAACTCAGGCACTTCTCAATTATTAACCTAAGAGTGAAAATTTGGTCAACAAATCCTCTACCTTTTCTAAACCTGCACTGTTCTTTTCTTAAAACTTTGTCTATGGCATCTCTCAGTCTAAAAAGTATCATATTACTAAGTAATTTACTACCTACAGACTACTACTACTACTAACAGCTCATCACAGCACCAAGCCACCTGAGGCCAACACAGGTACGCATGCTCCTCCTCCACCCCAATCAATTCAAAGCCTCCCTTTTTACACCCGCACACGAAGTTCCCATTTCCTTTAAATCTTTCTTTATGACGTCCTCCCACCCCAGACGGGGACAACCTGCTTTCCGTTTAGCCCTAGATGGTTGGCCGAAAAGAACAATCTTTGGCAATCTGTCATCCTTCATCCGCACAACATGCCCAAACCACCTCAACCTTTCTTTCATTATAGACCTAGAGAGAGGTATTGAACCACATTTTTCATATAGCCTATTGCTTGAAATACAGTCAGTCAGCTGGGTACCCAGAACAATCCTTAAGCAATTTCTCTGGAAAAAATCTGGAAAATCTATATCCGATTTTTGGAGTGCCCATACTTCAGAGTCATATTTGACAACTTTCATCACTGTATCTTCTAATATTCTTATCTTGGTTTGCAGACTTACCTTCCTATTCTTCAAGACTTTTTTTAACTGTGAACAAGCACCCTGAGCCTTGGCTATTCTATTTTTAACATCTTCACTGCTCCCGCCATCATTACTAAGAATACTACCAAGGTAAGTGAAGCTGCCCACATGATCAATCTTTTCATTACCCAACATCACCTTTTCATCTTCACTTATTCCTAGCCTTAGTAACTTAGTCTTCCTAACATTAATTTTCAAACCAATTCTAGCACCCTGAACTCACAAAACCTCTAAAACTTCATTCATTTTGCTCACACTTTTATCTAGGATGCTTAAATCATCAGCATAATCCAAGTCCAGGAGGACTTTTCCTCCCCATTTGATTCCGTGGTCTCCCATTGCCTTTCCTGTGCTCCTTAAAACAAAGTCCATCAAAATGATCCATATAAAGGGGGACAGGACACAACCCTGCTTAACTCCTGATTTAATACAAAACAGCTGCTAACCTCATTTCCAACCTTAACCACAGCTGTGTTATTCTCATACATAGCACTATTCAATTTACTGTATTTGTCTGGTATACCATACAAGGATAAAACCTTTACTAAGGCTCCTCTATCAACAGAATCAAACACTTGCTCATAATCTATAAAACTGAGGACCAAAGGTGTTTGAAAACTTAGGCACTTCTCAATTATTAGCCTAAGAGTGAAAATTTGGTCAACACATCCTCTACCTTTTCTAAAACCGCACTGCTCTTCTCTTAAAACTTTTGTCTATGGCATCTCTCAGTCTAAAAAGTATCATATTACTAAGCAATTTGCTACCTACAGAGACCAGACTAATGCCTTGATAATTACCACACTCACTTTTATCACCTTTCTTATAAAGTGGCTTAATTAAGGTTTTCCTAAAATCGTTAGGTACTTCCCCTATTTCAAAAGTCCTATTCATAATCTTCAGTAATTTATTTCTAACCTCTGCGCCACCATATTTAAGAAACTCATTTACCACCCTATCAGCACCTGGAGCCTTATTATTCTTTAATCCTTTTAGTACTGTTACTAATTCCTCCTCACAAAACAGATCTTCCTTCACATCCAAGGCATCACAAACTTTTTTCATTTTTCTCTATATTTTTTCCTGCAACTCTATCTTGGTTTAGCAAGTTCTCAAAATGTTTGGCCCATCTTGCTTTTTCCTTATTGCTAATTGCCACCCCATTCCTATCTTTAACTGAGACAAGTCCGGATTGACAGAGATCAGACTAATCCCTTGATAATTACCACACTCACTTTTATCACCTTTCTTATAAAGTGGTTTAATTAAGGTTTTCTTAAAATCGCTAGGTACTTCCCCTTTTTCAAAAATCATATTCACAATCTTCAGTAACTTACTTCTAACCTCAGAGCCACATTATTTAAGAAACTAATTTACCACACTATCTGCACCTGGAGCCTTATTATTTTTGAATCCTTTTAGTACTGTCGCTAATGCCTCCTCTCAAAACAAATCTTCCTGCGCATCCAATGCATCACAAACTTTTTCATTTTCCTCTATATCTCTTCCTTCAACTCTATCTTGGTTAAGCAAATTCTCAAAATGTTCAGCCCATCTCTCTTTAGTTTGTTCCTTATTGCTAATTGCAGCCCCATTCCTATCTTTAACTGGGCAAAGTTTGCATTGACTACTCCCTCTCAATTTGTTAACATGTCAGTACAATATTTTACTATTATGACGTCTAGATGCATCTTCCAGATCCTTGGCAATTTTATCCATGGCCTCTACCTCACACCAGCTTAGTTCATATTTTAATGCTTTCTCCACTTTCTTTACATTCCTTTTGTTTTCATATGATCTATCACTAAGGTAATTCTTGTACAAGTCCTTTCTCCTTTCTATCAAACATAAAGCTTTTTCACTAATATTCTTAGTTGAAGTTCTAGCTTTCCTCCCTAAGACACCTTCAGCAACTTCACAAATTATTTTTCTAAAATGATTCCAACCATCTTCCTCATTATCAAATTTTAAACTCTCAAGTTTAGTATTCAACTGTTTCTGGAAAGTTTCTCTCAAATTCTTATCCTGGAGTCTACCAACATCATAAATTCCTGGGAGGTGGTTACCCTTCCAATATTTCAACTTTAAATTAACCCTTGACATTACTAGATGGTGATCTTTACTCTTAACATCAATAACAGCACTCCTATATACCCTAGTATCTTGTATTGATCCTGCCAGTCTATGGTTTACAATAACATAATCAATAAGGTTTGCTGTCTTACCATCACGTGAATACCATGTTAACTTATAAGCCATTTTATGGCCAAACACTGGATTGGTTATAACTAGATTGTTATACCTACAAAATTGCAAAAGTCTGTATCCATTAATGTTTTCCTATCCTACACCAAATTTACCTAGGCTAGGATAGCATCTATCCCTATCTCTGCCGACCTGGGCGTTAAAATCTCTTAGTAAAAACATCATATTTTTACCTGGGAACCTGTCTATTTGCTCCTGTAACTGTAAGTAAAATTCATCTGAGTCACTAGTATCTCTGTCAGTTGGTTCTACAGGGGCATATGCTACTATAACTGATACTCTGAACTTTTTAGTCATAAAATGAGCAACTAGTATTCTATTATTAATACCTTCCCAGCCTAAACAAGCCTTAGCAGCTTCCTTATTCATTATGAGCCCTACTCTCTGTCTATGTACCCCATCCTTCCTGCCTGAGTAAACAAATTCTATATCACCTAATTTCATAATTTCTACCCCTGGGATATGAGTTTTTGAAACTCCTAATAAATCCAGTTTGAATTGTCTGAATTCGTCAGTCAGAATGTCAATACAATAGTCATTTTTAACATTGAAATATTCCATTTCATGTTCTTTAAATGATTGAAATTATTTTTGCCTCAGGAAAAGCAATGATCCTGGATACCAGTGCAGGATGGGGATCACATATCTTCTCAAGTCTACACCAAAGTACTTAAGCCAGCCTAGACCTGGACAGCAAGAAGTCCCTGGGACCTCCATGAATGAGGGCTTTGTGCAATCCTGGGCCTATCTTGGCCACAACATGGTTTTCACCACCTGGTGATGCTATGCAGCTTATATACCTCTGTTAGCATCAATCTTGTTAAAATTGGTTTACCTGAAAACTGAATCAATGGTGACAACATTTAGAATGAATAAATGCATGATAAATATATAATACAGGATAGTTTAGAAAGTTTATTTGGATAAGTTTAGAAAGGTTAGGTCAAAACTGAACATGTGACAAAAGCAATTAGGCTAGTATATTCAGAAAATGAATAAAAAGGCCATTGAGTAGTATCTTCAATTTATTTGTAGGTCAGAAATATGAACTGGTCTATGTTTACCTTGATGTGCCCTCTTTTTTTTTCTTTTTTTTTTGCTAACAATGCACTGAAACATCACAGAGCTGTGTAAGGCCTTATTTAATTTTTTTTATATCTAATTAGTTTTTAGATAATTCTTTTACTTTATATCATAATCTAAACATTATAAACAAGGTATATTAGCTTTAAAGGGGGTATTTTATGTCTTGAATTCATTCCTCACCTGAAATTTTGGTAAACTTTTACTAGGCCTATATCATATTATTGACTTACAAATAAAGTGAATATAGGCTACCACTTGATGCTTTTTTTATGCTCTTTATGAATATAATAATCATTTTTGCCAGAAATGAATTTTAGCCTCCACCCCTAGGCTATATATACCAATTCAGGGTATATGTTTGTACATTGGGGGGTGGGGGGAAGTCTAATATTACCCCTCATTTACATCAGAAATAAATTTTACCCCCTCCCCCCTAATGTGCAAATATATATACCCTGAATTGGTATAAATAGGGGTAGGGGTAAATTTCATTTCTGACAAAAATGATTATTATATTTGGAGAGCATAACAAAAGGCATCAAGTGGTATGTTTACTTTATTCATAAGTAAATAATATGATTTGGAAAAAATTTACCAAAATTTATACTTAACCAACTCATCTACTAGCCTATTGATGCAGCCTAGTAATAATCCTGTCATCTAGAATCTTACCCAAAAAAGATGCTTAGATATGAAAAATAGACTACTAATGAGATGGTACCAGGTACACAGCAAGCTCATTGGCCAAATATCTAGCTGGGGTAAGCTAATAGGCTACCTCAATTCTTCAGAAGTCTCTTAGGCTACTATAACCAAATATTACATGCCTAATACATAGGATTTACCTTTGATACATCATATTTTCTAGAAGCTACAAGTCATGGCCCTAGGATATAGGTTAGAGAACACACCTAAAATGAGTATTCTGGCTTGTTTAGATGGAACTTCCCTTTCAAAGTTCAGTTTGAAAGAATTGTATCCCAAGCACCATTCAAAATGCTTTTCTGAGGCGTAGCGTTGATTCCAATACTCCAACTTAGAATAGTGAGAAGTGATCATGATCTTAAATGTAGTAACAGCCCAGTGACTTTTTATCGATAATCACATGTTTCAGTTTTGATTTCTTTTTTTCAGTTTTTAAGGCCCATTCTCCGATTGAAGAAGAAAGTTATTCCACTAGCTGCGTTCGTTTTCGCCGTTCGTCGTTCTTGGTTCTAGAAAGATGTTCTAGAATTGAAGTTATCAAGTATTTTGCAAGTTGCATCAAGACATGGCTAATTGTAGACAGAGAAAAGCCAAGACAGATAGTCGAGTTAATTGACTGGCACTCTTAAATTGCGTTTTGTTTCGCCGTTCTAAGAACGTCGTTTTAGCTGAAAAACGGCTTATAAAAGCTTTCTTAATTTCAAATCACGATAGAATTTCAATCAGCCAGATAGAATTTCAACCGCAACGAAAATGGAAAGGATAGTTCTGAATGCAGCAAAACAAGCATTAGAGTTGCTAGAGGAGGAAAGTGATTCTGACAAAGAAATCCAGCTAGAAACTGTAGCAGACAATGTACATCAGCAACCTCACGACTATGTTTTGCACCTGCTGCTGGGGAATTTTTTAGAGCTGACATAAAATAAAATTAAAACTGTGCATTTGCTTTGCTGGAAATTTTTCTTCAAAAAGTAATACGTTTAGAAGATGATGTAAATATTCATATTGCTGATTCAGTAAACTTGATTTTAAAATCCTTATTGTATTAAAGCATTTTAGAAAGTCTAAACCAACCATGGACAAATTGCTGTTACGAATGATTTGCGAGATTCTTTAATACCAACTTTAATTAGAATGAAGTTGCCATCAAGCCATGGCCAATTGAAGGGCGAACATGGCATCAGACTTTTTTAGGATCGTATAAAAATGATGTCGTTTTACATGTTGATAGATAGTCTATCATCCATCGATCCATCCTTTCTAGAACTAAGGTAGTCATAGAACTATGGGATAATCAAGATTTTTAGGTCGACTCATGACAGACAATGTCCACTGAACTTGTATGCAAAATGCTGAACATAAATTCCTGGACTCAGAGGGGAAATAATTACTAAGCCTAATAAGCTTCGTTCCTTAGTCTCAGGCGTCCCTATTTTACCACCTTTAGGTTGCTCAAAGATGAAAAAATATTTAAGTACTGACTTAAATATTTTCGGAGATCACACTGCCTTTCCATGACGATAAATAAAAGTTCAATTAGGGATAAAATCCTTTTAATAGAGAGTGATAACTTAACAAATAGTGATAAAAAAAAACAACTAGATATTTCGCTTACAAATGCATATGACCAAAATATCTAGTATCTGTTTTAATTTTAAGACTGTTTGTGAAAGTTATCACTGTTTATTAAAATGATTTTATTCCTATTTGAGCTTTTATTTAAAGTAATGACTTAGCCACAGAAGTTTTCTTTTAAACCCACTAAATGTAAGATTGAATTGTAAGTAAGATGGTCCTTGCCTTAGTCTGATCTGTGAAAAGGTAGATGAGAGTGTGGGTCATGTGATGTGTGTATATAATTGAGTGAGTTGAGAAAGAAAGTTTATTGAAAGTATAGGTTTTATGGGACATGGCTAGTGCATGTATTCAGGGAATGAATATTTTGCAAGATTTAAAAACTTAGGACAATTGCTCAAGTTAGCAATGGAGCACAAATGAAGAATTTTATAATTTGTTTTTCTTTGTTTCTGTTTTGGTTCTTGTTTTTCGTTGTTTCTGCAATGTAAAATAACCAAAAGTTATTTTTTATTCTTTGTTTTGTATTACCTTGGCCCTAGGGTGTTAGTGCAATAAAACCTACTTATGCGTATCTATTTTCTTTAAACATACAGGAGGTTAATACCTCCTAGCTTCAACAAATTCAAATGCAGTTTCAATACCAGTGATTCTAAAGTAGGTCATCAGCTTGTAAATGAACCTCTGATATAAATAAATCATTTATAAAAAAAAAACATTCTTTTAGAAAACAAGCAAGACAAATGATGGGTGAAAAAGTACCCTTTTTCACCCATCAAATGTAAGGTCATAAATGTAGGGTTCCCTTATGACAGAAATAAACAAAGCTTCAGTTATGCATCTGTTTTTTTTTTTAAACATATAGAAGGGATAAACCTTCAAGCTTTGACATATTCAATCACACTTTTGGACTCTTTCTTTTCCAGGGAGACTTTCTTTGGATTTTTTCCCATCTAATTAAAACCAGTAGGGATAGCATCAGGTACAAATGACCATCCACTACGAGGAGGCAACCATAGTAGATAAATTAGCTAGGAAGAAGTTTTTCAGCCCGAAAACGCTCGTCTAAACAGACCAAGCCCATATGACCAAGCCAGCACATGATATTTTAGGCTTAGCTATGTTCCTTTTGTAATTTTTCATGCGCCATAGATAAAAAACGATAATATCCCTCCTGGGAGGGGGGGGGAATGATATAATTTATTCTCTTGAAATGTCCTCCTAAATATGACGTCACTCATATATATTTTTTTTAATTACAGCTCTAAACGAAGGTAATCTCGAAGACCACATTGCCTTTCTATGACGATAAATAACAGTTTGAATAAGAATTAATTCTTTTATGAGACAGTGAAAAGATAATTAAAAATATACTGGATATTTTCATCCTTGTATTGTGATCGAAAAACCCGTTTTGGACAAAAAAAAGTTACAAAAGATAGCGGACAGGGTTGTGGGCCCAACAATCGACCTTCCTGCAAACCTTCCCCAGACGTCTCCAGGTACCTATTTGGAGCTGGGTCGACTCTGGCTGAGCTTACAGGGTCACGCCACTGATCCCCTTTTAGAAAGCTATACAAGATTACAAATGACTCCAAACAGCTAAAGAAAAAGGCAAAGTACAAGAGTCAGCAAAGATCACTTTTACAAACGAAAATGTGACTTAAAACTAAAAAATAACATAATAATTATGCTATTAGGTAATTTAGATAATAATTTAAGAAAACATTTACGTAAATGATCGATATAGCTCGTTATAAATGGGGACTATGTACAACATTTACGTAAAGGATCGATATAGCTCATTATAAATGGGGACTATGCAAGTTTCATCGGATATAGCTGAAATCATAGGCAGCGATACAACGCTGCCTAAGTAAAGAGCGATTTGGGCACAATGTATTTTTTTGGCTAGTGCCCTTTTTAATAGTCAAAAGTGATTGGAGGGCAAGTAACCCCACTCCGACGCCCACCATTTCCCTCAACACATCCTAGCAAAATGTTAAGATAGCCATTTTGTTCATCGTAGTTAAAAGGTCCGGAAAGTATGTAATTAAGGATGACACTACCCTCCCCCCCCCACAGCCCTCAGGGCAAGGATCGCAAGTTATGCTCTGGGGGTATATAAGGTTTTTTTATAGAAAGCGTGGTCACATAAACTTTGGAGGGGGCTCATTGGATAGACAATCAAAAGTTCTAGCGCCCTTTTTAAGGTTCAAAGTGATCAAAAGGCGGATAACCCCCCCCCCCCCCCCAACACACACACCACGTATTTTCCCGAAATGCATCTGATAGAAATTTTGAGATGACCACTTGTTGTCGTAGAAGCTTCAAAAAAGGTTCATTCAATTGTAATTGAAAGGGCTAGGGCCCTTTTTAACAGTCAATTGTGATTGGAGGGCAACAAGCCACCCCCCCGCCCATCAATTTCCAAAACACGTTTAACCAACATTTTTAGATAGCCATTTTGTCTAACGTGGTTTAGAGGTCTGGAAGTTATGTCTTTCAGGACGACACCCCTCCCCCCACATCCCTCAGCGCAAGGATTGTAAGTTATGCCCCGTGGGCATATAAGGTTATTATGGAAAGGGTGGTCGTATAAACTCTGGAGGGGGATCGATGGTATGTAAATCAGATTTTCTAGTGCCCATTTTAATAATCAAAGTGATCGGCAAATCAGTTGATAATATTCAAAGCGGAAGGTCCTCAGCGAAACAGATATAAACATATAAGAAAAAATTAGTTTAAAATACAACCTATAAAACTAAAAAAAAAAAAAAACCAGTCCCAGAATCCTCAGTTCAACGAATTTCGACGAGAACTGATAGATAAAATGAGGTGAAACGAGTCAATTCATACAGGTGAAATAAAAAATAATTAAGAAAACGCTTTCAATGCCATTCTAGCCTTTTTGGCAGCTAATCTGAAAGGTATTTTGGTTCCCTAGTATTGACTACTGGTTTCGTAATATAATTCGTCAACTCGTTTTTAATTAACTTTGTGTGTAAAGCATTAAGTGAATACTTCCATAACTATTTAAATAAATATTATTATCTATTTTGACTTTAGTTTAAATTGTTTCACGAACAACCTGTTTTATACCAAAGTCATTGCTAATGAGGGAGGATTTTTCAAAAAGTATTGTATAGCTAGGGTTATCACAAACATGGCTGCTTAAAGTAGAATCAAAAGAATTATTAGCACTATTTTTTGCTTTGATTATGTCATCTTTATGTTGTTATAGACGTATTTCTAAATTCTAATGAATTTTGCCAACATGGTAATTGCCATAGTTACATGGTATTTGGTAGATCCTTCTTTGGCGAGTAACTGGGGTCTTAGCTTTACCAGAGTTTAGGAAATGAAATTCATAATTTTAAAATTGTTAATCAATGCTGCTTACAGGTTATTTTGTGTCCAAACTTTTTTTTTAAATTCGTAACTGGATTTTACTATTTACAAAAAAATAACAAACAAAATAGATATCTTAATTTCTGATCAAATCCCCCCCCCCCACAAGTTAAAAGAGCTGTTGTAACTTCTATCGTAAATCGATCCTTAAATATTTGCTCTGAATCTCACGTGACAACAGAACTAAGATTTATCATAAACGTTCTTTTTGGAAACGGTTATCCCATTCTTGCTATTAATCATACAATTAGCCGTAGATTGAAAAGACACTCTCGTAATATCGAGAATGTCTTTTACCATGTAAGATTCCTGATAAGCTCTCAAATATAATCTATCTTCGATATATCCCAATAATCCCTACGAATGTAGGTACTCGATCCCAGTTACTCCCCCAAGAGCGGTTTATTAAATACCATGTGACTGCGGCAATTATTATGTTGGTAAAACAAACCAGAATTTAGAAAAACTCCTACAACAACGTAAAGACGAAATAACAAAAGCTTTAAATTCTAATAATGATAATATTTCTTTTGCTTCTGCTTTAAGCAGAAATGTTTTTGATAAACCCAGCCATGCAATACTTCTAAAAAATCCTCCCTCATTAGCAATGATTAAGATATAAAACAGGTTGCTCGTGAAGCAATTAAAACTAAACTCAAGGTCCTTTATTATAATATAAATAAATTAAACAATTTTATACATTTTTTAGTTGTCGGGGAGCAGAGGTCGTATGCCAACAAGAAAAACCAAAAAAAAACAATACATCATATTACTGAAACAAACACAACTATTCCTGCCTGTATTTCTTATTAAAGAAATAACATTGACATGCCACTCCAACATACCGCCAACACAAACTTAATAATACCAATTATCAGGCTACAGTGGACAGGGAGTGCAAAAAGATCATATCCAGACAATCACAAAATAATATAAATAATAAATCAAGACACCATCCTTCACCAAAATAAGTTTTTTTTTAATTTTAAAGCATTCAATTAGCAACGTTCAGAGCAGAGATCTAATGGCAGTAAGAGACAACGTTACATCTATAGATGTAGCAAACTTCGACCAAATGAAAGGAACCACGTACCGCACTGTAAATCTTGACCTCTTTGGCAAAGGGATTAATAGACGAGGCCCAGATCGAGTAGCAATGGGCACTGTGGGACATAGAGAACACAGGTTCATTTAGTAAAAATATTTAGGAAGGGCTCCACGATCGAATTTAACTTTAAACAAAAATACGAAAGACTGGATACTAAGACTCACCGGGAGAATATCCACAATATTATGTAACGATTCAGTCATTGATTTATTTAGCAAAAGGGGAGGAGACTGTAGAAATGACTTAGGAACACGAGCAGTCTTATTCTGTATCTTTTGAAGTTGAATAAGATTAGACTGAAACGTATTTAGGTACCAATGCCACATAATTGAATGAGATTGTACTAAAGTAAAATAGAGTGACTTACGTGCGGAGTAAGGAACTAAATTTTTCAAACGGTTCATAATACCAACGCAAGCCTTCCATGAAAGATTCTCGTCGATGACCACACCTAGATAACGAATACTTCTCACTCTATCAATAGACGAAAGACCGTCTTCAAGCATAACGCAAATATTACTTAGTTTAGGAAACCTACACCAAACTCTACAGTAAATAATAAGTTTAGTTTTTTTTTCTTATTAAGCACACGTTTATTATCATCAATATATTTCGAAAGAGGACTGTATGCATAGGAAATATTTATTTGAAGCTCATTTAAAGATTTACCGCACATAGAAGCAAATGTATCATCAACTGACTGAAAACCTGCAGTGGCTAAGAAGCGTCCTTGACTAAAAATACTTTTTTACACCGAGTACGTGCTCGCCTAGGAGATCTTTACACCGAGGTGATCGCCTATTCGTTCCCTAGGGGAATGAGGAGGGGATCAAAATTGGATAACTGCCAACCTATGTTAGGTGTATACACTATGTATGTTAGAGACATAAAAAAAGTAAGAAAACAATAATCCGAAATAAGTCCTTAAAAAAATGTCACTACAAAATTTGTTTTCCAAAAATAAAAAATCACGAGTAACATTCTTTTACCAGTTTTATTTCATACTCCAAAAAAGTTTATTAACATAACTATGCTATAAGTATACACAGTGTCATTTTAAGACATGGCAAAAAAGTTGAAAAAAATTCAAAGTTAAAAAAAGGGGAGCAAAAAAGTTAGGGGGCATGGGGCCCACGGAGGGGGCTGGGGATCAGGTTGGTGGGGACATGGGGGATCAGCGGTTCAATCTAAAATTCATATACAAACTCTTCATCAAAATTTTATATCCTTACTCAGGGTCAAAGCGCCAAGCGCCAAGCCAAGCGCCATCGCAATAGCGCCAAGAATCCGAGTATGCATGCGAAATCTTGTACAACAGGGGAGGGCTCGCTTGTACAGATAGAGACCTAGGTAGGGCGCGCTTGTAGTTATTATTCCTAGGCAAGGCACACTTTTAGTTATTATGGCCTTACTACTTATACTTAGCCAAACTTAGCCAGATTGTAGACGTGTAAAAGTTCAGAGCCGAAACGTTGTCACTAATTTCCGGAGCATAGACAAAAGCTTCTGCAAATATAAAGCTGTAATTGCATACCGCCTAAAACAATATGGTTGCCTTATTTTTACCACAAACTAACAGAGTGAAGAAGAAGCAGAAGAAAAACATTCGAATGGAGAAGAAAATTTTATCTAAAATACAATCCGCAGCAACATATGGCAAAACTGTCATTAAGCATACCACCAAAATTAACGATAAATATAAAAAAGAGGAAAAAAGAAAAAGATGAAAGACAACTAAATTATGGAATCACCGTCTTAGCTTCTTGAGATTCTTCTGGCTTCACGATCTGATAGGTGATTAAATATTCTGGATAAGCCTATAAACAAATAATTTCTGAAAACTCAGTCGCACAAACTAGACCTGCGCAAAATATATCGTTTGGACAACTTGTGGCTATCAGCATTCACAATATGCCACGCTTTTGTAAAAGTTATAATACTGCGACTGTAGCGATAAACAGAACATTATGTTCCTTTGGCTTTGACTTTTACGAATAGAATATAAAATGATTAAACATGTATATTATTTTTCAGAGGCAATAAAGTGCAGGTGGAACTGAACAAAAATTCCTCAAATAGGGTGAGAAGAGGTTGTAATAAAAAAATTAAGGAAAATATAAATTTCACAGAAAGAGGGGGAAAGATCATGGCTCAAAATATAATGGAAGGAAGGTGCTTGCGCAGCTCTTTTGGGCTAAGGAGATTTAGTGTTGCAAGGAGTCGTTAGCGATAGCAGTAGCAAAAACGTACCACCACAAATGTAAAGAGTCATTTGATAGCTCAAACAGTGAGATTAAATAGTCTTTAATCCTCAAGCTATAACATCTTCTATCGAGTTTTGCCACCATTTTGCACATATTATTATTTGCATCTTTTGCTATAAAAACAAGTCAAATATGCAGCTTAGTTAAAAGCAATGATATTTTCAAGAAAGTGCAGTTGAAATAAATCAACTTCCTTCCTTCTTAGGCCCAGGGTTATACTTTTTAATATGATTTGATCTTATCCCATTTTGAATGGTAGAATTGAGACAAAACAATACAAAGTAGTCTGATAGTTTCAGAATAAGAAACTACTATAAACCTTCAAGAGCAAATGCAATAAGCAAAAGTAAAATTTATCCAACAGAAAGCAAATATTGTCACAATTCCAACAATATATAACATTCTGTCTTTCCAATTCTGATTATTGAAGCAAACTATTACAAAAAAAAAAAAAAAAAAAAAAAAAAAAAAAAAAAAATCCTAGCAGACTATTACAAGACACATATTTCAATACACAGGCAAAAATTGACTAAAAAACAAAGCTAAAGTAATATTAGAAGTGTTCACTGTAAATAATAGCACACAATTCATTTGATATCTAAATTTATTAATCAGATACAAAAACGTGGATTTAGCGTTATTTAGCTCAATTAGTCAAAATTAATTCCCGGGGTTAAGCACATAGACAATTTCGTGCTTTGGTTAGCCAATCCAACTGATATTCCCACCCAACACAAAGCCAAAGGATAAAGGCTGGAATAATAATAAAATAATCCATTATACTTAATAAAATTAAGTATTTGTAAAGCTTCGGCCTAAAATTGCAAAAATCAATAATTCTAGCCCCCAATATTCCCCTAGTACGCAAAAGGGGTTAACATTGTGGTTCATTCTGCTGTTATTGAATTACAAATTGCTTATAAATTGAAGTTATCCCGTTATATCGGAACAAAAATAGTATCACACAGTTATCAGTAATGACAATTAAATTGTTGAGCATACCTAAACGGTTCTATTTTGACTGGAATTGGCTAAACAATCCAGCCACTATCATTGGACAGAACTCTTTACTTTTTTTTGCGCCAAATTTACCAAAAATAAATACATTTTTACACAATCTATTTATCTGATTAGTTGTCTCACTAATATTATATATTATAAATATAAATTATATTTATATTTTATATTTATTTATATTTATATATTATATTTATACTTAATATATATAATTATATTTATTTATAAATTATAGGTATAAATTATATTATTGAAAGACAGGCAGAATCATTTCTAGATGCAGTTACAAGTACAAATTCGTAGATATATGTTGATTGCAGCAATGGAAGGAAATCTAATCTTCTACTAAGTTAACTTTTCAGTCAATATTTCTGGTAATATTCATGCTATGCAGACTTATAAGCCAGTTTCACTTTCCACAGATATTAGCGATTTGGAAACCCTTAAGACAAGGGTTATCGCCGATATTGCCCTATAAAGTAATGGCAGAAAAAAACTCCAACCCTTTCGCTCCAACATTGCAATGTCAGGTAAGTAATGTCTAAGATGAAAAATTAAACTCCTATGCTTAAATAAAATTAGATAATTAATTTTCTGAACAAGATACTGAACGAGAAAAATCTCTGTTCTTGCTCAAAACTTGTATATTGAAATTAGATAATGATTTTCTGAACAAGATACAGAACAGGAAAAATCTCTGTTCAGCTTTGTTAATACTATTGAATTTAAATTTTACGGCATTTGACTAAAGGGACTAGTTTCTATCCTAGAGTAGATCACACTTACCTGTTCTCCCCGGTATACTACATATTCAGGATAAACTAAACCTCCATCAGTTGGTTTGCCCACAATAGAATGGTGTCCGGGTGGTGCATGAGCCATTCTCATAGCACTGGATTGCAGAAATTTTTTCCCGAGAGCCACGCGGCAAAGTATTAACTGCCTAAAAGATAGTGCCATTTAGTTTAAGGTAGATAATTTCTTAGACAACGCTGCTTTTCCATTTACAGAATTCAAGAAAAAAAAATGTATAATCTAAATAAAATAGTGGAACAAAAAAAAACCTTTAAATAATAAAAATCCAATGTGTTTCGTAAAATTTCAGATTGGCAATGAGATCTAGCAAAAATGGAATACTATATTTGTTTGAAAGAATGTACATAAAACTTCAGGTCATCTGTCTCCTTCGTGAATTTCCGCCGTTCCTTGCTATCTCCCTCGCTAGTATCATCAACCTTTGCATAACACTCGGTGAATTTCCCAACCCCTGGAAAAATTCTAACATCAAAGTTATCCCTACGATATCTCCGCCAAAGTCATGAGATGGCTTAAGGTCTATCTCGCTGACTCCCTGCATTACCAAGGTAACAGACACCTTCGTTGCAAGACTGTTGATTAGTGATATAGAACCAAATATAGACCCTTTCCAGTACGGATGCCTCAGTGGCTCCAACACTTCAGTGTACTAAGTGCGTCTATATGACGACATTCTATCGTGGCTCGAGAAAGGGAAAAGCTTCGTAGACTTGGCCCTCGCTGGTTATAGAAAAGCCTTCGATCTCATCAAACACATTATCGCTCTCAATAACCGAAGTGAAATGGCAACCAAAAGTGACTTGCTGCGTCTAGTCACTGATTTTCTTTCCCAGCGGGAACAGTGCGTTTTCGCTCTTAGCGAAGACAATTCAAATTCTGCATTTTTCCCAATCACTTGCGGTGCTTCTCAGGGCACTAAACTAGCCGGAATTATTTTCCTCGCTGTGATTAACTTCATCCTGCTTACTTTCAAGGACAGATATAAATTCGTTAAGGATCTGTCATTCTTACTCAAATACCTACTAGAAGGCCAATCAGCGATCCTCCTTTTTGATCCTAGTCTACCCACGGTTTTTCAGATTGAATGCGAGCGAACTAGCTTTACCCTCAATGAGCAGAAGTACAAGGTGTTTCGTTTCAACCCTCTTAAATCGGACTTCCAGGAGCCCCCTACCTTGTTTAAAACAGTTGGCAGTGAAAAAATTCTGGGGGTAATCTTCTCCGTTGACTGCAAGTTAACCAACCACGTAAGTGACCTTGTGCGAAAAGGATATACAGCACTGCAGTCACTGATTACCATGAAGCGGTTGGGGTTCAGTATGAATTCCATGAAGCTTGCCTTCAAGACTCATATCCTATACATCATTGAATATGCGTGCCCAGTGTGGGGCACTAGTGTACAGTTGAGTGCTGGGATGTGTCAAGATATCGAAGCTATCCAAATACGGACTTGTAAGATTATGCTGGGTCAGGCCTTCACTATTTATGACAATGCGCTTAAGGTTCTTGGCCTCGGGTCGCTTTTTAACCACCGTCAGAAACTTATTTGCCAGTTCGGCCATTTCCTGCTCCGTAGCAGCAAACACAGGACGATCCTACCTCTGCTAGCCCCCATTACGTCCTGTACCCGGAGACAATAAAAGCTCAACTCAGTGACATGCTGTACGACTCGCTACCAGCATTTCCTTGTCCCCTTTTTTACAGACATGGTCAACAATTCCTACGAAAAGTAAAATGGTTTTATTAATTTTTTGTTGTCGTATATGTTATTTAACTTCGTCGTATTTATAAAACCCCTTGGTATTCGGGCTTATAGCGCTCAAAAAAAGTAAGTTTAATAAATATGTCTAAGTTAATGTCTATGAATCAAATTACGCGATTAAGATCATTTGAACTACATAGGCGATATAAGGTTATATATGGCAACAGGTCAAAGAAACTTGTGTATTATACATTAAACTGATTTTTCAAAATTATCTGCGGTCCGTTGACTCTTTCCAGTATTGACCTTATCCCAACTTCCGCTCACAAGGTTGACACTAGTTCGGGAACTATTAAGTAACATATTACAATATGACTTTTGGACACGTCTGTTGGACTTTTGCAAAGTTTCCAAGAAATTAAAGAAAAAAAAATATTTATCGGGTAATAATATTAATAGAGATGAAGGGGAATACAGATTAAATCTAATTTACAGTAACTTAGGGGGCAGGTCAAAATTTCAAACAGTAAAGTGTTATATAACACGTTCCGAAACAAGTGTCAACATTGTGAGCGAAAGTCGGGATGACGTCAATGCTAGAAAGAGTCGACGGACCGCAGATAATATATATAACCTGGTAAATAAGGACCATTCCACATTTCCGACCTACGAATAAACTGAACATACCAATCGATGCCATTTTTATGCTCTTTTTGAATATAATAATCGCTTTAGTCGAAAATTCAAATTGAAGCCCTTTTTTGACCCTTGAAATTGAAATTTTTTTAAATGGTGATGATAATTTTTCCTATAACTTTTGGGTATAAAAAAGGTTTAAAACATTGGTTTCAAACTTACTATTTCACTTTAAATCCATTTTGTAAAAGTTATTTAATTCCCAATTTTCACGATTAAGTTGAATAAAAAAACAAATCAAAAAAATTCCGCTATGTTTTCATCTTATTCTGTCAGGCCACTTCTATACTGCCGTTTCGACTAAATATCGAAAAACATCAAATAGCCCAGTAAAAATAGCTCAAAAAAAGGCACAACCTCAAACGAATTGCAACAAAAATGATTTTTACACCAAAAATGAAGAAAAATAAGAGAATAACACACTAAAAGCCACCAAAATTCACCCATGTGGAAAAATCCGTGACAGGGGAAACACGGGGGAACCAGGGGAAATTTCGCAAAATCCAGAAGTGTTCGGATTGATCCAAGTCAAGATGATTTCCAATGTAATTTTTAACATAGAAGCCAAATCTTGCATCAGAATCTCGATTACTCTGTCCCCTGAACATTTATGAGGGGGGAAGAAGAAGAGATTTTGGTTTTCCAGGTCATTGCGATGTTAAGATGCGACCATCCTGCTAGCAGGATATAGGCCTGGCATCGATAAGTTAGCCATCGGCATGACCTCTATTGACATGTTCTCTGGAATGACATCTAGTGTCTCTTAAGAATTACCCAAAATGTAAGGTGCTGAATACTCAAAATAGTCAAGTTTTCTTGTGAATATTTGGTCATTTTTGTTCCGAATCTTCAAGAATGTTAGTCATTTTTTGTTTATCTTGTACCATTGAGTATTCTTTCACTCTTAAGTGACTACTATACTCAGTTTCGTGGCATTTTATCTCTATTTTTACCAACGCCATCTTGCGGCTCCTGGAACCGAATCTTAATGCTTGGAATGATCAATCCGTGGAAACTGTGTTAGTTACCTCACTGACAACAGTTCACTATGTTCGTTCAATTTGTACTTCAATTACAGTTTTCTACCAGAAGAAGACAAATCTCGTGAATTTCGTCGCTCCATATCCCCCTAATTATCAAACTACAAAATTTCTCAAACAGGGAGTGCTGACAACATCTTATCAGTCGTGTAAAGTGTTCAGTTTTGTGCTTGCGTCGGGAGTTGGTTCGTTTAATTGGTTTTACCGTTTCTTGTCATATTTACACTAGTTGATATGATTATCTACTGTATATCTTTTTTAATTCACTGATGATTATTTTTTTTTTTTTTACCAATTGCGGCTTGATGAAATGATGTTCATTTTATTTATGTTTGTTCAGTATTTAGGAGCCTAAAAAAAAGAAACATGTCGCGCACCTACATAGCAGTGTATAATTAATTTTTTCTCTCTCGTTTTGTGTAATTTGCTCTAAGAGTTGATTTAGATCTTTGCTCCAGCGTTCGTCAGTAAAAACCACATGTATAACTCCTGAGTTTATGTGTATTGCTTTTTTTGCTTATTGCTCCGTCTTTTCCTTTTTGTATGACGAGTTTTCCAATAAATAATAATAATAATAATAAAGGAGATTCGCGGCTTCAGTCCTCTTCCCACATCAGGTTCTCTGTTACTGAATTAACTTCTCTGTTATTCTAATATTCTAATTAAGTTATATTCTAATATTCTAATATTAATATTCTAATTAAGTTATTCATCATGTTCTCTGTTACTGAATCTTTCGAATCTTTATTTCAGACGAGTATGGCCTCACAATGTGCAATCTGTCTTCAGAGCGAAGGATATTATAACAGTCTCTTTACGCTTGGAAGCAAAGGTGCTGTCACAATTAATACTGCCAGTAAAGAAAGAGGTGATTCTGTCGAAGTTAACCCCGGTGACAAGGTTCCTGCTCACTGCCGAAGAGACTTCAGTAACCAGAGAAGTATTTCTAGTCTTAAACGTTGCAATGAAAGTGATTTAGTAAGTAATCAAGAAATTAACAGTAGATCCTTATGTTCTGCAAGTTCTTTATTCGCACTCGACAAAGACTGTCTGTTTTGTGCGACCCCTGTCATTGCTGATCCGCGTCATCCAGGCTATTCGCCGTCCCAGACTGTTAGAACATACACATTTCAAGCCAGTGTTAGACTTCTGTGTTCAAAAATACAAGACGAATGGTTAACAAGTATTCTGGAAAGGTCAAATGCAGCTACTGCTGATCTCCACGCAGCTGATGTTGTCTATCAAACAGTTTGTTCAGTGAACTTCTGGACTGGAAAAAACTTGCCTCAGTCGCTATTCGAAATTAAGTGGTGAACCTGAAGTAAAGAAGTGTAAAAATGGCAGACCTTCCGACGAGGTTCAAAAAGAAGCGTTTTACAAAGCTGCGAACTTCTTTGTCAGTCTGGACGATGTGCAGGTTACAGAGCTGACATCTATACAGAGCTGGCATCTGAAAATATTTCTATTGAAGACCTTTCTGCGTCTCCAGCGGTGGTTTCACCTTTAGAAGAAATTGAGCGGGCAAAGAAGGAGCTAGTTAGCGAATCTAGGACTGCGAAACTGTGGCTTGAACAGTATTCTGAAATGAATAGAATTCTTAGGATGTCAGTTCGCGCTGAACGGACTGGAGATTTCGACCTGTATCTTCAGAGCTGGTTTAGTATGTTTCCTTATTTCGCGGCATGTGGTCGAACTGCATATGGTAAATCAGCCCGTCTTCATTTACAAACCCTTGCGGCTTGAAAGAATCGCAGCCAGAATTATACGAGAAGTTCCAAACTGGTCACTTTTCTGTTAACAGAACCGAACATTCGTGGTCAGGACTCATCTCGAATTGCCCTAATATGTCTTTGTTCAAGTATTCAAAATCTCAAGTTCTTTAGACTCTTTTGTCGATTTGAGCTCTCAAAAAGAATTACGCTGTACTCTGAAGACCGCTGGCGGTCTCACTAGAGGGAGAGGCATGAAGGAATCGCAGCGGTCTATGTGGACACTATCTATGTCAGTGCGAGCTCAAATGAATGCAATCATGAAAGACCTAACCGGATCTGTTTACCACACAAGCGATCAGCTCGTTGGTACATTGGGATCCAGGATGTTGATAGACAGTAAAAATTAGCTAAAACTGCTCAAGTTCTTCGAGCCTTTGCAGCTATTAAGCGGGGACCAAGATCTAATAAATATTGCAATTGGAGTGAATGCTTTACAAGTATGCAACGTTGACAAAGCAAAAGACTTTTGGCTGCACATACAGCAGGTGATGGTTAGAAAGTCAGTAGAGACTTTTGTGCTCAAAAGGAAAGATAAAGTCGTAACTATGGCTGAAAAGTCGGCTCCGAAGCTTGATGGTGAGCCGGTCGAGATTGACCAAACGTTATTGTTCCAGCAACTAGCGGCTGTTGCCACTGCCGGCGGTCAGGATCTGTCGGATACTCTTGGTTATGAACTTTACTCTTTTCCTCCTGCACTTTTCGGGTCATACCAACTACTACGCACAGCAGACAAGGCTTCCCTCTCAAACGCCCTCTGGAAAATGATTGAAGGCTCTTCTGCAAATCTTTCAACGAGTTGCAAATATTTTTTAGATGGAGGATGGCTCCTACATAAATTGCCTTGGACAACCGGCGCTACTTTTGGACAAATATGTCTGGCCTACGCAAGCTATGTCAAAGCTCATTTTGGAAATGTTACGGTTGTGTTTGACAGATACGAAGATTCACCGTCAACAAAAGACCAGACTCACTTGAAAAGATTGAAAGGCATAAGATCTCCTGATATCGACTTTACTGGGACAACAACGGTAACCCTCAAAAAAGACTTTTTCCTGAACAACCCGAAGAACAAGGGAAAATTCATCCTCCTGCTGGGTGGAGTGCTAAGCTCGTCAGGATGTCGCGTGGTGTATGCTTCAGGTGGTGCAGATTTCACGATTGCGACAGCCGCAGTGACAAGTTGTTCTTAGGTAGAAACCTATCTTGTTGGCAATGACACAGACCTGCTCGTCTTGCTTCTTCACCATTGCCAGCCAGAAAGCTACCCACTTTTTTTTGAGCGGAGACCAAGCCGGGAACATCCAAACTCTACAACATAAGAGAACTAAAAAGCAAGCTTGGGGAAGTCGCAGAGGTCATACTGCCCATCCATGCTTTCCTGGGATGCGATACGACCTCTAGGTTCTACGGCGTAGGAAAGCCAGTGTCACTTTTATTGGCTAAGATCAATAAAGAATTCCGAAAAAATGCGGCGGTTTTTGGCTGGAAGAACTCACAAAAACATCAGATCATCAGTACAGGCGGAAAGCTCACACTGCTTGTTTACCGAGCTAAAGCTGATACCAACCTTCAGGACTTGCGTCCCACCATGTTTGTCACGAAACTGGCTTCTTCGACCTCGTTTGTCCGCCCAGAAAGCTTGCCTCCGACATTGTCAGTTGCGAAGTTTCCCTTCTTCAGAGTTTTCCTACAGGTCATGGAATGGATGGGTTGATCAGCTAATCTGGACCCATGTGACTGGGGCTGGCGGCTAGACAGAACCAAGTATGTACCTGTAACGATGGACTCGAAGCCAGCACCCGAAGGACTACTGAGAATGGTACAATGTGCTTGCAAGTCAGGTTGTGAAACAAAGCGTTGCAGTTGCAAAAGAAACGGACTTCACTGCACAAAAGCATGTGCCGTGTCATGGTACCGACTGCCAAAATTCAGAAAGCATTGACCTTGATGGTGATTTTAACAACTAGGTTCCTGTTTGAAGTTTTTTATTATTTGATTTGTTTTAAGTCTGTGATTTGCCGAAGTAAAATCCAATCTGTACCAATTTTATACACCGTGATGATTATTAATATACTGTGATCGAATCCTTGTTGAAATGGGCTCCGCAGCCAAAAAAAAAAAAAAAGAAAGAGAATTCAATTTCCCTACTTTTCACCATCTGCCAGTTTTTTTCCGATGAGGGAAAACTAGTATTATGAAGGAAGATTTGGATTCTGCGTCTCAAATAATATCAAAAATAGTCTTTACAGCGACGAAATCGAGCGAATCTGAGTCTTCCTCATTTTCCCCTGTTTCGCCCGCTAACCCTATCAGATACCCCCGGTGGTGTGATATAATAATTCTGATGCAGAATTCGAGTTCTGCGACTTGAACTACGTAGGACTGGGCATTTACAGTACTAAAAGCAGAGGTCCTGGCATTTTTTCAGAATTTTCCCTCTTTGCCCTCTTTTTCCCCCAATCAAACTTTTTCCCATCTGTGGATTTTGGTGGGCTTTTAGTATGTTGTTCTCCTAATTTTTCTGCATTTTTTGGTGCAAAAATCATTTTTGTTGCAATTTGTTTGACCTCAAACGCTATTTTTACTGGGCTAAAAGCCGACTGAGGAAATATGGCGGATGGAGAAATGGCAAAACTGTTTTTAATTTTTTTTTATCCAGCTTAATCCTTTCAAATTAATGCTTGGGGATTATAATTTTAACAAAATGGATTTTATAATTAAATATTAATTTTGAAACCAATGTTTTAACCCTTTTCATACCCCAAAAACACAGAAAAATTATCATTTTCAAGGGTCCAAAAAGGGCTTAAAAATAAATGAAAAAAATAGCTTAAGTAAACGTTAGCATATCGTGTACGACTTGTCATTCAATGTGAACACATAGGTTTTATTAACATAATTGCGACCACAGGCTGAAGAGGCAAACATTAGCGATTGCTTCCTCAAGGTATCAAAGCGAGATGCAAAGGCTGTCAAAATATATTTCCCATATCAATAGCAAATCCATGCCCAAAAGAGACATTTCTCTTGTTATTTGCACGGGAGTTCTAACTAATAGCACTACCTCCCAACTATCTTCTTTTCTCTCTGAAATATTCTCCGTCTTTACTATGAGAACAAGGTAAATTCCGCTTACCTAAATTTCCCAGAGACTCTGTCTATCCAGTATTCACTCTACACAGCACAGAAAGGTTTAACTTAAACCGTGTAATTCAACAAAGTCCTGAGACAAGCCTTTCCTCCACAAGCCTAGTGGAGGAGCAAAACAAGCACCAAATGCTAACAGTGAAATAATCAATTCGACATTTAACTATGTAGAAATAGAGTTTAACCTTCTTATTTAAGGAGTCATGTGAAGTTCCAACCACCCACTGATAGACAAAAGAAAAAAGAAGAAAAAGACCCGAGTGAAGAAGAAGAAATATCTCGACAAACTAATACCCAAGTAACTAAGTTACGGAAAGTGGTATGATATAGCTGGGTTGGGATCTGCACATCTTGATGGAAAACAAACATGGATTGTCTCATTCGCGCAATCTCTCTCTGGCCAAAAAATATGAGCATTATTCTTCTAAAGATAATTTTTGACGATCGATTTAGCTGGTGAACTATACAACTATTTAACAAAAATTAGAATACCTTGGTATCTAAATTAAATGCTGAAATATGTAATGCACTGGGTTAAAAAAAATAAATAATAAGTCAATTATAAATATGAACAACAAATACTTACTAGCCAAATTCAAGTATGATAATAGATAAGATTTATTGCAAAAAGCCTGTGGGCCATAGCGACACATAATATAGTCTACAAACAAAGCTCAAGAACAAAATAAAACTTTAGATAATAATAATCAAAAAAGCAAAAAGAACAACAAAACAAGGAAACAGAAGCACACCAAGGTCCAACATTTTAACCAACAAACACTAATCATAATAAAATTCAAATCCTAAAAACCGTAACAAGCTATCCCCTCAAACAGGATTCCCTATGTTTAATCACTAAACGAAGAAACTTACACAACTGTTTAGTAGCAGATGCGTTCCTCTCATCCATCCACTCAATTAAGCAACACTCACTCCCAAACACTCGTCCAAAACATTCATTCCGCAACTCAGACAGCTCTTCACACTCGGATAGAAAATGAAATAAGTTCTAATTCACACATCCAAACATCGGGTAAAAATAAGGGCCAGCCACCAGCCTAAACTTTCCCAAAAATTTCCTTCTCTCACCTAAACCAAAACTATCCCCTCTTACCAACAACAGATTATTCAAATCTTCTTTATTCAACCCAAATTTAAAATAAACCTCCTCCCCCAACAATCTTTGGCTTTGGAGTAAAACCTCAAATACATATATAGGTCCTTATGAGCTTGCCACTCTTGGATTTCTTAGTCATTTAGTGTCACTGGACTTCCTTCAATACTAACACGGTTTCACCCATAGGGCCTTTTCCTTCATTCCACATCTCTGAAAGGTCACAAAGGTCCAGTATATCCTTAACCTGATTTAGCCATAAATCAGGTCTACCGTCCTTCAAGCTCTCCAAATAAGCCAACTTAAGAAGCCGAACTCTAGGTAGCCTAGTTATCTTCTCCCAGAATTTTACCATTCTAACCAATCTAACACTCCTTACAGTGCTAAGCCCCAAATCTCCTTTCAGCACCACTGAACTAAATGAATCGTTCAAGCCTAAAATTCTCTTAAAATATCTTAGCTGAACTATTTCTAGCTGAGCTGCTTTAGCAAAACCCCAAACCTCAGAGCCCCAATGTAGACTAGAAGCTATTTTTGTCTGGAAAACTTTTCTGGATCCATATGTCAGCTAGCTGACCTAAATTACTTCTCGAAATCATATTTATTAGCCTATTAACCTTTGAATTACAATCTTTTACATGCCTAGACATTCCCCTTAATGCACTGAACTTAACACCCGAATAAGAAATTCTTCTTTAACCTCTAACACCTTTCCTCCAAAATAAAATGAAACTCTGAATCAACATCTTATTTACTCCTAAATACTAATACTACTGATTTCTTAGCGTTCAACTCTAAATCTTTCTTTTCTAAATATTTTTTTATTATATCTAATTGTATCTGAAGATTATCTCTACTATCCACCACTAGAGTTATGTCATCCGCGAATAACATACATGATAGCCTAAACCAATCCAAAGATACATAAGGGGCTCCATTACTTTTCATAAAACTGTCTAAATCCTTAACAAACAAGAAGAAAAATTTAGGAGATAAAGTTCATCCCTGTTTCACACCCACATGAGACGTAACCTGCCTAGAAAAATTTCCCATAACCTTCACAACAAATTTCACCCTCCGATAAATATCTGCTATTATTGCTACAAAGCAAGACGGCAAGCCTGTTTTTAGCAGACTTTCAATTAACAACCTCCTATTTACCGAATCAAAAGCCCTTTTCAGGTCTAAATAGGCTACGAATAGCCGACCGTTTTTCCCTCTAGCATATTTCCTTCTCAATACATCCAAAGTAAAAATATGGTCAACAGTGCTGAATGTCGATCTGAATCCCACTTGCATCGGGCTTAGTAATTATCGGGCTAAGCATGTTATTTACATAAAAAAGAACCAGAGGTGTAGCCTAAGATCTGAAGTTCCAAGTCCCTGTGTAAATCAACGCTACTCAACTCGACCCTTGGTTCAGCTCATCCTCCGTTTAAGTCAGCCGTCATTCAACCCAATCCCCGTGCAATGAAACCCTCATTTAGCTCGGCCCCAATGCAACCCAGCCCCCATTCAATTCAGACCTCGGAACAGGTTAGGTTGTATTTAGCAAAAAGTAAATTTGGTGCGATTCACATATCTAAGGGAAACGCATACTAATAAACTGAAAAGAGTATAGTTAGATTCCTTATTTTATGTTCTATCCAAATATCCTGGTAACTTTTCTGGTAATGTAATCCATTCTCCCGATTGTATTGAATCTCTTGGCCGAAAGCTGATGAGATGGAAAGGAACGGAAGAATTTATATTAGACTATATCTGGAAACCACCAGGTGGGGGGGGGGTAGCTTTGTTAGATAAGGGGCCATGATATTTGGGAAGAGTATAAAGTAAGGAATCTTTCTGTTGAGCAAGAGTTGAGTTGGAATTCAAAAAAAAAATAAAATTTTATTACCTATGACAGACATAACAGGATCTATCTTTGTGGGAGGGGCAGCCAGTGCCTCCGCCGATTCCATATACATACTGATTACTTTTTGATGAATTTTCAGCAAAATAAATCCCTGTAAAAAATGACAACTAAAAGATTTCTAATAAACATATTTAATAATACAAATACAAACCAACACTTCCTGAAAATTGACTAATGATAACAAAAAGTACACACTAACAACGTATTTTGTAGAAATACAAAATTTCTTTCTACACATGCTTAAACTATCCTAATGGAGCTCCCAGGTTCTAGATACTTCGATAAGCCTATGGCTGGTAAAATAACAAAAACAAAAGAAAACATTTTACAGGCAAGGTAATATCGTATAATGCTATTTACTATTTTGAACAATAGAGGAACATTCTTGAGAAGCAAAGAAAAAAGAAGAACTGTCGAGAATTCACTAACAAAAATTCCACTCCACCGAACACCTTCAGGCGCTCAATAAGAAGAAGAATTGCTATATGCCATGTATTGAAAATAGGCTATCTATTTGACTCAGTTCGATTAAAGTTGTCATAAATACAGATTAACTGGGTACGATCAAATTACACTGATGAAGCCAATTAATTTACAATTAGTAATTTCTTTTGATAAACGAAAGCAGTATATTACAAATATTTGATTAAATACAGTCGCCAGTCTGACAGCTCCTCACAGTGAAAAGGGCGCTTAAGTTCCCCTTAGAGCTGTAAATTTTCAGGCCATCAGCAATGTCCTCAATAGGGCATCAATAGGATGTAAATAGGAACTTTGAAGGGGACATGGAAACTGGATAGCGTTGGAGTTTTGATACTGTAGAAAAAGATAGCTAAGAAGAGCTGAAATACCATTTTAATTACTTAGAAATAACTTATTCTTATTCTTCAAAGTTACACCAAATCAAACCACAGGATTCGAAGTAATCTTTTGTTCAACTATTTGTAGTTTCCTTTCTTTACTCTGTTATGTTATCTTTTAAGCTGACTCATTTAGTTCACTTAGTTCTTAGTCTTAGTTACACACAAAGAAAAAATCTTACTGACACAATCAACAATACAAATTGAAGCCAAACTCAAAGTGAATATATATCAATACAAATAAAAGAAGCGCTGCCAGCCCTCAGACCATGAAGAGGGACGATGCAGCGAAAAGAAAGAGCCAAGGACCTCACGAGAAAATGGTGGGGTAGAAACCAAAGGACCTCGCTTTGGTGCCTTCAATTATACATTTTGGAAATTCTTGTTTCTTGTTTTAAAAAGGTGTAGCATGAAAACATTTTTAGAACTGACCTAGGACGCCTCTGTTTCATATAGGCTATTTCCGTGATTTGGCCATTTTATCCCAGGGACTGATAATATCATGTCACCTCCATGAGCATAGTTTTGCATATTTTTGGACTAGTCTGATTAAAACAAAATCTTGAAATTTTGATCCTCTGCCTTACAGGGTCGGAGTGGGGAGATCGGAAACCGCGGCACCTAAGAGATGGAAAACTGCTCTATCATCGGTTTTACATCCTTTCTGCCTTTTAGAACGTCTTTTTTAATGATAACAATTGATAGATGCAAAACAGATAAAATGAAACTCCTTACTTCTCTTTTTTGCATGCTATTCTTTTTTTTACTGCTTTGCTGAATATAAGCATAAGCACAGGAAGCATGTGCTTGCACCTATAATAAATCGAAGAAATTGGTTCATACAGAAAAATTTTAATAATAAAAATTAGCTCATTTAAAAGACCGAAGCTATTTTGCCCCTCAATCGTCCGAGCGCTCTAGAATAGCTTGTCCTTTTCTTAAGACGCTTGATTAAAACAGAAAATGGGATGGTTTTGAGCTCAAAATCTACAAGCCACACTAACTTCCGTCTTGTACAGGTATTTGTCTGAAAATATTAGATAATAATTCTCTTTATTTGCAGATAGATAGCAGTACCAATTAGCAATATAGCTAATCTTGTTAAATGAGTATGCGTTGACAAAGCTCTCATACCTCTCCAATGCTAAACTTTTGATGCTCAGAGGTATATAAAACCGATAACACATAGCAGAAATGTTTATGTCATTAGGTTCCCTCTGTTCAGATCACAGTCGAAAAAGGGGATGGCAACCTTCAGTTTTTAAACAAGACAATTCTAGATTTGAGGTCCTCCTGATTGGTCTATTCCGTCTTAAATTACGGGAGCTTTCATTCAGTCTAACCATGGATTTTTGGTGCAATTTCAAGACGATTGCTGCTAATTCCAAGCCAAGATCTTTTTCCATCGTTTTATTTTTACTGTGTTATTCTCAATTGTCGTAATATGAACGCAAATATGTTTTGATATCGTTAACAGCATTTTTGGAATGCCTGAACCTCGCTTTTCCTTTTTTTTTTAATTTATAAAAACAAAGCGTACAAAACCCTATAAAAAAACTAATATACAAGCTCTTATTTTAGTCTTTGCACGATTTTATTGTAGAAATTCTCTTGATTTTTTATTGTCATTTTTCTAGTTTTATAGTTTTAAAATAGAAAAATTGAAAATAAATCCATTTCTTAAATAGCTTTCATTTTGATAGCAGTTTGTTATTTGAATGAACGTATGAAGCCGTGTCTCTGACCACGCATTCCTCCCTCCCAACTCTCAAAATGTCACAGTTTATGTAGCATTGGGACACAGGTGATACCTTACAAGACGTTAAGCACTATCATGTACAAACTAAAAGTCCATAACTTATGGCTATTATTACAAAAAACAAGAAAGAAGTACCAGGAATATTCCTCAATATATTCTCGTCTTTCCGAAAACTCCCCCTTATGGAAATGGACCCCCCCCCCTCTCCCCAAATGGCATTATTCAACGGAACTCAAGTTTAGGTATTTCGCTAAATAAAGTGGTATACGGACGTTTTTTCCTGGTAGAAAAGTATAGTAGTTTTTCTTTAGGAATACTATTGTATAGGAACGTTTGTTTTCCATGAGCATCAATCAATGTTTCCCTGCATTCCCAGAAATCAAAATACCAAAAAAGACTCACCTGCACCAAACATACCACCAATGTAAGCATGCCGTTCATCGAAACCTTTTTGAACAATAGCATTTATAAAAGGCGAGCCATGAAAAAGAAGCTTTTCGTTGACTTGTCCCGTATTTTCATCACCAATCTCTTTCCTCCGATGCATATACCGTTCCCAAACACGGCGGTTTTTCACTTTTTGTATCTACATTAAAAAAAGAAGCCAGTTGAACTAGATTGTTGTTGGCATGAACACGGCCAAAGTAGGTAAGACAAAGTATTCCAGAAAAGGGAAGAAGTGCTTTTGGTACATTTTGTGTCAAGTTGACAAATAAGGGTGGTCTAAAATTCTTTTTCTCATCTTGTCCTGTTTAGTCAGTGTGGTCTCAAAAACTGTTTACATTTTGTATCGATCATGGATTTGAACGATGAACAAAATGAATATATACGAATTTCTTAATCATTTTATTAAGAAAGAGTTGTCATAGCATCCTTTCCCTTTCCCAAAGCCACGCCGTTCATCTCTTGAACCTTCATCTACAGCGTCTCTTTGTCCAGGAAATATCATCACGCCTAGTAATTTGCTTCCTACCGAGAGGAAGCAAATTACTTTTATAATTACTAAATAAACTCATATGATATTTCTCATATAAGGGTTCAAACTAAAGTTTTTCTAAAATTACTAAAACCTCTCTTTTAAAAAATCATATTTGTAGTTTTCAATAGGTAATCTTTAACTTCGCAACCACCATGTTTCATAAACTCAATTATATGTTGAATAATCGATTTAAAAAAATATAAATTGATTATATCCAATTCAATCTTTTTATGTCATTTGCAACTCCTCCCTACTAAATGCATCTTTCTTCCCTTTTAGAGATTAAAAAAACAATCTTTCATTACCTTTTATATTACTTCCAGCAAGTTTATCACGGTTTGACAAAATATAGAAAAAATACTCAATCCATTTCTCTCCTACCCCCCTCATTTTCAATAATAAAGGTAGGCCTACCATTCAAACGTCTAATTGGGACTAGCTCAGATATACTACTTCCCGCCCGTTTCTTAAAATGATGGTACAATATTTTGCTATTATGGCTTCGGGCTGCATCTGCCAGATCCTCAAAAATTTTACCCCTGACCTCCATTTCATATCTCCTAAATTCATACTTTTATGTATTTTCTACTTGTCTCTTATTTCCATAAGATCTATTCTATTTCTATAGATCTTATTTCCATAAGATCTATCCCTCAGGAATTGCTCATACTTCTCTTTTTCACCAGGCTTAAAACCTTTTCACTGATATTCCTAGATATTTTTTTTTAACTTTCCTTCCTAAGCATCCTCAGGTGATTTGCAAATTAGTTTCCTAAAACTATTCCATTTATCTTCTAAAACTATCAAATTCCATGCTCTCATTCCTAAATCCAACTTCGCTAGGTACGTTTCTCTAAATTCTCCTTATATTGCTTATCAATGTTTAAAGCAGGCTTTTAATTATTTACCCTTCCTATATTTTAGTTTTGAGTTATATGTTCTAAGTAAAAAAAAGAAGGAAGAAATGCGGCATTGGGCTTTACAGTTCCTACCGGTGTGGCTTGATTTTAACATCCATAGCGACAACCATAGATCCGGCCACTTTTGATTTATAAACACATAATCAATAAGTTAGCCGTAATATCATCACGCAAGTGCCATGTTACTTTATGGCTATCTTACGACCAAATATTATGCTGATAGATTATTCTACATATCACATTCTAGCCCTATCAAGGTTTCCAAATCGACCTAGCCTAGGATTCTGTTTATCCCTATTTGTACCACCCGCGGGATTTAAATCTCCTAATGAAAAATACCAATTTCTACCTAGCAGCTTGTTATTTTGTTCCTGCGAGTGTATGTAAAATTTCAACAGGCAAACTGTACAAATTACTCTTACCTGCCTCAAAGTTTGATTGAGACCCGATAGCTCCATTTGTTAGGTATTTTGATGATAAGATAGCCCTCCCCACCCCAATAAGAGGTAGGATCAAGTATGAACTTCCAAAAAGTAAAACTAAGTCACTTACTTTGACTTTCCATCAAGCTTGGTTGAAATCTGACAATGTTCCTGTTTGATATCTTGACAAAAAAAATTATTGGATTCAATCCCCCCCCCCACCGTCCCTATCAAAGATCTAACAGTGTCTAGACAGCCCATAGGTATCACTAGCACGCTATATATCTTACTTCAAATCAAGTTTGATTGAGATGACAATCTTTTCAGGCAGTTGTACAGATTCCGAAAACCCATCTGCAAGCCTTCAACCTACGAGTTGGATCTTCGCAACACCAGTTCCAGTCTACTTTTGGGCCAAAGCCTTATATTAATAAGAAGTCTAAAAAATCTGGATGAAATTGAACAGTTCAGATAGCCCCGTATTTTGCATTTTCAGACTGATTTTTCCAGAATTTCTTCCTGGAAATATAGAAAACGTATAGAATTGTCAAAGTCAAGGTTCGACGAAAAGATGTTATTGGTTTAAATGGGTCTAACGTTGAATGATCCCCCAAAAAGTTACTTTCAGAATTAAGTTTCATTTTTACTTTTTTTTAAACTATTTAGAAGGCTAGAAAAAAGAATTCTATCTTGTCCCAAGAAAACTATTAGAAATCTTGCAAGCTTCAGAAGAACTTGTGCGATCTTTTTTCGAATTTCAATCTCTTAAAGGTACCGATCGATAGCCAGGTAACCATCACAGAAAAAAAAAGCAATCTTAGTCTGCAGCACAATTATCACGTTTTTTCTCCAAGCTATTTAAGCTTAATCAACAAAATACATGAGTAAAAAAAAATCTTGCAAAAAATCAAAAATCCCACCATGTTTTTACCTTCAATATGTGGTATCTATTGAAGACACCACCAGCGTATCCGTTATCTTTATGTTCCATGATTGTTTTCTGCATTTCTTCCTCTACTGCTAGATATTCTTGGTCTTCGGCATCTAGGTCAACCAATAAAGGATTACTACCAAGTGACGAGGGCGCTGGGTTATTTGAGAAATTTGGCCATACTGGAATTGATCAAGTAAAAAGCTTAGTACAAAAATCTAAATAATCAGTAATAGGGATAAGTGACAATGAGAAACGAACTTCAATTCGTTATGGAATTTTCAAGCTAAAATAGTGTTTATTTCTTCTTTTAGAATGGAAGTCAAGGAGAAAAAAAAGTTAAACTCTCAATGATGTACATAGACGCGCTAAAAAATGATATCCCTGTCAGTGTCAACAGCCGTATGGCCTGGCAAAACATTACTATTGACTCTTTTCTTTGCAAATCTGCTCTTGATTCGGTAAGGTGGTGTTTGGGACTTGAACTTTTCACACAACGTCATTCCAAATAGTTTTCGTTTTCAATAACATCTTACCTTATTTTCACAGGTTACAGTTATTCTCGTGGTTCAGATACTATTTAGCAAAATATAATTTTGTATTCGTAAACAGCCAAAAAGCCCCTATGCTTGACACCTCAGGCCTCCAAACCTCGGCAGGTTTCAGATCCTTGGTCTTAGCCCCTGCTTTTACGAGAGATACCTTCCACTTATGCACCCATTAAAAACAGATATGGGGATTTTGGTCCTTGAAAATATACAATCGCGTCATACCCTCCACTCACTTCGCTCGCTATGGTCGAGAGTTCAGGTCTTAAAATCTCACAATGACCCAGGCTTCACCTGTCGCACCAGGGTCTTGGCCTTCTGCCCTTAATCCAACCTTCTCCTACTATGACCTCACATTTTCGTTTTTATAATTTTCAGCAAATAACTATCTGTTTTTATAGCCTAAATTCTTTCCTCTTAGTTTTAAAATAATTCAGGAAAAACTCAGCTCAATCAGTCCAACTTTTTTGAGAACACAGAGCAAATGAGATAAAAAAAAAAAAAAACCTCAACAGTAGAGTTGGCCAGTTTTGGCTGGTATTTTGTCAAAACCTTCCAATACCCCTAACCTTTAGTCTACACAAATATAGAACGATGCCACCTCCCTTCGCTCATTTCACCCAATACGGTTGGCCGCTAAGGCCTTCGGTTGTCACACGCTTGTCATCCTGACTTCACATTTCCACTTTTCTTATTCGCAATCTCAGTTTTTATTATCATGATCCCAAAAGGATCCCGCCGAATGTCACGTTTCCAGATTGGATTTCTTAGCTACAGATTCGAAGGAAAGATTAAAAAATAGGTACTTGATTTTCAATGCATAGATATAATATATACATATTTCTACTAGAAAAAATCCAGCTCCAACCGGCTTTTCATTACCCCCCTCCACTTGCTCGGTCTTTTTAAGGAGCTAGGCTTGGCAGCTTGGGCCTTTGACCCTCTCAAATGTAGCCAGACGTTATCTCCTTCCACTGACCATGATCAGCAATTCGGGAATTCAAACCCTCACGCTACGCTCATCTCACACATCTCTCTATGGCGTCAAATTACCTATCTTTTCCTTTAAATACTGATCAATAATCTTTGACCATGGTCAAACCGGTAATGCCACTGGCTGACAAAATGCTCGTTTTCTCACCTATTTGATTTTATTTTCATTTATTATTTCCTTTCTTCTCTTAGTTTCATAATCTTTGAAGAGAAGACAAGAGTGCATGAGCCCATTTTCCTTGTACAAAAAAATCCTTTCACTAAGCCCATCCTTTAAAAAATTGAAAAACCCATAACACGGGTGTTCAAAAGACAACTTCATTGGCTGACGACGTAGGGCCTAGTATTCAGACCAAGGCGACAGAAGGAGAGGGTTCTAAGAGGCATTTGTCGCTTCTGAGCCCAACTCACCTTCGAGGCTAAAGTGGAGAGTTGACAACTACAGTGTTTATTCGATGGTGGACGTAAAAAAAAAAAAACGGTGTTTCTTTTGTCGGACTTCGGTTAGCAAAGCGGAGCACGAATTGCTGCAACACTGTACGTTGCACAAGCAATGTAAATCTAGTAGCTTTTTTCGAGGGTACTACTATAGCTACTATTAACAACTCCCTGGATCACCAAGCTACCTGAGATCTCCATCCTGGTCTATTTAAAGCCCCACTTTTTATCTCCCTCTCTCGAAGCTCCATTTTTTTTAATTAATTCTTTTGACCTCTTCCTGCCCGATTGGGGACAACCTGCATTTCGTTTGGCCCCCAGAAGGATGGCCAATGAGCTCAATCTTCATAAATCAATCACTAATCTCCGCAATTTTCATGACAATTTGTCATCCTTCGTCCATGAAACGTGGCCCAGTCGTACAAACCTTTCTTTCTTTATAGCCCTAGAAAGTGGGATCAAACAACACTTTATTCGTACAGCTAGTTGCTTGATGTACGATCAGCCAAACAAGAACCTTAGATAGCTCCTCTGGAAAACATCTAAGAGATCTTCCTCTTCCATTTGAATCTCCCACGTTTCAAGACATACATGACCACTGTCATCGTCGCAGCTTCCAATATTCAAAACTTGGTTCACAAACTGATGTTCGGATTCCTCCAAACTTTTTCCAACCGAGAAAAAAACACCCTGGGCCTTGGTTTATTCTACTTTTTACATCTTAACTGCATCCACCATCTTTACCTGAACTATGATTATATTTAAAAATCATTCACTTTGTAAACATTTTTATCTAGGACATCCAAATCATCTGCATAATCTAAGCTTAGGAGAGTTTTACCTTTCCATAAGACAAAGTTCCTTAGGACAAAGATCATCAAAACAATTCATATAAATGCGATACGACACAACCCTACTCAACTTCCAATTTAACATCAAACCAATTAGTAACCTCACTTCCTAACTTAACTGCAGCAATATTATTCTCGCACATAACGTTAAACAATCTAATGTACTTCTCTGATATATCGTACATGGACAGGAGGTTCGCCAAAGCTTTGCCGAATCAAATGTCTATTCATAATCTAAAACTGAGGACTAAAGGGGATACTTCTATTTCAGACACTTCTGAATTATTATTTTATGAGTGAAAATTTAGTCGAAGCTCCTTGAGGCCTTATTATTATTATAATATTTTTTTATACTTCAAGTAATGTCTCTAGCTTCTCTTCGCAAAATAAACCTTTATTCACTTCCAAATTATCGAAATTTTCAACGTTCTGAAAAAAAAAGCAAAGTTGAAGAAGTTTGTCACTTTTAGGAAAGGGCATATGACAGAAAAGGCTTTAGAAGTTTGAGGGGGTGGTAGCCCCATTCTTAATTATGGAAGTTATGCTCGTTTAGGTTTGCATATATTAATGAACTGTCATTTCTGATTGTTTTGACTGTGGTTAGATTATTCATTTTTATTTCTGTTCGTTTTATGTGTAATTTATTGACTGATTGCAATTTCTGTTTGTTTCAAGGATATTATGACTTTATTCTTGCTTGTTCAAGGTTTAATTCTGACTTTTTTACTCTGATATTTTCTCCTCTTTTTTTTGGGGGGGGGGAGGTGGGGGGTGGGTGAGTACGTTTCTCTAAATAAAAATTACTAGTAATGGTGAAAAAATTAGAAATTCAGAGGCAAATGCAGAACTATTTCCGCAAAAATTAAACTTTAAAGTCAGCTTGCAACAAAAAATGTGAATAACCGCTGAATAATTGCGACATCAGTAGCTAGTTTTAGCATTCCTTTTGATTTTTCACTTTGAGTGGATTTTTTTTTATTCTTAATAAAACTGTCCTAAGTTTAGTCGAATATGTGGCGGGGATCTTCACATCAACTAAATACACTGTCAATGAGTGAGTCCTCTATTTTAGGTTATCGACCCCAATGAAGAGCGGTAATTATGCCCCTAACAATTAGTAGGAGGTGAGAGTCTACCCCCTACACTTCTCAGTTTTTCATACATTAAATTCAGTTAATAAACAATAATCTACTCACGAGGTGAGCCAGGTCCACCCAAGGTGTTGAATAGTTTTTCTATACCCTTCAAAAGTCTATGTCTATGGCCATATGCATAGACGCCTATTTGTTTGAGTTCTTCGTGGCCCATTTCTGAGAGTATATCCAAAGTTATTTGTTCTCGCTCAAACACCTCTTGAAGCTGATCTAACCCAAGACTGAAAGACCGAATCTATGATTAAAAAAAGAGAGAAAAGAGGCTGATAGAAGCAGGATCATACATAGAAATTTATCCTATAAAATAACTTCACAATTCGAAAAGGGAGAATTTGAGACTAAAAAGGAAAGATATTTAACTAGCGCCATCTCTATAAAATCCATTTAATAGGGACAGTTTACCCCAACAGTTTGTTTGTAAGTTCTGAGAAGGGGGGGGGGGGGAGGAAGTATTGCATTAATAAAAGAAACACTTGAGAAAGCCTTAACCAGAATTTTCTTCTGAGAAGAAGGCAAAGATACTTTCAGGTCATACCTACTATAGCGTAAAAGGTCCTACAAACAGTGTAAAAACTGATTCCCATTATGGCTCACTCAACTCATAATACACAAGTTAACTGTCTAGCTTGAAATGCTAACGGTTATCTTACGAAAAAAAGTACCGATTCTAAAAGAGCTTCCCTCCTGCTCCTGTAATCATGCAATTCATTTCCAAAAATGCCTGTTATCAAGCCGTAATTTAAGCCTATGACAAGTTACTGACAGTATCATGTGCTTTTTTGTGCCAGCTAAACAAGGAAATGCTTAAGGTGATAAACCCTTCGGTGATATCGTCGCTTGGGTGGCATCTTGCCTCAGCTTCTTTGATAATTGTAATTGTTTTATTACCGTTTGAGTCTAGGATCATGTTATTTTTATTGCATATTTTCTCACCAATTACCAAGATATACATTCAGAGTGCAAATCTACTATGGCTTCAGAAAGGCCAAGCAATTGCACTGAAAAAGCAGAAAGTTTTGAAATTCCTTATTTGCTAAAGGATGACTTCAATTGCCATGGTGCAGTCACCCAGTCTGTCACTTAGAGCCCATTTTCTTTTTGGTGTTCTTGAAACTTACCTCGAACACAATCTTACAGAAAATCCCAAATAGTTAAAAAGAATAAGAATTTCACGTCCATAATTCCAGCATAGCTTCAGATCCAGATAACGTAATTCCACCTCCTAGGCAACAAGCGACACCAGTCAAGGACGTTTCGACTACAAAACATCTGACCACTTTCCAATTACAACCTTGATTCTTAAAAGTGGTGTCAGCTTTGGGTAATCTCTGACTGCTCCCAATTACCGAACGTTCCTGTGCGATAGGTCCAAGACTAATCGTGGGTTCTTTTCAGTCATATCTTTCTCAGTCCTTGGGAAAATTCTCATCACGTCTTTTTTATTTTTTACTCACCTCACATGCGTTCATGTTCAAATCGGAAATCTCTCTTTCAATAGCGATTTCTCGTACTATTTTATCTACTGGAAAACTGCTTTTTCCTAGGAAAAAATTCCATTAAGTCCCTGTCTATGGTTACCTTGCGATTTCCACATTTCCCCAAGTTTGTAATTTTGCAAAGATTTGGCTCGGCCTTTGAAAGGAATGTGGATGATGAATGCATGACTAGCGGCAGTGAATACCGCCCGTCTTTTTAAGAAGGGAGATTTTTTCCGCCAACTCACTCAGAAATTTAATTGTTCGATTTCATTATTCAAGACATCCTTAAAAATACATTTTCTCGGAATTTTCTCTGGAAACGTCATTGATTACCTGTCAGAGGCAACACTATAGCCTTGCCTATAGTAAAGGCAATACGACGCCAATCTTTCATTATTATTACTTTCTTTTTCCCAGAGGTACTTCATATGGAAGGGGTCGTCACAAAAACTTCCAATAGGGCTTATTTGATTGGAAACCGAGAGTTCTAGTGCCCTTTGTAAGGGTCAAGAGGGATTGAAGTGAAATTAGCCCCCCACGCTCATCAGTCCCCCAAACACATCCAATCAAAATTGTGAGATAGACATTATGTTCAGCGTAGTTGATTTCGAGATAGAAAATATACTTTTGAGGAGTACACTCCTCCACAACTCTCAGGGCAAGGGTTTTAAGTTACACCCTGGGGGCATATAAGGTTTTTATAGATGGAGTTGCCGTAGAAACTTCAAAACAGGCGCTTTCGATTGGAAATTCAAAGGGCTAGTGCCCTTTTTAATGGTCGAAAGTGATTGGTTGACAACTAGCCCCCCCCCCCCCACGCTCATCATTTCCCCTAACACATCCAATCAAAATTTTGAGATAACCATTTTGTTCAGCCTAGATGATTTCCAGATAGAAAATATGTTTTTGAGGAGGAAACTCCCCCACAACCCTCAGGGCAAGGGTTTTAAGTTATGCCCTGGGGGCATATAAGGTTTTTATAGAAGGCGTTGTCGAAAAAAGGCTAATTCGATTGGAAATTCAAAGGGCTAGTGCTCTTTTTATAGTCGAAAGTGATTGGAGGGCAACTAGCCCGCCCCCACGCCCATCATTCCCCCTAAAACATCCAATCAAAATTTTGAGATAGCCATTTTGTTCAGCGTAGTTGATTTCCAGATAGAATATATTTTTTTGACCACAACCCACAGGTCAAGGGTTGTGATTGAGACCCTTAGGGTTTGTACGGTTTTAAAGAATGTGTTGTCGCAAAAATTTAAAGAACGGGACTTTCGGACAAACGCTTAAAGATCTCGTTCAAGGGTTGCTTGTCGGACGGGAAAAGCGGGCAACTAGCCCCCCTCCCCACGCCCATCATTCCCCAAACACATCCAATCAAAATTTTGAGATAGCCATTTTGTTCAGCGTAGTTGATTTTCAGATAGAAAATATGTTTTTGAGGAGGACACTCCCCAACAACCCCCAAGACAAGGGTTTTAAGTTATACTCTAGGGGCATATAAGGTTTTTATAGAAGGCGTTGTCGTAGAAATTTCAAAAAAGGCTCATTCGATTGCAAATTCATAGCGGCAGTTACTTATTTAATAGTCGAAAGTGACTTGAGGGTAACTAACCCCCCTCCCACGCGAATTTTTCTTTCGTACACGTCCAATCAAAATTTTTCAATAAACATTTTGTCCAGTGCAGTTTTAATGCCTGGAAACTGGGTATTTGAGTATTGAAACCATCAAAAAGTTCTCTGGACCAAGATTGTAAGCTATGTTCTGAGGGACTATAAGGTTCTATATAGACAATATTGTCGTAGAAACTTCAGAAAGGGCTCATTTGATGGAAATTTAAATGGCTAGTTCCCTTTTTAATAGTCGAAAATGATTCTAAGACAACTGACACCCCTTCCACGCCCACCATTTCCCCAAACACATCAAATCAAAGTTTTATATAGCCATATTGTTCAACGTAGTTGAAAATTCTGGAAATTATATGTTTGAGCAGGACACTCTCCCCACAGTCTTCAGGGGCAAGGGTTATAAGTTATGCCTTGGAGGCATTTATGGTTCTTACAGAAGGATTACTTGTATAAACTTCAGAGAGGGCTCATTTGGTTGGAAATTGAAAGTTCTAGTTCATATTTTAAGAGTCAAAAGATATTGGAGGGTAACCAACTTCCCCCCAACCCCCCCCCCCGAAAATGCATCCAATAAAAATTTTAAGATAGCTATTTTGTTAAAAATAGTTAAAAGATCCTATAAAAAATTCCGTTGTTGACACGACCTCCTAGCACCTGGGGGCAGGCTTTGTAAGCTAATTTCTGGGGGCAAATATGGATCTTATGGAAGAAGGACCCGTATAAACCTCAAAGAGGGATAATTTTATTGGAACTTGAAAGTTTTAGTTAAATTTTTAAGTCAAAGGAGATTGGAGCGCACCTAGCCCTCCCCCCCTCCACGTCCTTTTTTCCTCAAACTCATCCGATAAGAACTTTGAGATAACTTTTTTTTAAATAGTTGAATGACCATATAACGAAAACTTAGGGGTCAACACAGCCCTCCAGGGCCCGAGGGCAGGTGTTTCAAGTTATGCCCGGGGGGGAGTATATGGTTCTTATTGAAGGGATGCTCGTAAAAAATTCAGAGATGGCTCATTTGATAGGAAATTGAAAGTTCTAGTTAAGTTTTTTAGAGTCAAAAGAGATTGGAGGGCAATTAGCCCCCCCCCACTCCCCTTTTTCCCCAAATGCACCCAATAAAATTTTGAGATAGCCAATAAGTTAAAAAAATTTCAAAAGTCAAATAACAAAAGCTCAGGGGTCGTCACAACCACCCACGGCCCGGGGGCAGGCGTTGTAAGTTCAGCCCCAGAGCATATATTATTCGTAAGAAAGGGATGCTCCTATGAACTTCAGAGAGGGCTCATTTGATTGGATATTGAAAGTTCGAGCTCACTTTTTAATAGTCAAAAGAGATCCGAGGGCAGCTAGTCCCCCCCCACGCCTTCTTTTTCAACAACCATCTGAAGAAAATTTTGAGAAAGACATCTTGTTAAAAATAGATTGGAAAATGAAAGTTCTAGTTCACTTTTTAAGAGTCAAGATAGTTAAACTAGCCCCCCCCCCACGCTCTTTTTTCCCAAAACCCGTCCGCTACAAATTTTGAGATAGCCAGTGTTTTGGAAATTGTTCAAAAATTAGATAACAAAACGCCCCCCAGAACCCAGGGGATAGGCGTTGTAAGTGTTGTCCTGGGGGCGTATATGGTTCTTATGAAAAGGATGCTCGTATAAACTTCAGAGGGGGCTCATTTGATTGGAAATTGAAAGTTCTTTTTTCAATTTTTATGAGTCAAACGATATCCGAGGGCAACTAGCCCCCCCCACGATCTTTTTTCTCCAAACCCGCCCGCGTCAAACTTTGAGATAGACAATGTTTTGGAAATTGTTCAAAAATTAGATAACAAAAACGTCCCCTAGAGCCCGGAGGATAGGCGTTGTAAGTGTTGTCCTGGGGACGTATATGGTTCTTATGAAAGGGATGCTTGTATAAACTTCAGAGGGGGCTCATTTGATTGGAAATTAAAAGTTCTAGTTCAATTTTGAAGAGTCAGAAGATATCCGAGGGCAATTAGCCCCCCGCACACACTCTTTTTCCTCAAGCCCATCCGATAAAATTTTTATAATAGCCATTTCATTGAAAATAGTTCAAAGGTCAGATAAGAAAAATTCCTGTGTCGATGGAACCCGCCAGGGCCCAGAGGCAGGCGTTATGAGTAATGCTCTAGGGGCATATATAGTTCTCACGGAAGGGATGCTCGTATAAACTTTGGCGATGGCTCATTTGATTGGAACTCGAAAGTTCTTGTTTACTTTTTAAGAGTCAAAAGACATTGGAGGGCGACTAGCCCCCCCTCCTCCACGCCCTAAATGCATCAGATAAAAATTTTTGAAATAGATATTTTGATAAAAATAGTTCAAAGTTCTTATAACAAAAATTCCGGTGTTCCCCAGGGCCCGGGGGTAGGCGTTGTAAGTTATGCCCTGGAGGCATATATGGTTGTTATGGAAGGGATGCCTGTATAAAATTCTTAGAGGGCTCATTTGACTGGAAATTGAAAGTTGTAATTCAGTTTTTAAGAGTCAAAAGCGATTGGAGGGTAGCTAGCCTCCCCCAACACTGCATTTATTTTTTTCCCAGAGGCACTTCATATAGAAGGGGTCGTCGTGTAGACTTCAAAGGGTGTCCATTCGATTGGAAATCGAGAGTTCTAGTGCCCTTTTTAAGTCAGAAGTGATCAGAGGCCAACTGGCCCCCAAGCCCTTTTTCCCCATATACATCTGATAAAAAATTTGAGGCAGCAATTTTGTTAAAAATAGTTCAAAGATCATATAACAAAAACTCCTTTACGTGTGGTCATTTCGTTAAAAATAGTTTAAAGATCAGATCAGAAAAACTTCGTGTGTCGACCCCCCCCTCTATATGCGTCTTGAACAGTCTTGGAAAGTACAAACAACATCAAATTGAATATTTTATGTATAGTGATATTAATTGTTGAAAGATCCTTCAGTTCAAGAATTTATTTCACTGTAATTGTATTTTTATTTTCAATACTGTAAGAACTGGAAAAGAAAATATTTGTAATATAATCCGTTTTCAGTTAAACGCCACTGACGCAGTAGGCTTTTGGTTTATATTTACAGTTAGGAAAGGAGGCAGTATCCAAACACTTGTTTGTAGGGAAAATATTCTGGTCTAACAACTTTAAAAAGAGCTGATAAATTAAACTGAATATTTGATATATAATTATAGTAATTACTAAAAGCTCATCATTTCAAAATTCAACTATAATTTTAATTTTTATTCTAAATATTATTCGAAGAAGAAAATATTTTTAATAAAATTTGTTTTCAGTAAAGAGCCAATGACGCAGTAGGTTTTAAACTTTTATATCGAGAGAAGGAGGTCATACCTAAACACTTGTTTGTGGTGATTTTTGTTCGTTTCAAGCTTGATTTGCATATTCAATTTCAGTTTCACTCGTTTTAAGATTTATTGATTAATTTACATTTATATCTATTGTATGTTTGTTTGCATTGATTGTTTATTTAATTTCTGTTCGTTTTGGGTTTCATTTATTCTTTAATAGTAATTTCTGGTCGTTTTTAGTTTGAATTTTTAAATTTATTTTTATCTTCCCAGCTTAAGTTTAAAATGGCCTTTACTTTTCTTAGAAAAACTTATTTTTTGGAAAGTTTTTTTTTAAAATTAATAGCCTAAAAAGTACCGCAGCACTGATGGTCAATGCTCTGCATCTAAAAACAGTGGCGGTGCTTTGATAAGAGCATCTGACTTTTTAGGAAGCCGTACCTTTGACATTTTATACTGCAGAACTTACTCCCATCAAACAGTTCGTGGTAACGAACTGTAAGTAAAGAGCGACCAGGCTCAATGGTAACCGAAACTCTAAAAAACGGAATTTTGGTACGAATAGATACATCAAAAGAATCAGATTTTAATTCTGATTTAAAATATATAAGTTTCATCAAGTTTAGTCTTAGCCATCAAAAGTTACGCGCCTGAGAAAATTTGGCTGATTTTCGAGAAAAGGGGGAAAGACCCCCTAAAAGTTATAGAAACTTAATGAAAATCACACCATCATATTCAGTGTATCAGAGAACCCTACTGTAGAGGTTTCCAGCTCCTATCTGCAAAAATGTGGAATTTTGTATTTTTTGACAGAAGAAAGATCACGGATGCGTGTTTATTTGTTTTTTTTTTTGTTTGTTTTTTTCCCAGGGGTGATAATATCGACCCCCTTCCCCTAGATCATCTTAGAAGGACTCATTCGAACGGAACTTAATATCTCTATTTTCTATTTAAAGTGGCCAAAAAAATGAAGTGCAACTAGGGCCACTTCCACGCTCAGTTTTTTCCCAATGTCACCCGATCAAAATTTTGATATTGCCATTTTGTTCAACATAGTTGAAAATCTAAAAAATATGTCTTTTACGATGACTTATTCCCCCACAGTTCCCAGGGGAAGGGCTGCAAGTTAGGAACTTTGCCCATTGCTTATATATCGTATTGGTTATTGGAAAGTATACAGACATTTTCAGGAAGAATTTTTTTCTGGTAGGCGGGGGGGCTGAAAGAGGGGGTTACTCGGGAGAATCTTTCCGTGGAGGATGTTTCTTTGGGGTAAGGAACATTTTTATGAAGGTGGCGCCGGATTTCCAAGCATTATTTAAAATACGATCAGAAATTAAATTTAAAAAAACAAGTTTTTTCAACTGAAAGTAAGAAGCAACATTAGAACTTAAAATGAACAGAAATTATTACGTATATTAGGGGGTTCTCCCCCAAGTCAATACCTCGCTCTTTACGCTATAGTTTTAGTGCTTTCAAAAGAGCTATCTATTCTAATTAACGGCCTTTGTGATTAAGGGATCATTTTTAAAGAATTGGAACAAAATTTGAACTTTAGCTTAAAGAGCAAGGTATTGACTAGGGGGCAAACCCCCTAATATACGTAATAAAAATATATGAATATAGAAATTAGTTACGAAAGTTAATTCATAAGTTACGTATATTTATTACTAATAAAAACGTTCGTAAATAAAATTCAACAAGTTTGGTGAAAGTCATTTAACCAATAAAAAGTTAAATTAATATATAAATTTTGTTTCAATTATTCATGCACGGTGACGAAAATAAAAATCTGCATTAATTAAAAAACCTTCACAAATGAAATAAAAAAACAAGTTTTTTAAACTGAAAGTAAGGAGCGACATTAAAACTTAAAACGAACAGAAATTATTCCGTATATGGAAGGAGCTTTCCCCTCCTCAACGCCTCGCTCTTTACGCTAAAGTTTGACTCTGTCTCAAAACTTTATTTTTTAAAACAATAAAAAACTTTAGCGTAAAGAGCGAGGCGTTGAGGAGGGGAAAGCCCCTTCCATATACGGAATAATTTCTGTTCGTTTTAAGTTTTAATGTCGCTCCTTACTTTCAGTTTAAAAAACTTGTTTTTTTTCATTTAATCCCCAAAAAAGGTAAATCTGTATTCTAATGTACTGACTTCCCCGCTATTATGGTTTCCACATCCCTTTATAGACAGTTAGAGTTACAATTTGTTGATGAGTTGGATTCAAAAAGTTACACCCCTACCCTCCCCCCCCCTCCCCCTCAACTTGTGTTTCAACGCAGTATCGGATGCATAAACACTTTATCAGCATTTGCAAATGCATTGATTGATACCGATGCTTCTTGTTCTCAGTCGGGCCTGGCTCGACCCAACACAAAGTGCGCTTTTGCTTCCGCTAATTCCACAGCTATATTGCTCTAGACTGCAAAAAGTAGTATCATTTATCCAATACTTAGACCACTAAAAAATATGTACTTGAGTCTTGGTGTCTACATCAAGATTCTTCAATCCAGAAATGATCCTTCAGTTGCGCATAAGACACCTCTGTTCGTAAAGCAGGCAGGTAGGGAGGCTATCACTTCTTCCACTCTGCTTACTAATTATGTTTTCGATGCAACGCAAAATGTCAAACATATTGCATTTCTAACGGGTCATCAACATGTCTGACCTTTCATATGCTGGTAATATTCTCAACTTGGGTGAATATTGCATGTATCTCTGACAATTTTCCGTCATTCCTCATACATACTGCAATACAAGCTTTAAATTCAATTAAGGAAAAATCAAAGGTTGTATTTTCTTTTGGTAAGATTCATCACAGGCAATATGATCCTTTGCGCCTCCATTTTTCCAAAAACTGACTGTATCAAATACTTCGGCCTTCTTTTCGGCACCTCTACCCCGCCACACTTTCCGTCTTTTCGTCGCAAACATTTCTTACCAAATGTCCACCTTCCATGCTTCAATTATTTCAGAGAAACTCTTCATCAACCGCTTTCCTCTCCGCACACTTTACAACGCTGTTGCGCTACCTCATATCCTGTATTCTATGCATTTTTGGAAGATATTTACTATAATTGACGAAGCAAAAAATCCGTTCACCTTTTTTTTGTTTTGCCAGATATTTGCCCCACTTACCAGTTTGAACACGAAGCAAAAGAATCACCAATACACGCGGCATCGCATATACAACAAGGAAAGATTCAGAAAGGAAATTAAAAGATGATAAAATAAAAACAAATAAAACCAGCTAACCACGTTGGCATTAAAAAATAGCTCAAGAAACAAATGAAGGTGAAAAGAAGTAACTTTAAAAAGAGGTGCGAAAGTTTAGCCTCTCCTGCGATAAGGTTTTATATTTCCAAATAGAAAGGAGAACAAGTTAAAAACAACAATCGTGGTCAACTTCATATGATATAAATTTTCTGCCTACCCTATCGATAGCACGATCAGTATAAAAAAAGATTATTTTGCAAAACACACTGACAATACATTTAAAAAGTGACTCTTTTTTACATTTCCTTTAGCAACAAAAACTCTGGGAGCCCCTGAATGCAAACTCAATGAACCCAAAACCTCAAATAGGAACCTCGAAAGAATGTTACTTTTCAGTAGAGTGCTTTAATTAGATGTTACAAACATTCCAACTCTGTAGCAAACTGAAACTGAAAATGGACGAAAAGAGGTTGTGCAAGAGCATGAGTTTTTTTCGAAATGAATCCACACCAGAGCCCCTGGAGTTCGTGACAACATTTAGATTTACCCCAAGGCCAAAAAAACCTGCAATGTAAGAAGAAAAAAAAGCACATCGAATTATCTCTTTTTTTGCAAACATGTTTCTGTTTCAAGATAATTGGTGTATTATGTATATCTTACAAATATACAAAATAATCTGTCCAAGTGTGACACCAAAATATATTTTACAGCCATGCATCAGTACCTTAAGGGTGTCATTACCATATGCCCAATCGTATTTTCTAGAGTAATAGGTAATAACAGCATAGAAATGTTATAGGGAACTTAAAACAAACTAGCGTAAAAAGAAAAAAAAGAGGGAATTATACCTTGTTAGAAAAGATTTCATAGTTAAGATGGCAGCACTGCAGCTCATTGTCTGCATCACTGAAATGTCTGTAGAAACACTAACATTGTCCAAATCATGTCGAGGATGCGGTAAAGGTGCAACTAAATTAGGTACTGTCGATGTAGTAGGCTTTGGTATTAATGCTACAGGAGGAGGTAACGGCAATACTGGGTGGGTGGAAACTGTGAGATTTGAACTGGCAGGTGCTGGGACAGGTATTGGCGGAGGGATAAAATTAACAGCCTGGCCAGAAGGCAATACTATACAGTCAGAAGTGTGGGCAGAAGCTGGAGGAAGGGACGGAGTAGGCGATACCGAGGCTACACCTGTTTGTGTCATTGCATCTTTAAGAAGACTGATAACATCATCGGCAACTGCCAAATCAAGAGGTGTTTGACCATCCTGGTTTCTCATGAATGGATCTGCTCCGTGATTAAGCTGCGTAAGAAGGAATTAAGATAATTAGATAAAGAAAATAAGAACCTGAATAAAGAAGAGTTTAAAAAAAATTACAATACATCAAAATCTAAGTATGAATAACATGTAAATATTAAGAAATAGGCATCCGAATTTGCCATTGCCACAACTATATATTCATTAATATGATATCGTTTACATCTAGAAATACCAACACAGACTTCTTATTTACTAAAAAACAAAAATTTCATTGGTTCCCCTCCCTTCTGGTTTGACATTTGATTTATATACCGATGGATCGGTATGGATGTCAATACACATGAATTGAATATACATATCCCAATATGATATTTGTACTGAAACGAAGTAATTGCCAGCAGAGATTTAATTTCAAGCAGAACTCTTTCCTTTACATGTATGAGTTTTTTTTTGTCTCGAAAGAGAATGAAAAATGTGTCCTTACCTGAAATTAGCTGCTTTGACATTTCATTACTATCTAAAATTAATAACAGCCCTTTCACTCGTATAAGACCACATTTTTTCCAAAAAAAAAAAAAAAAGGTTAAATTTACGAAATGGGAGAAAGATCGTATTAATCACGATATTTTGGGTGGGAGGATATATTCGCCTCCAAAGCACGTTCTAGGCAGTGTTAAACTAAAATTATCAACAACTTTTTTAGCATAGTTATCCTAGCCCTGTTTTTTCTACAACTAGATTATGAGCTCTAGCAGAGACTCTTAATATGATTTTTTTAAACATCAGCTAAGTTACTCCTAGAAACTTCAGAGAGAATTATTTAGACCATTGATTCAGTTTTTGATAATTATGATAAAACTGAGCATTTGAGATAAGCACGAATACTACTACTACTACTAGCAACCAACCGCAGCAACAAGCACTGAGGCTAACACAGCTACGCACACTCCTCCTCCATCCCAATCCATTCAACGCCTCCCTCTTTATACCCTCCCAGGAAGTTCACATTTCCTTTAAATATTTCTTTGACATCCTCCCAACCGAGGACGACCTGCTCTCCGTTTATCCCTAGATGGTTGACCGAAAAGGACAATCTTAGGCAATCTAGGAACGAAAAATGTTAAGATTTGTTAAACAAGGAATTAATGGCTGATAACGCATTGATTCTTGGAAGTGATGGCGGCTTGATTTACTTTGTGAATCTAGGTTACCCTGAAAGTTTGTCCATTTTTTTTTCTAGTTAGGTTAATTTCACTCCTCTACAACGTCAATTTCTAAGTTGCTGTCCCTCAAACGATGAAACATGGCTCACCAAAAATAAATATTCCTCTTCTAATGTCAGATCCCGTTTAAAATAAACCTAGTGCTCCAAGAGGGCTTTTGTGGACACCTTTCCACGAGAAGTTTGACATAGCCGTACTTGGGCACTACGCATTAATTCCTTTGGAAAGTCGATACAATCACAATATGTAAGTAATTTATGATGATTTTACGGCTAGTAGTCGCTACGGCTATAATCACACACGGCTAGCTAGTAAAAGTCGATAAAAATAAGCAACACAAGTGAGCAATTTTTACAAACTAAACAACACCAAGTTTTTAAAAGCTGCCAGAAAAGAAAAATAAGCACTTGCTTTGAGGACTTGACCTGAACTTCGTTGGATATGAGAATTGGCGATATAGCGCTAGGCTCAATAAAGTCAACTAAAGGAAACATAAAAAGCCCATATTTCTAAAATGGAACAAACCAAAATTCCAGTCAAAATGGGCTTAAGAAAGCGTATTAATCCTAGTAAAGGACTTCAAAGCTCCACCTCTATCTGTGAAAAATTTCCTATATCATTCTAAAGTTAGACATAACTAAATAAAGCAAAACTCAATACTTCAAGTTCCTTATGTTCGAACATATCCCTATCCGATGAAGACAGGATTTTTGTCTGTTTTGCAAAAAATTAAATTATTTTCTAAAAACAAAAAAGCTTTTGATTCAGTCTGAAATGTTGATGAAATGACTTGGCGTTAGAATCTTAGTCGGGCCTTTTTGTGGCCTGTATCATATGCAGCTTCTGTGCAAGGGAAGGGGAGAATCAACATTTATTCTTAATAGCTGAATTAGTGGAATTCATTCAACAAAACATGGTCAAAAGCTAGTTGTGGTCTAGGGTTTTTGTACTTGATTTGACCTATTCAAGAGAATGACTACATTCTTGGTATTCGCATTCACAAAGGACACCCTAGACGGTCAATCATTTTGATTAAAAGCTTGTGTCAATCAATTGATTAAAGCATGATTGACCGTCTAGGAACCGATTGAGTCATTCAAACTTTCTATCAAACACCGTCAACGCGTGATTAAAGCGTCAAACAGGTTCCTAAATTGTCAATCATGCTTTAATCAATTGATTGACGGAAGCTTTTGATCAAAATGATTGACCGTCTAGCGTGTCCTTAAGAATAATCTACAGATCTCCATTCGTGCCAACGAGGGAATAGATAAGTTCCACTTAAATTTTAAACGATTGTCAGTCTGCAGTTGTCACGAAACAACCCAAGAATCAGTAAACTTTTTGTTCGTATCCTAGAAGAAACAGGAAAAATACTTCAAAAACCTTCATCTTTAAAGTATTTTAACTTGCAAATGAGATTTCCTCTCCTTTTCTTCGTAATTTTTTACCACAGGAAACGGCACGTCTTAAAAACTTCAAGGCATTAAGGACGTTCGATACCAAAAATTTCATTTTGCGAGTCTCAGCGTCGGCTGACAATCCCACAGACAAAAGGTCCATTAGAAATTTTCTCAGTACCACAGGGACCTTCAGAAGCAATTTTGGTATAAATTGATAGAAGATCCTAGATGTGTCGACAGTTCGAAAAGCTAACGAGAGGCTAGTTTAAAACAAAAGAAACCTATAATCTCTTGCTAATTGTTAACCAAAACGCTGACTACTCAATGTATGTATACAATAAATAATGTGCATCCTCTGTCTACAAAGATTTCAATCAAGGCAGTTAGCACAACAGGAAACTTTCAAAGCTGTCAAATTATTCAATGGGACTTCCGTTAAGCGGATTTTTAATATTTTCAAACAGATATACTAGAATATCTTTAGGGACTGCCCTTTCCTTAACTTAAAGAAGCACATTCTGCTCCGTTCAATAAAAAAAAAATAATAATTTATGCTTTCTAATGATGTAAGTTTCATTAATTCTGAATATCTCTATCTCTGGCACAAAACTAGAAAAGTTAAATGGTTTTTCCAAGATTTTCGAGAAAATAGGTGTCGGTATTTAGTTTTCTGTCGTTTAGTCGATTTTCTTATCTAATCTATGCAGGTTATTGCAAGACCGCCCAGTCAGGCTTGGATAGTTTGGCCACGGCAACTAAAAAATCTTGTAATGGACGAGATAGGGTGATTCTTTACGGTATCGAATCTTTAAGGTACCTAATATTTCCTCTTGGCTATAAATTTCAATTTTTTGGTCATGAATAAATTAATAGGGCTTATAAAAATTAGATTGTATCGGAGTAAGAAAGAATAAATCCTCAAAATCCAAATCAGATTTAAACTTAATAACAAAAAAGTGCAAAAAAACAGATAGAATAGATTCAATCTAAAAGAGAGATCAGTTCCAAAACTTTCTCATTACTAAACCACTAACTTCTACAACCTTTGACTTTTTCATGTTCTTAGTCCAATTTGTTTCTTTTTTCTCTTTTATTTGTCTAACTTTTGCTGCCCCAATTTGAGTTGGATGTATTTGCTTTGTCTGTAGTTCTTATTTTTTGCAATCTTTTCACAAAGCTTCACCATTTTATTTTTAATGCTTTTTGCTCTTATTTGTCTTTAATTAACGCTGTGTTTCCACCCTCAAATTTTCATTAGAGGGATCTCACAAATTCAAGCGTTTTTCTTCTGTTTTCTTTAAACTATTTTCTCGATTTTAAACTGTAGTCTTTAGCACAGTTTTTACATTACCTCTTTTACTCCTAGGCCTTTTTAACTTCCATATAAACAAATATAAAGTCAATTTCATCGAAAATCTGCAAAAGGATATTAGTAATAAAAAAAAAAAAAAAAAAAAAATCTAAAATTTGTTTCTTCTTTTTCTTCTCTTGTCCAAAATCGTCAGCTTTCAGGAGAAGAAAAAAAAATGAACTTATAAGGAATGGCGTTGTTACCAATTATGCTTATCTAACTTAAGATTTTGAAATAAATTCAAACTAGCTTTTTCCGTGTAAAATAATTAATAAAGCAGACGATAAACTGCAAGATCATAATAAAATTCTAATAAAAGTAGATCAGACACGCATACATGTTTTGGAAGCCAATGCTTCGGAAAAGATCAAATGACTTTTCAATGGAGAATCTAACAAAAGAAAAGAAAAAAAAATCCGATTGTCCATACAAAAATGTGACTGAGAAAAGTACACTGCAAACAAATATTTCTTTTGGAGGGAATGAATCGTTTCTAAAAAAAAACTACGATTTTAAATCAAAATACTCCAATATTTATCAAATTTCTTGACAGGCTCTCTGGGGACAGCGGCTTCCTTATTTCCACAGTGCAGAACTGCTACGCCAGGGAAGGTAGAAACGGTAAAAGAAATATAGCTACTCTTTGTCATTTGACATATTATTCTCCCAAGCACACCAGATAATCACTGATTAAAACAACAGTCGGACAAGCGTATATCTAGCATGAGCTATACGTTTTTAAATACATTTTTACTGATAGTCTCTCAATTGAACTATTTTTTCAAGTAAGTAAAAGATCCTTAGAAGCCATTATGGACTACAAGAATATCTTTCATATTTACAGAAACGCTCCTATGATGAAACCACCGTTGTAGCTCGATGGGAAGTATGGGAGATTCAAACGGTGCGGGTAGTCCCGTACCTAAACTATCTGTTTAAGAGCGATGAGAAGATGTTTTTACTACCCCCTCCAAATTCCAAACACATCTTTAACACTTGCTACTAACCATAAATCCTCTCCTGGTTGCGGTAGAGGGAGACTTTGAGGTTACATCCTGGGTGGAGATTTGCCCCCACTGGGTGGGAGTTATCATCTTTTCCTACTTTTATCCCCTTCTTCAAAGTTCAAGCAATATTTCTCAACAACTTATGGCTCTTACCACCCTCTTCAAAATTCTGACCTTCTTTCTTTGGTATGTGAACGAATATTGAAGATTGGTCTGAAATTTATGATTTATAAAATCTTGATAAAAAATTGCTTATTTCCACAAAAAGCTAATTTATAAATATGTAATTTCTCTCCCAGAAAAAAAAAGATTTAAAAGATACTCTAGTGATAAACCCTTCATTAATCAACCCATTAAAGTAAAACTAATTAGAAGTAAATTGAATCCTTTGAGAAATGGGAAACCGGATGAAGCAAATAAACCAAGAAAAACAATAAAAAGAGAAATTTGTGAATCGTCTTGATCCTACTACAAAAATAAGGTCGAGGAACATTTTACTAACAAACCAAAAAATTGGTATTGTGAGGTTAAAAAGCTGCGTGGCAGGACGCTAGATCTTAACTTCAACCTATCTGAGTCCCCTGACGTTACTGTCCATAATCTTAACAGATTCCTCGCTTCCATCATACAGAGCCTTCCAGCATTGTCTTACCAATTGCCAACAGGCAATGTCTCCCCTTCCTTTTCCTCTGCTTCCCCGTCTCAGACAGAAATAAGAACCTACAGAGCCTTCCAGCATTGTCTTACCAATTGCCAACACGCAATGTTTTCCATTCCTTTGCCTTTGCTTCCCCGTCTGAGATAGAAAGAAGAATTGAAAAACTAAGAAAAACAAAGTTTTTGTCCTTTAGACATCGCATTTTCTCTTATTAGTGCTTTCAGTGACTTCTTTTTCTTTTTTAACCCACCCCCTCTCCTCTCAGTGACGACAAATTTTAAATTCAAAACACATCTAATTTTAACTTTAGACGTCACCTACTCTTTTTTTTATTAAATAGCAGCTGAACTGGACACACTTCAAGTCACCATATACTACCAAAAACTTCTTTTCAAAGCCCTTGTCTGGTCTTTTCAACGAAATTACCGAGTCTAGGAAAATTTCAACGATATGGAAATAGGGTTTCATAGCCCCTTTGAAAAAGAAAGACAGAGCACCTGGTTTTGATGCGTTCGTCCTATTTCTCACACTCCTACGTTTTCGAAACTATATGATGGATTCCTTTCAGATTGGCTTAAGGAAAAAATCTTACCACTTACTTCGGGAACCTCAAACCCACTTCTGCTTCGCATTACCTTGTTTCTCTTATCGACAACATTGGGAAAATCCTCAAAAAGCTTAATTCATTGGCAAATTTAAATTCCATTGACCTTCAAAAAGCATTGACCTTGTTAACCCCAATCAATTAGTTGAGAAACATGCCAGAAAATTCAATAATGATTCTTTCCTCGAGAAATTGGCTCCCTCCCTCTTATCAAATAGATCACAGGAGTCAAATACCAGAATCATTATTCCAATCCTCTTCCTCTTTACAATGGAATACCTCAAGGTACTCTCCTAGGTCCCCTCATCTTTTCAGCTATGATTAAAAGCCCCACTAAAGAATTTTCTGACAGAAGGAAATTTGTCGATGACCTAACTGCTATTGAAACTTGCTTCAGAAATT